>NC_047055.1:25102669-25442109 GCF_011762595.2 Tursiops truncatus | reverse complement strand
TCATTGAACTTCTGTTTGCCTCTCTGTAAAACAGAGCCAATAATACTTACTCTCCAGATTTGTGTGACAATCAGTTATGATAATGAGGAAAGTGAGATAACGGTCTAGGGTAGAATCTGGGCTTTAAAATCCTTCATGTGATTTTAGGGAGTAGCCAGGGTTGAAAGTCATTTAACTACATGACCTTTGAGGTTCCTTCCAGCTTTGAACTTCAATCCGTGACCCATAGTAAGAAAGGTCAGAAGTCAGTTTGGGCAAAATCCTTACCTAGTTCCTCACAGCAGGCTGCAGGCTTCACCAGTAGCCAGTGTTGCATCCGTCATAGTGAGCCCAGATTCCCAAGCAGCATCACTGATGAGAGTGCAGGGTTGGTGTTGGCTTCCTGGCAGAGTCTGTCTCCACCAAGTGACAGATGCACCCAGAATCTCCAGCCTGGGACTATACCACCATGCTTTTTTTTTTTTTTTTTTTTTTTTTGGCGTGCTGGGTCTTCATTGCTGCGCGCGGGCTTTCTCTAATTGTGGTGAGCGGGGGCTACGCTTCATTGTGGTGCGCGGGCTTTTCATTTTGGTGGGTTCTCTTATTGCGGAGCAGAGGCTCTAGGCGCCTGGGCTTCAGTAGTTGCGGCACGTGGGCTCAGTAGTTGTGGCCCACGGGCTCTAGGGCACATGTGCTTCAGTAGTTATGGCGCACAGGCTCGGCAGTTGTGGCTCGTGGGCTCTAGAGCGCAGGCTCAGTAGTTGTGGCTCATACGCTTAGTCGCTCTGCGGCATGTGGGGTCTTCCCAGACCAGGGATTGAACTCGTGTCCCCTGCATTGGCAGGCAGTTTCTTAACCTCTGTACTACCAGGGAAGTCCCCCACCATGCATTTTGACTGTCCTCAGAATAAGTCATTAAACAGCACCAATGGATTTAGACTTTGGATGTTGGTTCAAAGGTTTCTCCTGTCACACAAAATGGCTTAATTTCAAGGAAATGGAAGTTTCAAAACAGCAGGCAGATGGAAGTAAGAGGTATACAAGGTGAAGACAGCTGCAAGAAGCTGGCAGAGGGAAAGAGAAATGGAGGGGAATATTCTAACTAATTCAGATAGCATCCTGTTGTGCCCCAGTAGAGTAGCACAGCAAAAGCTTATTTCCCAGCACTGTAATCCCCCAAAGACCTCTGTGTTAGCCAGCCCTTCTTCATATCAACAACACATGGAAACCTGACATTCCACCTCGTGGCTCAGGAATCCTTCAAGGCCTTGAAGTACTTACTTAAGTTACCAAAGAAAGATAAAATTACACTCAACCTGATGCAATATTATTAATGATATTTTGCCTTATATTCACACTTTAAAAATCAGAAATTCCTGAAGGATGACTAGGGAAGCATTCTGTTAAACTATAATATTTGATGAATCAAGGAACCCCATTCCCAACTGCATAAGACACAATTTGCAGGATTGTGGGTATCTGTAATTCCATCTTACAACCAGAGGAAAAGAATCAAATGGGGATCAGTAGCTCTCACTTCATAAACAAATGTCATAGCTCCAAAAAGGGCTCCCAGGGCAAACCAATCACCTCTGCCTGGATCATCAGTCATGGCCACACTCCTGAGTCCGTCTCGAAAAGACACCCCAAGGTTCTGGACACGAAAACCAAAACAGATCCTGCAGATGTTTCTTCTTTCCACTATATTCTCACCTTATTTCTTGTTCAACTGTTGCCCCTAAACTGTGCAAAAACATTTAATCTTTTTTTGTGGTGCTTCAGGGTTTGGCTATCAAACCGTTTCTATGGCAGAAAGCCAAATTAAGTACACTTCTATTTTTATTAAAAGTCAGGCAGCTGAGGATTAGTTAATCAAAATTCTAGGGGAATGGACTGTTCTAATTAACAGAATCTTCTGATAAACTGTTTGGCTGAAATTAAAAGTATGTTGAAACAATCCATTTAGTTTGGTCTACTTTCGGCAAATTTTCTGAAATGTCTGCTTTCACGTCCCTGCCTTAAAGATATTATTGAATCTTTTTTTTGGTATTTGAGGCTCTTGCAGGTCTTTGGGGTTATCATTTTGTACATCTGTTCTCAATGTCCAGGAGGAGAAATGAAGATAGATACAGCGACAACACAGACTGAGGTCAGGACATAGCTTTGATGAAATCTCCAATTTCAAAGGTTTATTATCTATTGCCTCTTTTAAATCAAGGGCATAGGAAGAGGAAAATCCTGTTAATTGAAGGTTCTGGTTAAGCAAAATTAATGTAACAATACTTTTACCTTTTCCATAGACTTTCACGCCTGCATCACATTTGATCCCCATTACACTCTTAGGAAGCAGATTCCTCGTTTTATAAACTGAGGCCTAGAGAGGCTCTGGGGCTTGTCCAAAGCTAAGATTAGTATATCAAGCATCTGAAGTCTCATTCAAGTGCTTCTGTCAGCTCATCACACTGTGATACCCATTTTAATTATACTTTCACTATATTTGTATTGACTTCCTCCCAATCAGGCCACACAGGGCTCAGCTAATCTCATCACAGTTGGAGAAATATCTGAATGTGTGCTCAACTTTTGTAGCACTCAGAATAGCTTAGGTGAAAATCATAGCTAAGATAATAACAGTTGCCATGATAATAGTGTCCTTAAGCATCCCAGTTGAGAGCTATTTATTTTGCATAATATGATCTTGGCATACTAAATACTATTTGCATCCTTCTGTGGAGGACACTTTACTTGTCTGTAGTATCACTGTCTGTGGGGATACATTTTCTTTGGGAAGGTTTTGATGTCTCCAAAGATACAGTGCTTGACTTCTGAGTGGCAAAAAAAAATGCTAATATTTGAAAAGAAAGGAGAACGTATGATCTGAGATTCTTTGTATGTCCTTTAAGTAATAAAAATAAATCATCTCCACTGATCTTTATAGTAATCTTAGGAAGTTGGTAGAGCAGGTATCATGGTCCCATTTTACAGAGTGGGTCCTGAGATTCAGCTAAGTCGTCATGGTATCCCAACCCCAGCTGCACATACCTTTCCCCTATGGCGCTCACCAAAGGTCACTTTTCCTCAGAATGCCCTGGGAGCTTGTTACAAATACAGCTTTCCCAGCTCCATCCCAAACATACTGAATCAGAATTTCTAGGGATGAGACTCGAAATGAAGAGGATATATCAATTGATCGATAGATCAATTTGTAAAATTGTCTGCCCTACCAACCTCATAAGATTATTATTCAAGATCAACTAATATTAATTTTAATTTTATTACTGACAGTGAAGCAAGTAAGACCCTAGAGAATGGCAGCTGCTTAGAGCAACAATTTCATGATCATACTCTATGATCAGCACCATATCCCTTGTTGGAGGTGGAGCGGGAATGGGGACACACAACACGCACAGGACTTCTACTGGCCTTGGAGAGTTTACAAGGTAGTTTGTTGCTAAGTCAATGGTTGTCGAACTCTAACAAGCATCAGAACCATCTGAACGGCTTGTTAAAACACCAATTACTGGTCCCTAGCCCTAGAGTTTCTGCTTAAATAGGTTTAGAAGTAGAGACCAAGAATCTGCACTTTTTTTGCCGCACCACGTGGCTTATGGGATCTTAGTTCCCCAACCAGGAATCGAACCTGGGCCCTCGGCAGTGAAAGTGTGAAGTCCTAACCACCGGACAGCCAGGGAATTCCCAAGAATCTGCCTTTTTAACAAGTTCCCTGGTGATGCTGATGCTTCTAGTCCAAGGATCACACTCTGGGAACCATTAGCCTAGGCATCCTTTTAAATCTTATGGTTGTCTTAGGGTTTAAAAGAGGTATTTCAGAATACATCTGTGAAAGAAAAATAGAACACAAGAAAACAAAATTCTCTGTGGGGTACTATTGCCTCCCTGGTGCCCTCTTCATCTGTTCCTTCACCTACCAACACAGGGCCACGCGTCCACACACCTCAGTCACAGAAAGAAGTCTCCCTGGCCCCGGAAAAACAATCCCATTTTCCTACTGCAAATGCATTGGCTGGCACCATTTCAGATGGAAGCATTTGCTTCCTTCACGGCCTGTTTTATCAAGAAATACAAAAGGCCTCTGCTTTGGAGTCCAGAAGTAGGTGGCAGAGAGAATCATCTGTCTCCCCACTGGATAAGGCAGTGCTTCTCAAAGTCTGATCCCCAAATCAACGGTGGCAGAATTGCCAGGGGTATTTATTAAGAATGGAAATTATAGGACCCACTGCAGACCAAGGTAAGACCTGGGGATGTGGGGCCTTACGTGCCCCAGGTCATTGGCATTTCTGATGCACACGAAAGTTGGCGAAGCCCTAGAAAAAGGATTTACCCAATATTAGTTTGGACAAAGACCCTAAGGAAGTCTCGTTTCTCTGAACTGACCACCACTACACCTTTCCTGGACCTACATGTCCCATAAGAAACCACGTGAGATGGGGAGAGATACCAGCCCCTCCCTCCTTCACCTTTCCACAGAACCCGCCCCCCAAACCCATATGAATCCATTTGCCTGGGACATTTCTCAGGTAGCTAAAGCACACACACCTAAGTCCCTGACAAATTCCACTGAGTGAGGAAAAGATTCTTCTATTTTTTAAAGATGCTTTTATTTTATGTTTATACCTCTCTCGCTTTAAATTTTTCTCCCTCCTGCTTCTTTATGACACATTCTGGAGCTGCTTCAAAGCCATTTATATTCCATAGTGACTTTAGTCTTTTTAATGTTCTGAGAAATGCCATAGCTTATATTGAAATGATGCAATAAGATACGAGAGAAAAAGAGAGCAAGAGAGACAGAGACAGAGAGAGAGAGAGAGAGAGAGAGAGAGAGAGAGAGAGAGAGGAAAGTGGGGAGGAAAATAACTGAGAGCAACTTTGATTAGAAAGACAGTCAGACACAAGGGTTGGAACTCCCCTTCTATCGCACTAAAATATCGTCAGTTCATTACTTGGCATGTTCCTCTTTCTATCTTTCTAGAACGGGGAAGACTTGGAATTTTGGGGGTGAAATGCAGTCCTTTCATTTGCTTTGGCAGCTATAAGCCTGCCAGTGTTTTTACTTTTTGGTTCATTGTCAAGTTAGAGCAAGTATATCTTTTGTGTCTCCTGGGCTAGTCACTCTATAATCTGTGTTTTTTTCATTATGGTTTTCTCAATACCGATCCACACACAGTGTATTAACTAATGAAGGTCAGATAACACCACTGGGGGCATAGGTTGCTAGGACACAGAGACATAGAACCAAACAAGTGAGTCCTTTGTATGGGAGGGCGTCCCGCCACATGCAATTCATCAATGCTCAGCTTTAACAAGTTTCTAAATTCTGTTTCTCTTGCTCCCTCTCCTCAAGGTGTGTGTGTGTGTGTGTGCGTGTGCGTGTGTGTAAAAGAGAGTGAATGTTTGGGAAAATGTATTTGCATTAGACATCGTAATCATGTTCTCAATTTATACAGCATAGTAACTTTACAATTCTGTAGAGAATCATATCCAGTGCTCTTTTTGGCATTACTTTTCAGAATCATGCAAATGTTATTGACAACTAAATAAAATCTGTGAAAGGAATAAAAAGTCATCCCCACAATTGTTCCATATGGAGCCAGATCTTTTGAAGGTGACCATTTCCAACATGGACTTGATGGATACCCAAAATCTTTCTCTGGCCCAAAATGTGTCCTTTGATGTCCCTGCAACAACTATCAAAACCCAATTGTTGGAGGAGAAGGAGCCACCCTTTGAGGCTAACACATTGGAGAACTATAAGTTAAAGCTTTAACACACAGGCATTTATTTGATTCTATCACTTCTCAAGGCCCTGAGGAAATAGGACACAGAACATGTTTTAGCTTTATTGGTGGTAGTGGATAGAGGTCAGGAAAGGCCTGAAGCTGGGCACACTGGGATAGCAGGCTGACCTGGGTGAAATGCCCTAGTGAGGCACACTGAATAGCCAGGAACTAACTTTAAGGTCCTGGAAGCCAAGTAGTAGGGAGATATGTTGGGCTTGGCCATAAAGCTCATTCAGGTTTTTCCTTAACATCCTATGGAAAAACCCGAATGAACTTTTTGACCAACCCAAATATAGCTATTAGGATCATATTAGGCTGCAAGTAACAAAACCCTATCAGCGGTTTAAACAAATAGGGATTTTAAAAATATATAACAGAGGCCTCCAAGTAGGTAGTTGCAGGCATCAGTTCTATAGCTCAAGAATGCCATCAGAGACCTAAGCTTTCTCTTCTGCGTCACCATCCTTAGCACATTGGCTTTAACCTTCATGATTGTTACCTCATGGTCACAAGATGGCTGTGACATCAGAGCTCCAAAGAGGCAGGAAGATGAGGAAAGAGCAGTACCACCACATCTATTACCTTTTATCAGGAAAACAAAATCTTTGCCAGAAACCCCCAATAGACTTCCATTTAAATGTTCTTGGCTAGAACTATGTTACGTGCCCCACCTACCCAACACCAGTTGCAAGGGAGACTGGGAATGGGAGTCTTTAGCTGGGCACATCGCCACATTAAACAAAACCAGGATTATGCTAGCAAAGAAGAGGGAAATTGATCTTGGGTAGACAACAAACAGTGCCTGCCAAAGACCAAAGGAGAGCTTTGGCTACTCTCATTCAGTTCAACCAATACTCACTGGGCACCTATGAGGTGCCAGACACTGTGCCATGTGCTCTGACATCTGGCTTTTGCCTCAGGCTATCCAGAATTCAAAGAATGAAGCTTCTTCACAGGGGTGAATTACTAAAATGAACATCTAGCTATGTGTCAAGTTTTATTTTGTTCCTAGCCACCAAGCTACACTGAGCTTTGAGAATGTCATTTCATCTAATCTTTCAGATACTTTGGGGCAGACACTCAAACATCAGCTAACCCGCTCTAGATATGGACCTTCACAAAGAAAGACCTTTGAATTTTAGCTATCAGGGTCATTTTATAAAGCTGTGCGTTGGAGTTATTTTATGCATGCAAATCTCTTTCTGCTCTTTAATTGGATTTGTGCCTGGATATACTGCAAATTGCTTTTGAAGATGGACTGCAGAATAGGTTCCAGCTATGGACAGCAGTACAATGGAACAGGCGCCTCAGGTGCCAGCTCGCCTCCCTACCTTTACCCACACAGCCTCCAATTTCATCCTACTTGTTGACTGGTCAGTACAAAAGACTTCTTGTAACCTGAAAACGAGCTTTGAAGACCTCTGCCCCTCAAAAAAAGCAAAGGCAAAGTGATTAAGAGCTCTAGAATGATTTCAATTAAGGGTCTGTTCCTGGGGATTCTCTCCCCCAGGAAAGATGAATAAATGGCTCTCAGGAAAGAAAGGATCTTTGCTGCTTTGATGAGGATGGAGCCAACCAGCTAATCCCAGCAGTTTGAAACCCAAGCTCGGTAGCATTTGTTTTTAGTAAAGGCAGAATGGAAAAGGACTTTGGGGAAGTCTGGGAGAGCCCAGTAGTATCACATTGCATAAACTCTACAAAATGAACCTTCCTGCAGGTTGGCAAAACTACCTACGGGATGTGATTTGAAAAGGAACTTCTTGCCCACAGATTTCATTTTCCATGGTCTATTGAGGTGAAAGTCCCATTAATGTTGCTTCTTAAGGGCCTTCTGGTGACAGGTGCATTCCATTTTCAGGTAAGGATAACATGTTACCTGGGATTAGTTTATCTGATTGGCCCATTGTCACCCAGATGAGATCAGGGCTCCAAAGTTAAGGCACATAAAATGGGCACTTTTTTTTGAGGAATAGGAAAGAGATGGTTTGTAAGTTAGGGCCCAGGCAGAACTCAATGAGGTGTTAGGAGGAAGTCTAGGACAGGCACGAAGAGCAGGTGGCCATGGGACTCCTGGGGAGAGAGGGTGCTGAGAGAGGCGCAGGAGAGTGGCAGGGCCCTGGAATGAGTAGACAGTCATGACACTTGTCCTTGCAAATTTTCTGTTTAAATCAGAGAAGTATATCCATACTGGGGTCTTTAGGCCATTTCTTAAGTGAAGCAGAGTGTAGCAAAGCAGCCAGCGCAGTGCCTTACTTTACTTACAGAAAGTATCTAATAGATTGCATGAAGAAACTTGAGGGGGAGGATATGGCTGATGGAAGGGCAGAACCTCAGTGGAATAAATAAAAGCGTTCATTCCTACTCTGTGCCACCCAGTGCATCCCCTGTGCTTTTGCTTGCCCATACCTGGTATGAAATCCCACTCAACACAGCATCTCTATGGATAGAGGCATTGGAATTTGTGGGTGGAGAGGGTGATAATAACTTGGGGAGTAGGATAAATAGAACAGGTAGGGAAGGGACATAGGGAGGAGAATAAAAGAAGCAGCTGAGGGCAGAAGCAAAACGGAGAAGGGATGTCAAGAGGTAAAGGGAAGACAGAAAGGACGGACGTTGGATATTAAAATACTACTAACAACAGTAACACTAATAATAGTTAACACCTATGTAAGGCCTGCTATGTACCAAGTGCTGTTGGAAGCACCTCACATGCATTAACTCATTTAATTCTCAATGATCTTATGAAGTAGATTTATTATTATTATCACCCCATTTTACAGACTGAAATGGAGGCACAGAGAGTTGAAGTCCAAATTTGATATCTGTAAAGCAAAAGACAAGCAACGAAGAAAGAGACTGAGTCCTGGTGTCATTTGATCTCTAGACTTTTCCGTTACTTAAACCAATAATGCCCTTTTTTAAAAAAGTCGTTTTAAGTCAAGTTTCTGTCCCTTGTATCCAAAGAGTCTTTACTAATTTTTTTAAAAAACCAACATCTATTGGCTGTTTTCAACATGGAGAAGACACTGGCTTAAGTGCTTTATAGACATTGTTTTATTTAATCCTGACAACCCAGTATGTTAAGTACTGTTATTATTATCCCTGTTTTGAAAATGAAGAAGCTGGAGCACAGAGAAGTTAAATAACTGACCCAGAGTCATGCAGCTAATAGGTAGCAGAGCTGGGAGATAAACTGACTCCAGACTGACTCCAGACTCTGCTCGTAACAACTATACCAATCTTTGGTGGACAAATAGATAGAAGAAGAGAATGTCACCAATCAAGAGTGAATAGCAGAAACTGAGGGCAGCTGAATTGCAACTCTCTCTTTTTTTTTTTTTTTTTTTTTTTGCGGTACGCAGGCCTCTCACTGTTGCGGCCTCTCCCGTTGCGGAGCACAGGCTCCAGACGCGCAGGCTCAGCGGCCATGGCTCACGGGCCCAGCTGCTCCGTGGCACGTGGGATCCTCCCGGACCGGGGCACGAACCCGTGTCCCCTGCATCGGCAGGCGGACCCCCAACCACTGCGCCACCAGGGAAGCCCTGCAAGTGTCCTTTTAATGAGTAACCTGATAAAGTTATAGACACCCTTTCATATTTCCAAGAAATCACCTGCTACACAGGTGAGCACGTGTTTGGAGGCTCCTTAATCTTGGGAAACTGTTCTTTCTGATGCCTTGCAGCCTTGAGTCTCCAGTGAGGAGTCCCTTAGCACTAACAGAAGTTAGCTCTAGCATTTCCTGTGCCCAAAGAGACTCCCTTTGGGAGAAGGAAGAAGCCATGATGAAGGCATGTATCTCTGTAGCTATGGCCTGGAATATTTCCTGGAACAGGAGACCAGTAGCATCCCACCCTGGGAAGCACCATCGCAAGGTTCATGAGCCAGCATCCACTGAGCAAAGCCTATCACTGTTCTTACATGCCTGCAGCCTCTCACTACAATGGAGTCTGGCATCATCCTCAGGGCTTTCGGTCAATCCCTATGAGCATTCCTTCTTCTGCAAGGACCTCACATACAATTGATTGCTGTAGCTTCACTGCAGAAGGAATTGTGTTTATGTTTTTGGTGATTTTCTTGTTTTATTTTTAACGTACATGAAAGCCTGTCTCCTGGGAATAAATATTGGCCAAAGAATGATAGCCTATCCAGTTGGGATTCAAACGGTTAAAGATTATGAATGGCTTTCATTGTTTTTATAACTAGTAGGAGGCTCCCTTGATAATTTCCAGCTGATTTATATGTTGGTCTCTATTTCTGCATAGACACCATAGAAATGCTATGTTAAATAATTTCATATTAAAAACAAAACTGGAACTTAATCTTCACTTAAGAGGCAAACAATAATTTTTATCAGCCTTTGCGAATGGGCCTTGCTTCCCATTCATTAAATGTCTATAAATGTTTGCTCGTTCTTAGAGGTTGAATGATTAAAAGGATAGGAGAGACGTGAATTTTAAAAAATCAATCACTGTTTGTAGCTCTATTCCAAAATTTATCCTTCATGACACGGTAGATCTTCTCCATGAGACTAGTTAATAACAAGCATTCTGCATATTTTATAATTACGTGCACTGCCAGCAGAGTGTAGTCGGATTTTATTATACACTTGAGTCCCCAGAATCAGAGTCGTGCCTCACAGCACCTATCATAACAAATGGCACGGAGGGATTCTTTATAACGCAGGATGCTGCGTTGGATATTTAAATAGCATACCCAGGAAGGGTTCTGAGTTATAGTCACCCCACAAGAGGAGCACAATTTCGAAGTACATTATGATTTAAGCTGGAGCCAGACGCCCACTGAGTCAGAATTAGGATCTTTAGGAAAGGAAACAAGGGCTTCCCTGGTGGCGCAGTTGTTAAGAATACACCTGCCAATGCAGGGGACATGGGTTCGAGCCCTGGTCGGGGAAGATCCCACATGCCGCGGGGTAACTAAGTCCATGCACCACGACTACTGAGCCTGTGCTCTAGAGCCCGCAAGCCACACTACTGAGCCCATGTGCCACAACTCCTGAAGCCCGTACACCTAGAGCCCGTGCTCCACAACAAAGACAAGCCACCACAATGAGAAGCCTGCACACTGCAACAGAGTAGCCCCCGCTCACTGCAACTAGAGAAAGCCCACACACAGCAACGAAGACCCAACACAGCCAAAAGTTAATTAATTAAGTAAAAAAAGAAAGGAAACAAATAATTATTCCAGTAAAACCCAAGCTGGCTAAGGAGTAGATTGATCAGAAACATTTGTTAGTGCTGATTGGGTTTCTGACACATTCCAATTTTTACACGTAAGAGGCAAATCGCACACAGGCACACATAAGGCTCATATTACCTTTTGTTTTTTCTGATCAAGGACATATTTGGTAGAAACTTGAGAGAGGGTCCAATCTCCTAAACCTCTTTTCTATCTCCATCCTTAAAAGTGTTGGAATGTGTCACTAAGATAAATGATATGTGGGTAGAGGCCCCTTCCTTCTCTAGCATAAAAGGTATTCTGTAAGTGAAACAGTATTTCTCCCACTCACATCTTGGAATAAATGGAGAATGGGCTTTGATTTTCCATCATATATGTAGGAAGTTTGAAGAACAAATTTTGATTATTAAATGTATGCACAACCATTGCTAATGCTCCCTTGACTTTATATGCCACTTCTGCCTGGCAACAGATCTGACCACTAAGAATGGTATGATTAACTCTACTTTGCTGGCTTGGAGAGGTAGGGCAACTTACCCAAAGTCCCACAGTAGATCAATATAGAGGACAGACTAGATTGTAGGTCTCCTAACTTCTGGTCCAATGTTCTTACTACTGAACTATGCTATCTATAGCCTGTGCTGCCCCTGGTTAATTTACTTTCAGAAAGGTATGTACATAAATATCTAGGATGTTGTTTTCTTACCCTGTGCTCATGAATCAGACTGGTTCATCTCCCCAATCCTGTTACCAGCACCCTCCCCATCTCCCAACCCACCTCTACATACCATTTAAAAGCCCGTGTCTCCTGCTGCTACGCAAGAGGCTGAAACATCCACATCATCTAACTGGGACTTGAGATAAAATTACACTATGTTCCCTCAGAAATTACTTTGACACAAACAATTACTCCAATAATAAACAGTGGAAAATACAGTGTTAAGTACAATCAGGAAATTTAAATGGTCTTAATTGGCATTACTAATTCTTGCACACAAATAAATAATTACACTACATCCCTTCCAAATTTCAGTTTGGACATGCAAAGTCCACTTAGTTCACTGGAGCAGAAAGCAGAAGAAGCCTTTACCAAAGTTGACAATCCACATGGCAATACACAGCCTATGCCTTAAACTCGTCTTTATATGGTCTATGGTAACTATTTGCACAAAGCTTTGCATGTAGTAGGGTTTTTAATGAGGGCTTGTTAAATGAATGGCCACTCATGACCAGCCTCAGATTTCCCTATTATTGTTTATCCCATGAGAATAAAATGCTTGATTTCACCTTATATTGTGATATGTCTTTATACGCCTTAGTTTATTAGATGGATTCAAGCATGCCTCTACCAAAACGTAGCAGTTATGGAGAAGACCCTAAAGGTGCCGTACCCTATAGCCTTGCTACTTTAAAGTGTGGTTCATAGACCAGAAGCCTCAGCATCATCTGGGAGCTTGTCAGAAATGCAGACTCCACTACAGACCTATGGAATCAGAATCCACATTCACAAGATTCTGATGTGATTCACGTGTACATGAAAGCTTGAGCAGCACTGCGCTATGGGAACAGTTGTTGGTCCTGTCCCCACACACCAATAGTCACACTGAATATTCTGGTGCACAAACACTTCTTGAGCCCCTCTGGGTTTATTAGGCTCTACTGAGAATATAGAAGAAGGAAAAGACATGGCTTTTACTCAGGACAATATATAATCTAGTTCTCAATTATAAGCTTTATATTGCAATAATGCAGTCATAGGGAAGATCAGGTGGGTTGGATTATTTAGGGAAGGCTTTTTGGAAATGGCATTATTCACAGGTTACCAACCAGTATTTGAGGCAGTAAGGAAAACTGGTAACAAGAGCTAATGTTTATCAAGTTCCTCTCTTTGTCAAAGCCCTAGGTTTCACTTTTTAATATATTATCCCACTTATCCTCACATTAACTCAGCGAATTAGATACAGTGTAGTGGCTGAGTGGCACCACCTCTGAAATCAGATGGTCTGGGTTTGAATCCTGCCTTTACTATTTACTAGCTGTGTGATCATGGGCAAGATATTTAAACTCTCTGTGCCTTAATTTCCTTACCTATAAAATGGAATAATAGTAGCACTTACCTCAGAGGATACCTACCTATGAGGATTCAAGGAGTGGATATGTATGAAACACTTAGAACAATGCCCAGCACATAGTAACTATCCAATAAATGTCAGATATTACTATTTTTATTTTATAAATGGGGAAACTGATTCACAGAAAAATTAAATAACTTTTCCAAAGTCCCACAGCTTATAAGTGGTAGAGCTAGAACTTGAACACTGCTTTGAGCGACCAGAGAGCCCACGTTCGTAATTCTGTTACATACCTTTAAATGTACCTCTGGAAGGAGAGGAAAACCATTGTAAATCCAAACTTCTGAAATGACTTGTGAGTCAAATCCTGCTGTGGGTGCTGGGCGTACGCAAGAATTAGACAATTAGCTGGAAATGTTTGTTGTGATGTCTTCATATAAGTTTTCAAGCAGATGTCACTATTTGCAACAAAGTTCATAAAAACTTTTGTTTTTTGACTAGTGGGTATGGCTTCACCCAATAATTCACACCCTTCCACCTGGATAACTTCATGACCAGTGGCAGGGACTTCCTAGATAGCTGACAAGAGTAAGGGGCACAGGCTGTACCCAAGGCCCAGAATAAAGGTAATGGGCCCTGATGAGCCCATTATGTAATTAACAGGGTTTCTTTATAAACCACACCTTTAAAAAGACATATTGAAAATGTTCAGGATGGTTTGGAATCATATTTTAGCCATGGAATCAGATGTCACTGGATTAGAGAATAGATTTGGGTTCTTTTTAACCCAGGTTCTTGTCCAGAAAAGATGAATTCAGTGTTAAAATTTTGGCTAAGCTCTCTTCTCTGTGACCTTGAGTCAATCAGTATCCTTCCATATCTGTAACGGAAAATTGATTGGATGGTATTTAAATTCTTTCCAACCCCAATATATTCTTTACAGTTTTGAAAGCATCTTTCACCCACACCAGTTTTCTCCTCCTCGGTCTCCAATGAGGTGGAATGAGCACTCAGAAGCTGGGTGACCTTGGCCAAAACATGCTCCTCTCTGGGGCCTCAATTTCCTCCCGACATCTTTTCCTATAAGCCAGAATTTTCCACTGAGGAGCTTTAATCTTTTGAAAAGGTCAGAGAAAGGCTGGGGAAGTAGCTATTTCAAAGGTCATGACTTTCCCCTTGGCGATTCCATCCTCTGTCTAAACCTAAAAGGACAAGTGTCCAATATTACATACCTGCAATAGGATTTCTGTCCTATGGCCCGGGTGCCCAGGGACTGTTTCAAATTCCAGTTTTCAAGCCTGAAATTTCTACTGCCAATCCTTTCACCATTTTCTCACCTCTGAAGGGTCTCCTCCTACTTTCAAGGACTACTGTAAAATTTCTTTAAAATCCAACTAATTTTAGTGCATTTAGATATTTTTCAGATATGCTCTGTGGCACCTTGATGGAAAAGTAGGCTGTGGGATCTAGAAAGGGTGTGTCCAGGCTCCTGACCAATCACACAGGAAGCACAGTTTCTCAGGAGTGGGAAGGATCCAGGTTTGTCATTTGATCGACTAAACATGCCATAAAATCACTCGTTTTTAGAGAAGCGCTTTGGTCCAGGTAGGAAAGCTTAGTTCTCCCTAGTCAGGGATGATCTGGAGAAATAAAAGGACACTTCCAACGAGTATTTGTCATCACGGTTTGGGTGACAATGTGCTGTAATATGGGAAAAGATATTAAGTTGAATTAAAATGTGTAATTTATCCAGTGGCACATCTGCTGGGAATGGTCTGTTCCTCCACTTATGAGAGTCACATGCTTTACTATTTAAACATTTTAAGGAAACGTGTAGCTGGGAAGGCACTGTGGTTAAAAGGTCCATCTCTTTCCCTGAAGTTGGCTATGCTCAATGCTTTGCATTGCTGATTTCAGGCAGGGTCCGTCCTGATTTAGTGCCGCTCTTTGCAGTAAGGCCATGGCTCTTCAGCCCCACAATCTTGACCATTCTACCCCAACTTCCAGCTTCCATGCCCAGGAGCATTCTGGTTTGCTCCAGGCACTTCTTCTGTGGGGAGGATCTCCCATAACCCCAAAGGCCTCAGTTTTAGTGCTGAGCCCAAGGAGAATCCAATGAACGTATACCGTGTATCTGCCCTAATTTCAGATTCCAAAATAACCTTTAGATATCTGTTGATAGTAAAATCTGATCAGTCAGAATCTGATGGGTCAGAATCTTCAAAGAGACAGAATTTCTGCCCAGAGCTTTTAGGAAAGAAACAAATGATTAAAAAAAAAAAAGAGCAGGTGATATTAGAGATTTAGTAAAAGTGACAATTTCTTTGGGCTGCTCCAGGGTCAGCACACATTTGGCCAACTGCTTCTACGTTCGACTTCCCCAGTCCTGGGCAATGAATATCTCTGTTCAGAATGATGACCCTGAGATATTGCAAGATCCTTGGGCACCGAGAAAGATTCTGCAATATTCACTTGGTTATATTTATTAAGGAAGAAGAGTGGGCTTGCATGCATTCAAGACATTTCAATAGCATTTCAATAACAGCAACAAGGACTTTCTGTCAAGTGCTCAGGTACCCAGAAAATTCCATACACGTTAGTGGAAAGCACTTCTCCCCTACCCCTCCCTTTACAATTCTCTGAGCATGCCACACTCCCCTCTGGCCCTTAGTGTGTGCATCTGTAAAATAAAAAGCTTAGATTACATGATACCTAAGATCCCCTTCCATTCTGATGCTCCATGATTATGTCATCTCTATGATCTTTTGCATGGCCTCTATATTTTGGGCATTATGTGTAATTCTAGCAGGGCCTACCTCAGAGGAAAATAGTTCCTCCGAGGGTCCCACTCTCATTCAGGGACTCTGAAGTACCAAAGGCCAGGGAGGACTGTTAGCCTAAGTTGACTAAGGGCAGAGATTTTGCTGATCCCATCTGTGGAAGTCTATCAGAGTCCCTTTGATGGCTGATGAGGCCAACTCCCATGTAAGGACAGAAATCCATCTGACAAGCATAGAAATATTAAATAAGAACTAAATAAATTTGGCAACTGTCTCCAAGAGGGTATAGTGGCCTGGAGCTAATTTGAAATTAAGTTTGTATTATTAATTGAAAGGCAAGAAGAGAGTCTTGGAATAAATCAGATAAAATAAATAAAGAGAAGATTTTACTTATTGTCAATAATGCTACAGGCAATCTTGGGATTTGGTGGCAGTCTTAACAAAAAAACGCCTTAACTTCTTAAGATTTTCTCTGTCAACTCTCAGCACGTTTGGAATGCATTTCTGTTCCTCTCTTCCCTAAATGGTGATAGTATAAAGCTTCAATGACAAAAAAGAGACACTTGAAAGTTCTAGAATATTAAATATTTCTGAGGACATAACTCACCCTTCCCCAAATAAATCTAGCATCTGGATACTTCCTCCCACAAGAAAAACTTGCTCTCAGAGGCTTGCCTGTGCCACAGTCATCAAACTTGGGACTTAAGCTTCTAGGAGGCTAAGAAAAAGTTTCTTTCAAATGAAGTTTATACCCGATGACCTAATTTTGAACTCACACCCACCCAAACACAAAGTAAAATTCTGCTGCCAATTCTGACTACTGGAGGGTGACTTGTTCCAGTTACTGAAGAGTGTGATGCCAAGACTTAGAAACTAACAAAACAGAGCACAAAATAAATAAGACCAAGACATCAGAAAAATGACTGTGCGAGTACTGTATTGTCTGTATAAGTTCTATACCCCCACATACAGATTTTCTACACAGATCCAAAAGATACTTCTCATACCAACAATAAACACCAAGCCTTCAGAGGACTTGTCTCCTGCATCATCCTCATCCACTTATAGGGGATGGTTATCCACAATACCAACACTGCTTTTGAGTGTGACCATCAACATCCATTTTTTAAATTAATTAATTTATTTATTTGTGGCTGCGTTGGGTCTTTGTTGCTGTGCGCAGGCTTTCTCTAGTTGTGACGAGAGGGAGCTACTCTTCATAGCGGTGCGCGGGCTTCTCATTAAAGTGGCTTCTCTTGTTGCGGAGCACGGGTTCTAGGTGCACAGGCTTCAGTAGTTGTGGCTCGCAGGCTCAGTAGTTGTGGCTCACGGGCTCTAGAGCACAGGCTTCAGTAGTTGTGGCACATGGACTTAGTTACTCCGCGGCATGTGGGAATCTTCCCAGACCAGGGGTCGAACCCGTGTCCCCTGCATTGGCAGGTGGATTCTTAACCACTGCACCACCAGGGATGTCCCATAGCATCCATTTTTAATTACTGTTTTCCCCCAAATCTCAAACGTCCTCTATTTACTGTCCATTTATCTTTTAAACCTGACAGCCACCCCCTCTGCACTAGGGAAGCTTTGAGAGAGGGCAATGCTATGTGGGTGAGTATCTTGTAAAGTCTGAGAGATGAGCATGGAAATAGTTGCGAGTACAAGACGCACAGGTGATAAGTACTGTAAGAAACTGGGATGGTTCCCATTTCCTCTAGCACCAGGCCTTTATATTTAAATTAATTCCCATTATCATGCAGACACATATTCAATTACAAAGTATAAAAAAGATTCTAAAATTAAATACAAGTCAATTGAAGTGTATTCATTATTTGGTACTATTCACACCTTGGATTCACACCCTTGGATCGAGAAGAGTAAATTTAAAGAGCAGGTAGACAGGATGGCTGGAGTTGGGAGGCCAGGGGAAGCAGGGTTGGGTAGACTAAACGGTCTACTGAGACCTCCACTTATTCTATCATTTTGTGAGGAGTCATTGATGTTCTTGGAATATTCTGTATGAATAAGGCAAATTGTAATAGGTCCACAGATTGATCATTCAACAATCTGAGACCTATTTTGAAAGATGGAGTTTAAGTGCTTTTTTTATTCATCCCTTGGGTATGTGAATATTTCAAAGGCAAATGCTAGACATATCTGTTGGGCATGTCAGGCTAATTGGCCAGTTTGATCTTTAATATTATACAGTCACTACTCTCTGGCTTTATCTAATGCTTTATGCTTCCCTTTGTCACCAGATCACAAATCGATCAGATATCATACATCAAATACAAGGCTCAGAGAGCAGAACAAGTGACTATTGTGGCTGTGTCCCAGACACTTTTCTCTGTAGGAAGGGAGTAAACTAACATTAAATGAGACCTACTATGTGCCAGACACTGGTAGGAACTTTCACGTACATCATCTAAAGCAAGTTCTATACTGGGAGCAGGATTGATCTACTTAGAGAATAGAAGGTTTTTGGAGAGTGGAGGAAAAGGAAGGTGTTGCATCTGGGAATCAATAAATCCAACAGCAATATATTGACCTAAGGAGGACCACCAGAGTACCAGAGGAGTTTACCTTCCAGAAAGATACCAACATCCTGAGCCAGCTAAACATAGGATATCAAGAGGCTTGGGGAAAGACGCATATCTTTTGAAATGACCACATTTCAAGCAAGCTACATTGAGCTTGCTTGGCCCTACAGAGAAGGGAAACCTGGGGTTGAACCAACACACATGTACCCATCCAGCTATGCCCACATATCTACCACCTTCAGATAACCCTCTCTCAGGCCCACGGGCACAGGCTTATCACACACGATCTCCTGAAAAGACTTCCTCTGTCTTGCTCTAGGGACTCTGGCAGAAGACTGGAGAGGATGCTTTGTGTATCCTCTGGCATTCAAGTGACGAGCTAATGCCCCAAGCTTGGAGCCAGGGGAGATTTGTCCAAGTGTCTGACCTAGAAGGGCCATGACTTTACTTCTTTTCTAATTAGGATAATTAACCTCCCCTGCTTGTTCATTCTGTTCCAATCCAAAAAGATCGAATTAAAATGGCACAGGGGACTGTTAGGCTCTAGGGACAGGAAACAGCTTACAAGCCTTTCACCTCCCAGCAGCCACCACCAAGGCAAAGTCAGGACAAAGACCTCACAGCACCTTCACTCTTGAAGCAACCTTGGGAGGCCTTGAGGACCACCTTCAGAATTTTAATCAATTGATTAAAATCAATTTTAATCAAACATCCCATCAGCTGTCAAATTTTGCATAGCTCCATAGCTCTTGCTGACTAAATTGGGGTCGGGCTCAGGGTGGGGGATGCTAATAGGATCTAGCATTTCTCTTTGTATCATCATGATTTTATGGTTGGTTCAAGGAAAACAAAAACTGAATGGCTCAGGTTGGTAGGATTTGATCTGGGATTTATGGAATTTGTTGTTTGACCACAACCACTGGAGGCAAAACTTCGGGAGTATTTTGAAAACTGGAACTGAATCACAGCATTTCGCATAGGACAGAGACACAACTGAGGGCTAACAATACTGCAGCACTTCCTCTGGTGGCTTTAACTCCCCATTCCCCACCTCTGAGCACGTTTGAGTTTCCCATCGGGTATCTACAGCCTCCATGCTGCCTAGGCAAATAGGGCTGGGTACCGTCCTCTGGATCTTTTGTTCCTCCTTACTGCAGGATTCAGTCCGAGGTCTGCCCTACACGCAGCCCTTCGTACCTGTATGGGAAACCACTATGCTCTATAGTCTCCCTTCCAAGAACTCTTAGGCTACAGCCCTTGTGAGCCACCAAGGCTGATGGGAAAGGGAAGACAACAGAGTCACAGATGAGATTAGGCTGCCCATTTGGACTGAGTACTAAAGAGTTCCTTCCAGCCCAGTAATGCTAGGATTTTCCCTGGGTCTGCCCAGTAGATAAGAACCCTGACTTGCTACTCAGTATGTCACAGAGCCATCAACATAAATTTCTCAGCATGTTGTCAAGAGGCTTGTCCTGGGCCTAGGTTGAGTAAGAGAGTCAATCTCCAACCTTTGTCAGTGCATTCCCTTGTCCCCTTCTAGCCCTACACTCTTCACTTCCCATCCATTACCTCTACTAAGCCTGGGCTCTCCCTCCTGAATCACCCATCCATGCTAACCATCTAAAGTGTGGTTCTCAGCAGATACATAATAAGGACCAGACTAGTGCTTCTTAAATTGTTATGTGATTACAAATCACCTGGGAACCTTGTTAAAATGCAGATTCTGATTCATTTAAGTCTGACGTGGGACCTGAGAGTCTGCATTTTTTTTTTTTTTTTTTTGCGGTACACGGGCCTCTCACTGTTGTGGCCTTTCCCGTTGCGGAGCACAGGCTCCAGACGCGCAGGCTCAGCGGCCATGGCTCACGGGCCCAGCCGTTCCGCGGCATGTGGGATCTTCCCGGACCGGGGCACGACCCCGTGTCCCCTGCACCGGCAGGCGGACTCTCAACCACTGAGCCACCAGGGAAGCCCGAGAGTCTGCATTTTCAACAAGCAGCCTTGGTGATGACCAGTGTTGCTATCCATGGACCATACTTTATGCTGCAAAGGTGTCAGTACAGCATCTTTAGGATCTTCTATCATCAATATGCTCATCCAGGGGCCACACTTTAAGTAGCAAGAACACATACCATCTTCTGAATGAGCTACACCCAACTGTGCTGTTTGGAGAAAGAGATTGTGACCCCTCTTCTTAGCAGTTAACGATAGCATCCTTTTATATGGAGGCTAAAAACATCCTTTAGTGTAACCAGAGCTGTGCAGAGGGTGTGGCAAATCTGGACCTTGGCATAGACTATTTTTCTTGGGAGCCGGGTTACTTGAATAAGCCTTCCCGGGCACCCGCCCTGCTTCCTGAAGCCAACTGTGCAGGCCAAACTTATTTTGGGTCCAGCCACTCCGTTCATAGCATCCACTTTCACAGTGGCTCTGGATGGCTGCTACTGCCCCATCACTCATGCTGTGATCTGCATCAGTGGTTAAGACAACAGAAACAGCTCCATCATCAAAGGCACAATCCATTTATTTCACGCTGAAGAAAACAATCTTCTATCCAAGTGGGGCCAGCTAAGTTCTGGGCAGTTGCCATAGCTTTAAGGTTATAGGAAATATGCCTTTTGCTCTATTTAGCTCCTCAGTGGAGAGCAATGTACCCCTTGAGGAGGCACCAGATGTCGTTAGCGCATCAATGCCATGCTGGACAGAGCATGTCCATTTCTCCTCTGAGGCACAAGTTGTATAACTCCTGGGGTTGTTAAAACAAAAATTAGCTGGAGAAATTCACCGCCTTGTTTCTCCCTCTCCCAAAGTAATTCCTAAACCCTTTCCCCTTCAGCATTGCTGCTGATTGTCTTCTTTGCTCAAAATAAACCTTAAAGAATATTTGTATTCGGCTTAAGGGGTGCTCTGTTACATTGATATTTCCAGAGCTAAACACTGCAGATGGGAAGGTTCCCCTAAGAAGATTCCAGAGCATTATGATGATGTGGTTTGATCCAAAATATAATCATGTTTTATGGCCTAAGGGGGTTGTCAAACAGTGTTTTAAAAACACGCTGGCAAATTTAAGAAGGTTTTAAAAGTAGGCCTACTTGAGGATCCAGAACGGTCCCACACCTACACTCCCTGGTGGCTGCATGGGCACGAGTCTTGCTGGACTGGCCCATTGCTGGCTCTGGTGGAGTCTCCCAGCTAAAGAAATGTTTATCATTAAGTGTTTCCCTCTTGTCCACTGCCAGTGCCCTCCTAAGCTGGTTACTTACCTCTTCTGGAGAGTTTAATAAATACTTTCATCTGCACAGGACTCTAAAACTCCACTTTTCCTTCCAAATGATATGTAAGACCTAGCACACTAGCCAGTGGGATCAAATTCCCAGCCAAGAGGAACTCACTTAGCCATTTTGATATGTTCTGTCACCGAGCACTTTGCCTAAATGAACACAGAAGCTTTCTGGGCATGGTTGACTAGTCCCTCCACTAACCCAATCATTTAATGACTAGCTACATGGCTCCTAATTAGATTTATTTTATTCAAATAAATTTTTAGCCGTTGCAATTCCCCAACAGTTCATGACTAGGGTAGGCATCGTAACTCTAGGTGATTCAGGACTCTCCCTCTGTAAACCTCCCAGATTCTAGTTTGCTGAAGCACTCCTAAATTCAGTCATAGCCATATGCTTGTCCTTTGCAACTAGTTAACAGTTGGGTAGATCTTGTGGCTAAATGAAGCCACAAGGCCATGACTTTGATGTCTTCTTGGGCCAATTAGCTTTCCTCTAGTCCACAGGTCCAGACTTTTTCCTCCATCTTGGCCAGGCAACGTTCTTAGTAATCTGTACCATCGGTGGCAAAGGAGGCTGGGCCCAATAGTGGAGCTGACTTTGTTTACATCTCTTTGCTTTATGCTCATAGCTGTAGCCAAAGGATCAACTTCCAAGTGAAACACTAATTAGGAACCATGAGGGTAAGTGAGCAGAAATGTTTAGAAAGAAGTTTTCTCTATCTGTCCCTCTTTCAGGTTATCTTTCCTTTTCTATCAGTCCTAGCCTCCAATTGCCTATTATCAGAATAGAATGTTCTTGATCTACCTTCCAAACTGTCTGACAGTACCTATTTATACAATCCTAAGGAATCCCTCAAAATAGAATATTGAAGAAACTGAGTCCCAGAATGGGAAAGGAACAACCACATGCTCATCCAATTTAATAAGCCTCTCAAGGCTTTCTTAGAAGATAAATCCTAGATTGCAAGCAAGTTGAAACGTTTATAATACCTCCTCTGAACTTTATCCTATGGGCAAAGAAAAACTTTTGAAGATTTTTGAGAACGAGCATGGCTATTACATAATCAAGAGTGAGAAGGTTAAAGCCGGTCTTAGTGAGCAGCTTGGATATAAGGGGAAGGACTGTTGCAGTAGCCCAAGAAAATACCAATAATTACTTCAAAATAACTGGTAGTAATGGGAATGTAAAGAAGGGGGAAGACACAGAAAGGATGAACTAATTTGACTTCATGTTTGCCTAGGGCAATGGAAGAGTCAAAGATAATGCTCAGATTTGATAACTGGGAAATTTGACAGAAATAGGGAAATCAGGAAAAAACAGCTGCTTTGGAGGCAGAGGGCATCTGAGACAGAGTGAGAAATAAGGACACAAGCAGTGATAAAACCCACCCAGTCTAGTAACTCCAGCTCTGCTCCCAAGGTGGTGATTAACTGATGAGAGATATGCCATTATCCAGAGAACTCTGACTGTGTTTCTGTTAAGCATTCACTTACGGTTGACTGCACAGCATGCATCCTAGTGGGCCTGAAAAGTCCTGGGGTGCCTTCTGGTAGTTATACAGCAATGTGTTCTAGAGTCCTCCCTGTCACGGAGAAACATTTAGAAAAATGAATGATTTCATCTTTCCTGGGCAACTACACATATCAGAGTAATTTCAGCCACTGATGAGGAAAAAAAAGAATATGAGCTTCGAAGCCAAACCTGGGTGTAGATCCCAGCTCCGAAATTTACTAGTTATGTGCTTTTATTCATAAACCTGTACCTCTCTGAGACTCAATTTCCTCATCTGTTAATTGGGGATAACTACCTATGCTTAGGGTTGTTGGGAGGATTAAATGTAATAATGTGTATAAATGCCTTAGCACAGTGCCCAGTCCAAAGTAGGCATTCAATGAATGCCTTTATACTTTATACTTCTGTCCCAAACTTGACAGTGGAAGGAAAGGGGGTTTAACATAAAATATGAGTAATGAGAATGAAAAATTTATACATAACAGTACCAAAAAACTCTATTATTCCAACAATGATTTAAAGGTGTCACACCATAACCCCTGAGAGACAATGGTCACCCCCTGTTGCCTAAGTTTCTCAGACTAATAGAGGAGGGTTGTGAGAGCTTGGGACCTTCATTTCCCTCCATCTCAATCAGGAGATCTGTTTGGTGAGATATGTTTTGAGCTGAGTCTTCCTTTTTTTTTTTCCTTTGCAACAATGCTCTTTATTGCTGTATTTTTTAAATTAATTTTTATTGGATTATAGTTGATTTACAATGTTGTGTTAGTTTCTGCTGTACAGCAAAGTGAATCAGTTATACACATACATATATCCACTCTTTTTTAGATTCTTTTCCCATATAGGTCATTACAGGGTATTGAGTAGAGCTCCCTGTGCTATACAGTAGGGTCTTATTAGTTATCTATTTCATATATAGTAGCGTGTATACTTGAGCTGAGTCTTAATGAATGAGGAGAGGTTTATGTTATGGGAGGGAGCCTTTTCTAGGTGTCAGGGGCAGCCAGAGTTAATCACTGGAGACTGAAGATGCTGGAGAGGGCTGTGCCCTGACGAGGATGAGCTAAGCCATGCGTTTGAAGCCTGTATAGATTAGAGTGGGCCCCGGTAGCAAATGGGAGTCCCAGCTAGATTTGAGGAGGAAGATGTGCTCTAATACACAAACTTACTTGTGGAATCTTGGGCTCCCCTATGCAAAAGTATTGAAGGAATGAGCAGAGCCCTTAAGGAAGTCACAGAAGTCTTGTAGGCAAATCTACAAGGGATATTCATAATGATTTTCCTGTTGGCTTTTTTTTTTTTTTTTTGCGGTACGCGGGCCACCCACCGCTGTGGCCTCTCCCGCTGCGGAGCACAGGCTCCGGACGCGCAGGCTCAGCGGCCATGGCTCACGGGCCCAGCCGCTCCGCGGCATGTGGGATCCTCCCGGACCAGGGCACGAATCCGTGTCCCCTGCATGGGCAGGCGGACTCCCAACCACCGCGCCACCAGGGAAGCCCTTCTTGTTGGATTTTTACTTTTACTCAATACCAAAACGAATCTTTATCCAGAAAACACAACTGAAACATCATTCTACATTAATATTGAAAGTTAAAACACGAAAAGCATTGTGGTTATATTCAAGTTGAGATCTACCCCCGGGTAAACCATTTTCTCTCTCTGGACTTCAGTTTCTCATTTCTACAATGCAGAGATTGGGACCATCACTAAATTGTGGCTCTCGTGTTTGAGAATTCTAAGAGACTCACGAGAATTCTGGACACCTGAGACAACCTAACTTCTTTGCAGCTTAGGCAAGATTCAGTCACTCTTCCTGGAGCTCAAGGCCTGCACAACATGAAACATTAGCCTGTAAGCCTCTCCATACTTCTGAATCCACTCTCATATCCCCACTGGAAAAACTCAATTTAAAGAAAACAACTAATTAAAATGAGTTGATCTTGGTGATGTCTTTAGATGTGTGTTTCCTTTTTTAGTATGGGGGAAGGCATATGAAAATTCTTAACCTACCTTGTAAGTTTTGCACATCCCACTTTGGATGTTTCCCAAACAGTTTTTAGACTACAGTATTAAGTCAAAGGAAACTTTTTTCCTCAAGGGAAAAGTGTGTTCTCCATTGTCCTCAGGACTGTATATTTCACCCCTCTGTTTCCTCCAGGCTAAAGCTTGACCTTAATATTACCTTTGACAGTATCAGGATCAAGAAGCCTCAGCGCTCCAGCAGGCAGAATAAGCCACAGCCGTTTGCAGTCAGATCCAGACCCCTTTAATCTTTGACATAAACTCACCCCCACTTTCCGCGGCCTTTCTTTATTTCTGTTAGTCATCATCCACACCTCCCCCTCCCCGAAGCTCAGAAATGTTAAGAGGTTTGGTTTGGCCTTGCTTTCTCAAAATTGAGAATACTGAAGAATGTTTCCAGATAAGTTACTTTCCTGATATGAAGCCTTTTGCTTAATGGAAAGCAAGCACATATTTTCTGAACTCAAGTCCCAGCTGGGTCAATTCACTTTACTACTCTATACACACAGGCCACCATGTAAATACTGTGTACAAAGGGAAGCCCAGGATGTGAAAGCTCAATGCAAAATACACCCACTTCTGGGAACCAACTCGCAGTTCTCCCCTGCTGAAGGAGGGGTAGCAGGGTGAGGAACCATCTTCATAATCGTGGCCACTAGGTTCTATTCGGAATAAATCAGACCTGGGAAGAAGGTAAAATGTGGCTGACTGGTAGCACTTCTTCCCCCGACCTGTAAGTGGGGCCCCTTTTTAATCATGCATAAAGCCTTCTCCCCACCACCACACAACCAGGGCTGGCAAGTGCATTCTTTGCTTGAGATCTGCAGCCAGCTGTCTCTTCCAGGTGCCCGTAAAGTGCCTGCTGACACCCAGACTGCTCACTACTTGCTTGGCTGGCAGGTTCGGTCATGTGATCTGTGCTGAAAATTACTGATTTCAAGGGGATTAAAAGCCAAGTGAGGAAATGTTATATAAGAAACCCCATTAATGGGCATGATCAATCATCCCATGACATCTATTAACTGTGCAGCAGTCCACAGAGCAACTCTGAGATGACTCGTACCCTCTGTGAGTTTGCATTGCAGGTAGTCTATTCCAGGACAATTATCTACATACCAAACAGAAATGCGAAGAAACTGTACCCAAGCACTGCAGTAGCCCCTTTCATCCAAACTCCAGTTGCTCTCAGTTGTTTTTATTCTTTACTTTTTTATATCAGACGCTGTGTGGTTGAGGATCAAAAGGCTTGCCTCTTCTGCTTTTCCCAGACCTTAAGCAAATCTACTCCAGCCAGTCTTTTAAATTTCCTTTCAGCTGACAATACAAAGCAAATTTACTTTCACTCAACGACACTGACATAACTATTTGGGTATACTTTCTCAGCTTATGGTGTGGAGAATGGGGCCACATAATTCACCAGCAGGGAGACAAAGTTCATAATGAAGAACTGGATGAAAAAGAAAAATGGAAAAGGCAGGATTACATGCACAGCTAGCTTCAGGGCCAACTTTAAACTTGACAAGTAGTTGGAAGTTGCCTCCTCTGTGGGATATTTGGAATCAGGAATACCTCAAGCTGCCAAACAATACTTGCCTACCTACTGTAGTCTACAATTTCTTCCATTACAGTTGCCCTTTTGCTTTAAGGCTTTGATCCTAATTTAAAGCATAAATTCTTCATGGAGGGGATCACAATGGAAGCTTTAATCAGTCATGGACAGTCTAGTATGAGTAAAGGGTTGGATTTGGAATAATGGAGGATTTGTATTGGGGGAAAGGAAAAGGACACAGAACTGGGACACTGGGGGCACTTTCTGTTCACTGACTCTACAAATTAGCTAAAGTCCCATCCTAATAATGCCGCTGCAAGGAAGAGAAGATTTGCAGAGGGTCAGCTCTTAATTAAAGGGGAACTTAAACAAACACAATTATGAGGAATGAAGACCTCAGGGAAATCTTAGTTTGCCATGGGTAAATTGGGCTGGGTGTGGATGAATATTTGTTTTTTATCCTGTTCCATAAAATCCACAGACTGACATCCACATGCAAACACAGAGGGTTTCTTGATCTTCCATCTCAAACTCCTCACACACAGAAGAGTTTCTGCACTAGCACGTCAAATTTAGACAATCGCTATACTGATTTTTGTGGAAAACAAATATGTTTAAAACAAGTTAAAACAAAAACAAAACAAACAAAATGTGGATTCAAATGTGCTATGGGAATCTTTCCGTGAATTCTTTTTAAAGAAAAGTACATTTTGTAATAGGAATAATTGTATCCTGAAGTATTGCATTTGAGTTTAGGTTTTTTAAATATCAGGTTTTTTAGATATGGCAAAATATAACACAAAATAACTGAATTGGACTCATTATCTCTCTTTCCTCTGCCTCTTTTTGTGCTCTTCACTGTATCTCAGCAGTCACCTTCAGATTCCATATGTAGCTTCTGCCAATCACTTACCTTGCCACAATACACGAGAGAAATTTGTCTGAAATTCCATGGAGACCAAAGCAGTTGCAAGAAATGGAGAGAGTGGTTTGCATAGGGTTTGGGTTCAAAGCCCAGGTGAGCACTAGAATAAGATCAGGAGAGGAATTTGCATTTGCCTCCTTTCATCTCACATAATTTTTTGATGAATAAGAATATTAATTTCATAAAATGTCAAACTTCTGTTAATTACAGTATATCACAAACAACATTAAATGTCAAATAAACTGAATTAAAATATATGTGACATATATTACAGACAATATCATGAATATATGAAGACTCTTATAAATCAATAAGACACATATATTCTAACATCACAATAGAAATCTGAATGAAGGAAATAAATGGGAAATTCTCAAAATAAGGCATAAATATGGACACAGAAATGAAAAAAGTCACGAACTTTACTAATAATAAAGGAAATGCTAACAAAAAAGAATCTTTTTATATTCCCCTATCAAATGGGCAAATATATTATTCAATGCTAGGCAGGGGGCAGAGAGACAAGTACTCTCATATTCTGCTGATGGGAACATGAAGTGGTACAACCTTTCTGGAGGGCAAATTGGCAATATATATCAAAAGCCTTGAAAACGTTCACAAATGTTTGGCCTGACATTCCTACCTCTAGACATTTATCCTATGGAAGTAATTAGAGATGCTGTATGTCTGTTGTCATCACAGCATCACTCAATAGGTAGAGATTAGAAACAGTTGAAATGTTCATGTTGGGGAATGGCTAAATAAATTATAGTGTGTCTACCAGGGAGAGGGTGGTGGTGGTGAGATGAATTGGGAGACTGTGACTGACACATATACACTAATATATATATATATATATATATATATATATATATATATATATATATATAAAATATATAACTAATAAGAACCTGCTGTATAAAAATAAAATAAAAATTAAAAAAAAACCAAAAATAAAATAAACACAATTACCTATAACAGTCTTCAACAAAGGATTCTGAAAGCTGTAATTATATAGTTAAGTACACTTGGAACTTTCCTGCATATTATGTGCATGTTATAAAAAAAATTACAGTATGTCTGATGGATGGAATATTGTGTAGCCATTAAAATCACATTCAAAAACATTTAATAACATAAGAAAATGTCCAAGATATAATGTTAAATTTTTTAAAAATAGGACACAAATTGTTCAATCCATTTTACTAAAATAAAAACTGTGCAGTATATTTATTTTAAATAGAATGGAAAGAAATACATCAAATGTTAACAGTGGTTATCCCTGAGCAAGAGTCACCCATACTTTTTTTTTTCATTTTTGTGTCTTCTCAAATGTCCAAAATGAGCACATGTGGATTTTGTACTTAGAAAAACACAGATGCTACCTCAGAAGAAGAAAGACATTTGCAAAGTGCTTTGAGTCCATTAGAGTCTGCTTCCCACACAATGTTCCCAGGTTCCTCATCTACCACAGTAAAAAGCAATTTGTAACCCTGGCCTGAGGCTTCCCCCTAGACTCTGTGCCTTTGTCTGCTTATTTCTGGATGGTATATAGCCCTTCTTGAATCATGCTTTTCTTACCCAGAACTTTACTGCCAGTCATGAAGGACACCTAAGTAAAGAGACCTGCTTCCATAAACCTCATTTGTATTGGGTAGCCATTACAATAGGTCAGTGGTTCTCAACTCTGACTGTACATGGGAATCACCCAAGGAGTTCAAAATAAAGCAAAACAAAGCCAGAAATCACTTTCAGTGATACTGATTTAATTGGTCCAGGGTGAAGCTTGGACATCAATATTTTAAAGCTCCCAAGGTGATTATAATGTACAACCAGAGTTGAGAAACACAGAGGTAAGTGAAGATACAGAAAAAGAGAGTAATGCTTTCTTCAGCTGGATTCAGTTGAGCAAGATAGGAAGGACTGACACTGACCCGTGGAGGATCTTTCACAGCACTGGCCCTGAAATACCCACAAGGTATCAGCTGTTCATCTGTTAATGCCATAGCCTAGAGATCATAAAGCACATCACCAACTTTGACATTCATTATCTGAATGACACCAGGAGATGGGCAGACCCCAAAACGATGCGAAACGTCCTCTTTTCCTTTCCTTCCAAACTCACTTGTGTTAAGGCCACCACTAAAAGGCAACTGTGTTAGCTGGAGGGGTAACACAATAAGCCACTAGCCATTCTTACGCCGGCACCTAGAAGAGGACAGAATGCTGAGAGAATAGGACAAGGAAGTTTTGATGTGGGGAAGGAGGAAAGAAAAAGCCAGAAGTGGTGGTGATAGGTCCAGTTGGGGTATTGGGTAGACAGGGAACATCAGGTTCTTGTGTGGCATCAAGAAGATGAAAGGGCTCTGTCCACTTCGTAACACTGCCAAGGGCATCCTGAAATGAGACCCATAAAGTAGGCTTAGCAGCATCACATACTTGAAAGAGCACTAAATTGGAAGTGAAGAGACTTGCTTCTAGGGCCAGGTCTAGGGTGAGGCAAGTGAGGATACATTTGCATAACCCTGAGAAAGTGCCTTCTTGGGGGGTGGGGGTAGTGAGGATATGTTGGTCAAAGGGTACAAAGTTTCAGTTTTGCAAGACGAAGAAGTTCTGGAGATCTAAGGTACAGCATGGTGTACATTAACTACAGTTAACAATACTTTGTTATTGTCAACAATACAAAATTCTGTAGGACTTCTCTGAGTCATCTGTAAGAGTCCGTCTAGCCCGTAATGCTGTGATTCTATGACTAAAACATGCAAACCACAAGAATTTATATGGGTCATTTTGAGCCTCTCTTTTTCAACCTGCAAATACTGAAAAGGCAGTTTCTATCACAGGCCAATGGGACAAATATTGAATTACCCTCTGGAAAAGATCAATTTCCCTCTCTAGAACATTTCGAGAGGGTCACCAATCCCTCTGGGGGCTTTATGGAAGATTCCAAGAATTCTAGTCAGGCACAGAATGCTATAAATGCCAGCACTCCTGTGGAGCCCATTTGTCAATATCAGAGACCCCCATCATGTGGGGACTGCTAGAGACCCTGTCAGAAGTACAGATGGTGTGGCTCAGAGAGACCTGGTACAGGTTCATGAGGAACAACAGCTGTTGCTAGCCCTTGCTGGAAGACATAAAGCAGAAAGGAGAAAATTATCCTCAGCTATATTTCCTTGGGTGTCTTCGTTACCAACATCCATATGTCTATATCCTATTTCTTATTCTTCTGTGTTTTCAGATCAAATACTAAATTTCTTCAGCATAGAGCAGCTTTTCATTTTGTTTGTACATTGAACAAAATCCTGGCCTTTGTTCCCCCTGTGAAAATGATTTTGACAATTGTAGATTTGAGATTTTGGGGTTTTTTGGTATCCGCTGTCATTCCTGTCATGAGGTCAACCTAACAGTCACAGATTGAATTCCTTAGGAGTAGGTTCTGAGATGGAAATTTGCATGCAAAATTTTACTGGGGAATACTCTCATTAAAAACACTTGTGGGAACCAACAAGGACCTACTGTGTAACACACGGAACTCTATTCAATATTCTGTAATAACCTATATGGGGAAAGAATCTGAAAAAGAATGAATACATGAATATGTATAACTGAGTCACTTTGCCATACACCTTTAACTAACACAACATTGTAAGTAAACTATACTCCAATAAAATCAAAATTAAAAAAAAAAACACACTTGTGGGAGGAAAAGAAGGAAGCAAGTTTGGGCAGAAGGAGAAGATGGTGCAGTCCTAACAAGACCTCAACCTACCCTTCAGGGAGCCCTGAAGTTGGGATGGTCCATTAGAGTTACCCCATTTGGAGTGAAGAGGTTATGCCTCGATTCCCCATAACAACCAGTCACTGGATGCAGGCTTCCCTGGGAAGGGAGTATTACTCTAAGCTAGGCAGCTCTCCTCGGCCAACAACTTTCCCAGAAGCTGAAGGAATAAGTCCTTTGGTGCTGAAGGGGAATCTGGGTGGTACAGCACAGCATCCCGACACTACCCATCACCAATATGGCCTCCTTGTTTAGCAAGAGTAGCCCAACAACCAGTCCAGCATGATTGGATTGGTCATAGCTGTGGCCCAACACTTCATCCATAATCACCTTGCCACTCCTCTATTGTCATGTTCCTATGTTATCTTGGTTGAATGCAGATGACAATCTAGCGTTCACCCAGTTACCTATGTGGTAACTCCCATTCTTTAAACTGAAAAAGAAACAGAAGTTGGACAGCAGCAGTGGTTTGGAGTCAGACTGAGAGAATTCGCTGCTCAAATAAAAGTAGCTTTCAGTATTGCAAAGCTGGGCGCATGAAAGCTCACACAGAGTAAGGGACAATTCTGAAGCTGCTAAAGCAGCAGGCTTATTTTTCACAAAGCCAAGGCTTTGTTACACACCTCACCTTCTACAAGCACCAGCGCCTGCTTCTGCTCTGCCTCCAGAGTCAAACTTTTTTCTTTTTTTTCCTCCCTCACACTCATATTACTCTCTTTGGTCAGCTGTAACAGGAAACAGTCAAACTATAATAAATTAGGTATGAAAACAAATGAAAGCGCTTTTCTCTGTGGATTGCTCACTGACATGTACTGAACCGAGGTGACCATTTCTCCCCAGCGTTCTTGAGTACACAGCCACATGCCCTAGCAGACACAGAGAAACTCTTCATGGTAAGAAGATACTGCAGCGTCAAGCTACAGTTCTGACTTGCTCAGAAATGCCCAGAAGGCCCCAGACCCAAGCTCATTAAGAAATCAGTATGCTTTTTCTATTTAATTTTTGAATAGGTAATACATCTACATGGTTCAAAGAACAAAAGTATAAAAAGATCTATAAAATCAGTGTTTATTAAGAGGCCTCGCCTTTGTGGCAGCAGGCAGCATAAAGAGGCAACACTCATTTGTCATCCATGTCTTCCAGGAGCTTACACGCTGAGAGGACAGCATGAGTTGTATTTTTTAATCTTTACTGCTTTTGTACTTACAGAAAATAATACCTGCTTCTTGTAAAAAATGAAAAAAAAACCAAACATTACATAAATAAATGACAGTGCAAGTAGAAGTTCTTGGTAATTCTACACCTCCGAGGTAACTACTGACAATTCCTTCAATTTTTTTTCTATACACATACAAGTGTGTATTCTTTTTACAAAAATGGAACTACACTATAAATGTAATTTTGCAGCTTTTTTCTAACAGTATATTGAAAAAATGTTTTCTTTTGTTATATAGAGATTGAACTATCTTTTTAACAGTAGCATAGTATTCCATGTATATATGCTATAATTTATTTATCCAGTTCTATTTTGAATTTTTAAATGTCTGTTGTACAATTCTTCAAATTGGTTTCTCCACTGCTTGTAACTGATTTACCTTGACTTTACTCATCTCTGGAGAATTTATGACTAGTCAGTAATGGAAGCTTCGTGGAAGAGGCATCCACAAAGGTCTCTAGGTAGTAGGAGATGTCAGGAAAAGGGACAGACAGGTGTAATTGCCTTGAGTAGGTAACAATGAGAGCAGTGCATAAGTGGGAAAGACCGTCTACCAGATTTGAGCAAATGTGAAAATAGGGGAGAAATGGAGACAGGGCTGGGGTGAAGGGTTTTAAAAACAAGGGAGATAAAAGCAGGTTGGAATGGAATGAGTCTTGATACATGGATGGTGGGTTGTTATAGAGCAAAGGTTTTATGAAGAGAATTAACATGCTTTAGCTGAATCCAAGCTTGAAATTGATTAACAATATAATGTGGCTATTTAGAAGTATTAGCAATCCTAGGCTGCTAAAATAACAGCACCTATCCAAAGCAAGCAATAACCAACACTGGTTAAATCACATGTGAATTATCAGGATCAATAAAATATTGACAGATGTCCATAGGAGAGAGACAGAACAGCAAGGGAACCTATTATCATGTCATGAACTAATTGTTGAAGGACTGGGACATTTTTAGCCTGAAGAAAAGAAAGATAATGGGAGATAGGCATATGCTGTTTTTAAAAATGTGAAGGACTGTCACATGGAAAAGGGGTTAAATTTGTCTCTTTGGTTCCAAAATGGTAGAAGAGGACTAACAAGCAGAGATTACAACAATGTAGGTTTTGACTCAACAGACAAAAACTTGTATTTTGCTAAAGGGTGTTTTTTTTTTATTTAACAAATTTATTGGAGTAAAATTGCTTTACATTGTTGTGTTAGTTGCTGCTGTATAACAAAGTGAATCAGCTATACGTATACATATATCCCCATATCCCCTCCCTCTTGCATCTCCCTCCCACCCTCCCTATCCCACCCCTCTAGGTGGTCACAAAGCACCGACCTGATCTCCCTGTGCTATGCAGCTGCTTCCCACTAGCTATCTGTTTTACATTTGGTAGTGTATATATGTCCATGCCACTCTCTCACTTTGTCCCAGCTTACCCTTCCCCCTCCCGGTGTCCTCAAGTCCATTTTCTACGTCTCTGTCTTTATTCCTGTCCTGTCCCTAGGTTCTTCAGAACCTTTTTTTTTTGATTCCATATATATGTGTTAGCATACAGTATTTGCTTTTCTCTTTCTGACTTACTTCACTCTGTATGAAGGTCTCTAGGTCCATCCACTTCACTACAAATAACTCAGTTTCGTTACTTTTTATGGCGGAGTAATATTCCATTGTATATATGTGCCACATCTTCTTTATCCATTCATCTGTTGATGGACACTAAGGTTGCTTCCATGCCCTGGCTACTGTAAATAGAGCTGAAATGAACATTGTAGTACATGACTCTTTTTGAATTATGGTTTTCTTAGGGTATATGCCCAGTAGTGGGATTGCTGGGTCGCATGGGAGCTCTATTTTTAGTTTTTTAAGGAACGTCCATACTGTTCTCCATAGTGGCTGTATCGATTTACATTCCCACCAACAGTGCAAAAGGGTTCCCTTTTCTCCACACCCTCTCGAGCATTTATTGTTTGTAGATTTTTTGATGATGGCCATTCTGACTGACGTGAGGTGATATCTCATTGTAGTTTTGATTTGCATTTCTCTAATGATTAGTGATGTTGAGCATCCTTTCATGTGTTTGTTGGCAACCTGTACATCTTCTTCACATAAATGTCTATTTAGGTCTTCTGCCCATTTTTGGATTGGGTTGTTTCTTTTTTTGATATTGAGCTGCATGAGCTGCTTGTAAATTTTGGAGATTAATCCTTTGTCAGTTGTTTTGTTTGAAAATATTTTCTCCCATTCTGAGGGTTGTCTTTTCATCTTGTTTATGGTTTCCTTTGCTGTGCAAAAGCTTTTAAGTTTCATTAGGTCCCATTTGTTCATTTTTGTTTTTATTTCCATTTCTCTAGGAGGTGGGTCAAAAACGATCTGGCTGTGATTTATGTCATAGAGTGTTCTGCCTATGTTTTCCTCTAAGAGTTTTATAGTGTCTGGCCTTACATTTAGGTCTTTAATCCATTTTGAGTTTATTTATATGTATGGTATTAGGGAGGGTTCTAATTTCATTCTTTTACATGTAGCTGTCCAGTTTTCCCAGCACCACTTCTTGAAGAGGCTGTCTTTTCTCCATTGTGTATTATTGCCTCCTTTATCAAAGATAAGGTGACCCTATGTGTGTGGGTTTATCTCTGGCCTTTCTATCCTGTTCCATTGCTCTATATTTCTGCTTTGGTGACAGTACCATACTGTCTTGATTACTGTAGCTTTGTAGTATACTCTGAAGTCAGGGAGCCTGATTCCTCCAGCTCCATTTTTCTTTCTAAGAATTGCTTTGGCAATTCGGGGTCTTTTGTGTTTCCATACAAATTGTGAAATTTTTTGTTCTAGTTCTGTAAAAACTGCCATTGGTAGTTTGATAGGGATTGAACTGAATCTGTAGATTGCTTTGGGTAGTAGAGTCATTTTCACAATGTTGATTCTTCCAATCCAAGAATATGGTATATCTCTCCATCTGTTTGTATCATTTTTAATTTCTTTCATCAGTGTCTTATAGTTTTCTGCATACAGGTCTTTTGTCTCCTTAGGTAGGTTTACTCCTAGATATTTTATTCTTTTTGTTGCAATGGTAAATGAGAGTGTTTTCTTAATTTCACTTTCAGATTTTTCATCATTAGTGTATAGGAATGCCAGAGACTTTTGTGCATTAATTTTGTATCCTGCTACTTTACCAAATTCATTGATTAGCTCTAGTAGTTTTCTGGTAGCATCTTTAGGGTTCTATGTATAGTACTATGTCTTCTGCAAACAGTGACAGCTTTACTTCTTTTCCGATTTGGATTCCTTTTATTTCTTTTTCTTCTCTGACTGCTGTGGCTAAAACTTCCAAAACTATGTTGAATAAGAGTGGTGAGAGTGAACAACCTTGTCTTGTTCCTGATCTTAGAGGAAATGTTTTCACCATTGAGAACGATGTTGGCTGTGGGTTTATCATATATGGCCAGTATTATGTTGAGGTAATTTCCCTCTATGCCTACTTTCTGCACGGTTTTTATCATAAATGGGTGTTGAATTTTCTCAAAAGGTTTTTCTGCATCTATTGAGATAAATATATGGTTTCTCTCCTTCAGTTTGTTAATATAGTTTATCACATTGATTGATTTGCATATATTGAAGAATCCTTGCATTCCTGGGATAAACCTCACTTGATCATGGTGTATGATTCTTTTAATGTGCTGCTGGATTCTGTTTGCTAGTATTTTGCTGAGGATTGTTGCATCTATGTTCATCAGAGATCTTGGCCTGTAGTTTGCTTTCTTTGTGACATCTTTGTCTGGTTTTGGCATCAGGGTGATGGTGGCCTCGTAGAATGAGTTTGGGGGTGTTCCTCCCTCTACTATATTTTGGAAGATTTTGAGAAGGATAGGTGTTAGCTCTTCTGTAAATGTTTGATAGAATTCGCCTGTGAAGCCATCTGGTCCTGGGCTTTTGTTTGTTGGAAGGTGTTTAATCACAGTCTCAATTTCAGTGCTTGTGATTGGTCTGTTTATATTTTCTATTTCTTCCTAGTTCAGTCTTGGAAGGTTGTGCTTTTCTAAGAATTTGTCCATTTCTTCCAGGTTGTCCATTTTATTGGCATAGAGTAGCTTGTAGTAATCTCTTATGCTCCTTTGTATTTCTGCACTGTCAGTTGTTACTTCTCCTTTTTCATGTCTAATTCTTTCGATTTGAGTCTTCTCCCTTTTCTTGAAGCCAGACTCTTTTCTTGAAGAGTCTGGCTAATGGCTTATCAATTTTGTTTATCTTCTCAAAGAACCAGGTTTTAGTTTTATTGATCTTTGCTATTGTTTCCTTGATTTCTTTTTCATTTATTTCTGATCTGATCTTTATTATTTCTTTCCTTCTGCTAACTTCGGGGTTTTTTTCATTCTTCTTTCTCTAATTGCTTTAGGTGTAAGGTTAGGTTGTTTGAGACGTTTCTTGTTTCTTGAGGTAGGAGTGTATTGCTATAAACTTCCCTCTTAGAACTGCTTTTGCTCTGTCCCATAGGTTTTGGGCTGTCATGTTTTCATTGTCATTTGTTTTGAGGTAATTTTTCATTTTCTCTTTGATTTCTTCAGTGATCTCTTGGTTATTTAGTAGTATATTGTTTAGCCTCCATGTGTTTGTATTTTTTACAGTTTTTTTCCTGTAACTGATATCTAGTCTCATAGCGTTGTTGTCGGAAAAGATACCTGATATGATTTCAATTTTCTTAAATTTACCAAGGCTTGATTTGTGATCCAAGATATGATCTATCCTGGAGAATATTCCATGAACACATGAGAAGAAAATGTGTTCTGTTGTTTTTGGATGGAATTTCCTATAAATATCAATTTAGGCCATCTTGTTTAATGTATCATTTAAAGCTCGTGTTTCCTTATTTATTTTCATTTTGGTTGATCTGTCTATTGGTGAAAGTGGGGTGTTAAAATCTCCTAGTATTATTGTGTTACTGTCAATTTCCCCTTTTATGGCTGTTAGCATTTTCCTTATGTATTGAGGTGCTCCTATGTTAGGTGCATAAATGTGTACAGTTGTTATATCTTCTTGGATTGATCCCTTGATCATTATGTATGTCCTTCTTTGTCTCTTGTAATAGTCTTTATTTTAAAGTCTATTTTGTCCGATATGAGAATTGCTACTCCAGCTTTCTTTTGATTTCCACTTGCATGGAATATCGTTTTCCATCCCCTCACCTTCAGTCTGTATGTGTCCCTAGGTCTGAAGTTGGTCTCTTGTATACAGGATGTATACCGGTCTTGTTTTTGTATCCATTCAGCCAGTCTATGTCTTTTGTGCGAGCATCTAATCCATTTACATTTAATCCATTTACATTTACGGTAATTATCGATACTATGTTCCTGTGACCATTTTCTTAATTGTTTCGGGTTTGTTACTGTAGGTCTTTTCCTTCTCTTGTGTTTCCTGCCTAGAGAAGTCCCTTTAGCATTTGTTGCAAAGCTGGTTTGGTGGTGCTGAATTCTCTTAGCTTTTGCTTGTCTGTAAAGTTTTTAATTTCTCCATTGAATCTGAACGAGATCCTTGCTGGGTAGAGTAATCTTGATTGTAGGTTTTTCCCTTTCATCACTTTAAATATGTCCTGCCACTCCCTTCTGGCTTGCAGAGTTTCTGCTGAAAGATCAGCTGTTAACCTTATGGGGATTTCCTTGTGTGTTATTTGTTGTTTTTCCCTTGCTGCTTTTAATATTTTTTTCTTTGTATTTAATTTTTGATAGTTTGATTAATATGTTTCTTAGCGTGTTTCTCCTTGGATTTATCCTGTATGGGACTCTCTGTGCTTCCTGGACTTGATTGACTATTTCCTTTCCCACATTAGGGAAGTTTTCAACTATAATCTCTTCAAATATTTTCTCAGACCCTTTCTTTTTCTCTTCTTCTTCTGGGACCCCTTTAATTTGAATGTTGGTGCATTTAATGTTGTCCCAGAAGTCTCCGAGACTGTCCTCAATTCTTTTCATTCTTTTTTCTTTATTCTGCCCTGCAGCAGTTATTTCCACTATTTTATATTCCAGGCCACTTATCCGTTCTTCTGCCTCAGCTATTCTGCTATTGATTCCTTCTAGAATATTTTTAATTTCATGTATTGTGTTGTTCATCATTGTTTGTTTGCACCTTAGTTCTTGAGGTCCTTTTTAAACATTTCTTGCATTTTCTCCATTCTATTTCCAAGATTTTGGATCATCTTTACTATCATTATTCTGAATTCTTTTTCAGGTAGACTGCCTATTTCCTCTTCATTTGTTACGTCTGGTGGGTTTTTACCTTGCTCCTTCATCTGCTGTGTATTTCTCTGTCTTCTCATTTTGCTTAACTTACTGTGTTTCGGGTCTCCTTTCCGCAGGCTGCAGGTTTGTAGTTCCCATTGTTTTTGCTGTCTGCCCCCAGTGGGTAAGGTTGGTTTAGTGGGTTGTGTAGGCTTCCTGGTGGAGGGGACTAGTGCCTGTGTTCTGGTGTATGAGGCTGGATCTTGTCTTTCTGGTGGGCAGGACCACATCGTGTGGTTTGTTTAGTGGTGTCTGTGACCTTATTATGATTTTAGGCAGCCTCTCTGCTAATGGGTGGGGTTGTGTTCCTGTCTTGCTAGTTGTTTGGCCTACGGTGCCCAGCACTGGAGCTTGCTGGTCGTTGAGTGGACTGGGTCTTAGCGTTGAGTCGGAGATCTCTGGGAGAGCTCTAGCCAATTGATATTACGTGGGGCCAGGATGTCTCTGGTGTTCCTATATCCTGAATTCAGCTCTCCCACCTCAGAGGCTCAGGCCTGACACCTGGCCAGAGTATCAAGACCCTGTCAGCCACATGGCTTTTGGGAAGTCTGATGTCTTCTGCCAGCGTTCTGTCGATTTTCTGTAGGAGTTGTTCCACATGTAGATGTATTTTTGATGTATTTGTGAGGAGGAAGGTGATCGCCAAGTCTTACTCCTCCGCCATCTTGAAGGTCCTCCTAAAGGGTATTTTTTAAAGTTTAGTTTAAATATAGCAAAGATGCCCTGTGTGATTTCATTACCAGTGTTATTCAGCCAATGCTTTCTTCATAAATAGAAGTAAAATTCAATCTAGTCCTTGCTGAATTTTCATAAATTCTTAATTACTGGGATTCAAAATAATGAGGCCTCATTGCACATTTCTGAAGAAAGATTTTCAAATACTTTAATCTTTTCCTTCCTATGTTTATTTCTTAATCTCATGCTTTGGCACACCATGTGCCTTCAACTCCCACTGAAGCAGATAGCACCTTGAAAACCCACACAAAAATGTAAATCTGAGAAATAAATATGTGTGGTTGGTTTGAAAAGAGTAAGAATTAACATTTAAAGCAATGGTAATTTACTCTGATCTGTAATTTTGAGCTCCTATGCTGAAATTGCTCATTTGGAAATTACCAAGTGCTTGGGTCTCATTTGTGATCTTCTTCCTGCATACACCCAGCACACAGAGGAGTCGTAATGACTGGCTGAGTCACTGCTGCCATCTCCTCGAAGCGTGTTCTCCAAATGTCAATACCATTTTCTATGGTGCAGTGAAGAAGATTCCCAACCATAATCTGCTTAAAGTACAGGGTGAGCCTGAGGTGGCACAGTCTGCAAAGTGTTCAGAGGGCAGCACAATCATCCTCCATTCGCTACTCCTCCAGTAGTCAAATTATTAGGCCACAGATCATTTTGGTCTTGGAAAGCATCCGCATTACCCACTCCCATTAGTCATTACCTAAATACAAATGGAAAAACAATTTAAATTTAATGGGGCAAAAGGAGCTGCTTTTGACCATATCCCAATAAAATGATATCTATACCTGATGAAACTATACTCGGATTATGAATTCATACCAGAAGCAAAAATACAGACATGATGTAGCATTAGAGACATGAATACACTAAAAGACCAGTACATACGAAATCCTTGTGCTCTTTTGTGGTTCATACAGATATACTGTTCTTTCCAACTTCTCAAACCCTGACTCCAAAAAGGTTACCCAAAACTCAAGCATCAGATCTTTTCTCTTTCCCATGCAGCACAGATCCAGAGTGTTAGTAGTTAATAGCTGTCTGATATAAATTAACGAAAAAGGAACCAAGAATCTCTAATCAAATGAATTGAGAAAGGGGAAGAACTTAGGAAGACTTAATATGATTGAACTTTTTCATAATACTGTGAACAAAGAAACAGTATGACACCTTTGTTATAGACTGTTCTTGTCAGGTTTTCTGAGAGTTATGTTTCCTGGGAGATATAATTTACCTTGTTGGATAGTCATATCCATGTAAGGATAAGTCATATAATAATCAGCTTCTATCTCTACTAAAGCTATTTCTAATTCTGAATATTGTTGTTGTGAAGATGAAAGAAATGAGCTTCAACCGCAATAGGACGGACTGTGGCCAGAAATAAGAAAGAAGCTACTGGCATTCATTCCATAAATATTTTGACAATGCCTGTCAATGAAAACAATTAGGTACTATAATTCAGTTGTGACTGCTTAAGTACAGGCTTGATAAACACCTAGCCCGGTGCCCACAAGTTGAAGAACCTTCTTTCCTTTCAATCAGGATAGAGATGCCAACTGTCTGGAAGTTAATAAGGCTGAGGTTATGAGTAAGCCTGCTGTCCACAGTGGATAAGGTCCAAGGGGACCCAATAGACTGCGCATAAAAACTCAGTAGAACCTTTAATACCTATGGAAAGATTTTTAAAAGAAAAAATAATCAATGTAGCTGTCTTCCCTTCGTTCAGGATTTTCCATCCTCCAAGCGATTATGGAAGCAGCAGTGCAAAACAACTGGCAAGTGACAGCAAGGTCTGTGGGAAACATAAAGGACGTCCAAGAATTCAGGCGCATCATTGAAGAAATGGACAGGAGGCAGGAAAAGCGATACTTGATTGACTGCGAAGTTGAAAGGATTAACACAATTTTGGAACAGGTACGTTTGAGATTTATTCCACGCCCAGCCAACCTGTTAAATCATCAACCTGAGGCAGTTCCCATATCTGCTAATAAATTAAGTAGCCAACAGATTAAACTTGCCAACAGTTTTGATAGTCTCTCTATTCCTTTTTTCCTCCCCAGTGGCTGCAGAAAAGGAGAGAAATAAAAGAAAATCTAAGCTGTTGAAAATTGCATACCATGATTAATCTGGTAGTCTCTGCAATTTAATGCTACTTATCAGATAAACACACCCTTTCACACCTCTGTTTCATAGATAGCTGTCTATTTCAAACTAAACCCCTTCCTTTCAACACCTCCCTCCCAGCAAGGAACAGACAAGGGATTAGGCAGGGCAGAAGGGTAGGGTTTTTGTTTCAGGGGCCTAGTTGCAAAGTATCAGAGCAGTATTCACTAGGTTTGAATTTGTGGGTGTTTTGGAAGAATATCGCTCTGGTTTGAAAGAGAGAGCAAGAGAGAATGAATGGGAATATGTATATATATAATTGCAGACCATTTTTAAAGTAAGATGGCATATGAGAAAAAAATGTTTATGGTTTTTAAAATGTGAAAAAAAGTGAAAAAGCACCAGACTGGGGAAAAATACAATTCAATGGATCAAAATATATTCATTATTAATCTTGGATATTTAAATTTAAGACTGAAACATATAAGAAGAGTTGTTTTACCCTAAGCCAGATGGATATTCTGTTTGGAGTAAAGCGTCAAATAGAAATGTGGTGAAAGTTTATTATTTTCCTTAGAAGTCTCAGTTTGCCAGTTAATAACAAAGTGCCTATGCTGTCATAAACAAAACTGCAAGGGAAACATTTCCATTCTAATTCGATCCCAGTGTACCTAGGAGCCAAAAGAGCTTCAGAGATCGAAATTATAGTGAGCAGCCATTGCTTGGGAGAGCTGTTTTATAGCAAATTAAATATTAACAATTTGTCAGATATGCCCCCACAAGAAAAGAATACAAAGAAAAAAAAACAGCAGTAAGAAAAGTGAAGGGAGGGGATGAGAGAGAAGAAGAATGAGGAAGGAAGGGAGGAAGGGAGGAAGGAAGGAAGGAAGGAAGGAGGGAGGGAAGGAAGGAAGGAAGGAAGGAAGGAAGGAAGGAAGGAAGGAAGGAAGGAAGGAAGGAAGAAAGGAAGGAGGGAAGCACTGACTCTGCATCACAGAGATACAAAGCTGTCCCCATCTCTAGTGAATCACCTCACAAAAAATCTAGAGCACTAGCCTGGCTAAATCAAATTTCCCAACTAACATTCTCTTAAGCTCCCCCAATGATACACCCCTCCCTTCCAAAAGAAAAAAAAACTGTCTGATTTTCTTAGATCTTGAAAGTGAAGAATCAGGTCAGTGATGCTGGTGTATGTACTACATGCCCTCTAAAATTTTAAACCAAAATAGCCTCTTACTGGGTGACCTACTTAATAGCCTAAAGCAGAGGAACATCCTCCTTGTCATACTTTGTTTTCCTTCTTTTGTGCTACTGACTTAGGCTTCTTGAATAGTGTACACTCTTGATAACTCTTTGGGGTTTTATAGGACCTTATACTGGAGTCTGGAATTTTTCAGCATGACGTAGTAGAAAAATCAGTGGGTAGAGCTGTGAATTCGATATAGATGTGGGATCTTGAGAACTTAAAATATCTATGCCTCAGTTGTGTCATCTACATAATGGGAAATAAAATTTGCTCTTCCTCACATGATTGGTATAATTGCTTTGAGAAGCGTAAAATGCTATAGAAAAAAAATCATTATTACTAAATATTTTCAGGAAAACTAAACTAACATTATTCGAAAACCCCATCCTCTCTTTTTTTTTTAAAAAAAACATCTTTATTGGAGTATAATTGCTTTACAATGGTGTGTTAGTTTCTGCTTTATAACAAAGTGAATCAGTTATACATATACATATGTCCCCATATCTCTTCCCTCTTGTGTCTCCCTCCTTCCCATACTCCCTATCCCACCCCTCTAGGTGGTCACAAAGCACCAAGCTGATCTCCCTGTGCTATGCGGCTGCTTCCCACTAGCTATCTATTTTACGTTTGACAGTATACATATGTCCATTCCACTCTCTCGCTTTGTCCCAGCTTACCCTTCCCCCTCCCCATATCCTCAAGTCTATTCTCTAGTAGGTCTGTGTCTTTATTCCTTTCTTGCCCCTAGGTTCTTCATGACCTTTTTTTTTTTAGATTCCATATATATGTGTTGGCATACGGTATTTATTTTTCTCTTTCTGACTTACTTCACTCTGTATGACAGACTCTAGGTCCATCTACCTCACTACAAATAACTCAGTTTCGTTACTTTTTATGGCTGAGTAATATTCCATTGTATATATGTGCCACATCTTCTTTATCCATTCATCTGTCGATGGACACTTAGGTTGCTTCCATGTCCTGGCTACTGTAAATAGAGCTGCAATGAATATTTTGGTACATGACTCTTTTTGAAGTATGGTTTTCTCAGGGTATATGCCCAGTAGTGGGATTGCTGGGTCGTATGGTAGCTCTGTTTTTAGTTTTTTAAGGAACGTCCATACTGTTCTCCATAGTGGCTGTATCAATTTACATTCCCACCAACAGTGCAAGAGGGTTCCCTTTTCTCCACACCCAGCATTTATTGTTTGTAGGTTTTTTGATGATGGCCATTCTGACTGATGTGAGGTGATACCTCATTGTAGTTTTGATTTGCATTTCTCTAATGATTAGTGATGTTGAGCATCCTTTCATGTGTTTGTTGGCAACCTGTACATCTTCTTCACATAAATGTCTATTTAGGTCTTCTGCCCATTTTTGGATTGGGTTGTTTGTTTTTTTGATATTGAGCTGCATGAGCTGCTTGTAAATTTTGGAGATTAATCCTTTGTCAGTTGTTTTGTTTGAAAATATTTTCTCCCATTCTAAGGGTTGTCTTTTCATCTTGTTTATGGTTTCCTTTGCTGTGCAAAAGCTTTTAAGTTTCATTAGGTCCCATTTGTTCATTTTTGTTTTTATTTCCATTTCTCTAGGAGGTGGGTCAAAAACGATCTGGCTGTGATTTATATCACAGAGTGTTCTGCCTACGTTTTCCTCTAAGAGTTTTATAGTGTCTGGCCATACATTTAGGACTTTAATTCATTTTGAGTTTATTTTTGTGTACGGTGTTAGGGAGTGTCTACTGTCATTCTTTTACACATAGGTATCCAGTTTTCCCAGCACCACTTATTGAAGAGGCTGTCTTTCTCCACTGTATATTCTTGCTTCCTTTATCAAAGATAAGGTGACCTTATATGTGTGGGTTTATCTCTGGCCTTTCTATCCTGTTCCATTGATCTCTATTTCTGTTTTTCTGCCAGTACCATACTGTCTTGATTACTGTAGCTTTGTAGTATAGTCTGAAGTCAGGGAGCCTCCAGCTCTGTTTTTCTTTATTAAGATTGCTTTGGCTATTCTGGGTCTTTTGTATTTCCATACAAATTGTGAAATTTTTTGTTCTAGTTCTGTGAAAAATGCCAGTGGTAGTTTGATAGGGATTGCATTGAATCTGTACATTGCTTTGGGTAGTAGAGTCATTTTCATGATGTTGATTCTTCCAATCCAAGAACACGGTATATCTCTCCATCTGTTTGTATCATCTTTAATTTCTTTCACCAGTGTCTTATAATTTTCTGCATACAGGTCTTTTGTCTCCTTAGGTAGGTTTATTCCTAGATATTTTATTCTTTTTGTTGCAACGGTAAATGGGAGTGTTTTCTTAATTTCACTTTCAGATTTTTCATCATTAGTATACAGGAATGCAAGAGATTTCTGTGCCTTAATTTTGTATCCTGCTACTTTACCAAATTCATTGATTAGCTCTAGTAGTTTTCTGGTAGCATCTTTAGGATTCTCTACATATAGTATCATGTCATCTGCAAACAGTGACAGCTTTACTTCTTTTCCGATTTGGATTCCTTTTATTTCTTTTTCTTCTCTGATTGCTGTGGCTTAAACATCCAAAACTATGTTGAATAAGAGTGGTGAGAGTGGGCAACCTTGTCTTGTTCCTGATCTTAGTGGAAATGGTTTCAGTTTTTCACCATTGAGGACGATGTTGGCCGTGGGTTTGTCATATATGGCCTTTATTATGCTGAGGAAAGTTCCCTCTATGCCTACTTTCTGCAGGGTTTTTTATCATAAATGGGTGTTGAATTTTCTCGAAAGATTTCTCTGCATCTATTGAGATGATCATATGGTTTTTCTCCTTCAATTTGTTAATATGGTGTATCACGTTGATTGATTTGTGTACACTGAAGAATCCTTGCATTCCTGGGATAAACCCCACTTGATCATGGTGTATGATCCTTTTAATGTGCTGTTGGATTCTGTTTGCTAGTATTTTGTTGAGGATTTTTCATCTATGTTCATCAGAGATCTTGGCCTGTAATTTTCTTTCCTTGTGATATCTTTTTCTGGTTTTGGTATCAGGGTGATGGAGGCCTTATAGAATGAGTTTGGGAGTGTTCCTCCCTTTGCTATATTTCGGAAGAGTTTGAGAAGGATAGGTGTTAGCTCTTCTGTAAATGTTTGATAGAATTCGCCTGTGAAGCCACCTGGTCCTGGGGTTTTGTTTGTTGGAAGATGTTTAATCACAGTTTCAATTTCAGTGCTTGTGATTGGTCTGTTTATAGTTTCTATTTCTTCCTGTTCAGTCTTGGAAGGTTGTGCTTTTCTAAGAATTTGTCCATTTCTTCCAGGTTGTCCATTTTATTGGCATAGAGTTGCTTGTAGTAATCTCGCATGATCCTTTGTATTTCTGCACTGTCAGTTGTTACTTCTCCTTTTTCATTTCTAATTCTTGATTTGAGTCTTCTCCCTTTTATTCTTGATGAGTCTGGCTACTGGTTTATCAATTGTCTTTATCTTCTCAAAGAACCAGCTTTTAGTTTTACTGATGTTTGCTATTGTTTCCTCATTTCTTTTTCATTTATTTCTGATCTGATCTTTATGATTTCTTTCCTTCTGCTAACTTTGGTGTTTTTTTGTTCTTCTTTCTCTAATTGCTTTAGGTGTAAGGTTAGGTCATTTATTTGAGATGTTTCTTGTTTCTTGAGGTAGGATTGTATTGCTATAAAATTCCCTCTTAGAACTGCTTTTGCTGCATCCCATAGGTTTTGGGTCATCGTGTTTTCATTGTCATTTGTTTCGAGGTAATTTTTGATTTCCTCTTTGATTTCCTCAGTAATCTCTTCGTTATTAAGTAGTATATTGTTTAGCCTCCATGTATTTGTATTTTTTACAGATTTTTTCCTGAAATTGATATCTAGTCTCATAGCGTTGTGGTCGGAAAAGATACTTGATATGATTTCAATTTTCTTAAATTTACCAAGGCTTGATTTGTGACCCAAGATATGATCTATCCTGGAGAATGTTCCATGAGCACTTGAGAAGAATGATTATTCTGTTGTTTTTGGATGGAATGTCCTATAAATATCAATTAAGTCCATCTTGTTTAATGTATCATTTAAAGCTTGTGTTTCCTTACTTATTTTCATTTTGGATGATCTGTCCATTGGTGAAAGTGGGGTGTTAAAGTCCCCTACTATGATTGTGTTACCGTCGATTTCCCCTTTTATGGCTGTTAGCATTTGCCTTATGTATTGAGGTGCTCCTATGTTGGGTGGATAAATATTTACAATTGTTATATCTTCTTCTTGGATCCATCCCTTGATCATTATGTATGTCCTTCTTTGTCTCTTGTAATAGTCTTTATTTTAAAGTCTATTTTGTCTGATATGAGAATTGCTACTCCAGCTTTCTTTTGATTTCCATTTGCATGGAATATCTTTTTCCATCCCCCTCACTTTCAGTCTGTATGTGTCCCTAGGTCTGAAGTGGGTTTCTTGTAGATAGCATATATACCGGTCTTGTTTTTGTATCCATTCAGCCAGTCTATGTCTTTTGGTTGGAGCTTTTAGTCCATTTACATTTAAGGTAATTATCGATATGTATGTTCCTATTACCATTTTCTTAATTGTTTTGCATTTGTTATTGTAGGTCTTTTCCTTCTCTTGTTTCTCCTGCCTAGAGAAGTTCCTTTAGCATTTGTTGTAAAGCTGGTTTAGTGGTGCTGAATTCTCTTAGCTTTTGCTTGTCTGTAAAGTTTTTAATATCTCCATTGAATCTGAACGAGATCCTTGCTGGGTAGAGTAATCTTGGTTGTAGGTTTTTCTCCTTCATCACTTTAAATATGTCCTGCCACTCCCTTCTGGCTTGCAGAGTTTCTGCTGAAAGGTCAGCTGTTAACCTTACGGGGATTCCCTTGTGTGTTATTTGTTGTTTTTCCCTTGCTGCTTTTAATATTTCTTCTTTGTATTTAATTTTTGATAGTTTGATTAATATGTGTCTTGGTGTGTTTCTCCTTCAATTTATCCTGTATGGGACTCTCTGTGCTTCCTGGACTTGACTATTTCCTTTCCCACATTTGGGAAGTTTTCAACTATAATCTCTTCAAATATTTTCTCAGACCGTTTCTTTTTCTCTTTTTCTTCTGGGACCCCTATAATTCGAATGTTTGTGCATTTAATGTTGTCCCAGAGGTCTCTGAGAATGTCCTCAATTCTTTTCATTCTTTTTTCTTTATTCTGCTCTGCAGTAGTTATTTCCACTCTTTTATCTTCCAGGTCACTTATCCATTCTTCTGCCTCAGTAATTCTACTACTGGTCCCTTCTGGAGAATTTTTAATTTCATTTATTGTGTTGTTCATCACTGTTTGTTTGCTCTTTAGTTCTTCTAGGTCCTTGTTGAACGTTTCTTGTATTTTCTCCATCCTATTTCCAAGATTTGGGATCATCTTTACTATCATTACTCTGAATTCTTTTTCAGGTAGACTGCCTATTTCCTCTTCATTTGTTAGGTCTGGTGGGTTTTTATCTTGCTCCTTCATCTGCTGTGTGTTTTTCTGTCTTCTCATTTTGCTTATCTTACTGTGTTTGGGGTCTCCTTTTCGCAGGCTGAAGGTTCGTTGTTCCCATTGTTTTTGGTGTCTGTCCCCAGTGGCTACGGTTGGTTCAGTGGGTTGTGTAGGCTTCCTGGTAGAGGGGACTAATGCCTGTGTTCTGGTGGATGAGGCTGGATCTTGTCTCTCTGCTGGGCAGGTCCACGTCTGGTGGTGTGTTTTGGGGTGTCTGTGACCTTATTATGATTTTAGGCAGCGTCTCTGCTAATGGATGGGGTTGTGTTCCTGTCTTGCTATTTGTTTGGCATAGGGTGTCCAGCACTGTAGCTTGCTGGTCCTTGAGTGAAGCTGGGTATTTGCGTTGAGATGGAGATCTCTGGGAGACTTTCACTGTTTGATATTATGTGGAGCTGGGAGGTCTCTTGTGGACCAGTGTCCTGAACTTGGCTCTCCCACTTCAGAGGCACAGCACTGACACCTGGCTGGAGCAGCAAGAGCCTGTCCTCCACATGGCTCAGAATAAAAGGGAGAAAAAAAAGAAGGAAAGAAAGAAAGAAAGAGGAAGATAAAATAAAGTAAAATAAAATAAAGTTATTAAAATAAAAAATAATTATTAAAAAATTTAAGTAATAAGAAAAAGAAAGAAGAGAGCAACCAAACCAAAAATCAAATCCACCAATGATAACAAGTGCTAAAAACTATACCAAACAAAAAACCAAAAAACAAAAAACAAAAAACGGACAGACAGAACCCTAGGACAAAAGGTAAAAGCAAAGCTATACAGACAAAATCTCTCACAGAAGTATACACATACACACTCACAAAAAGAGAAAAAAGGGGGGAGAATCTATATATCTTTGCTCCCAAAGTCCCCCTCCTCAATTTGGGATGATTCTTTGTCTATTCATGTATTCCACAGATGCAGGGTGCATCAAGTTCATTGTGGAGCTTTAATCCGCTGCTTCTGAGGCTGCTGGGAGAGATTTCCCTTTCTCTTCTTTGTTCTCACAGCTCCCAGGGGCTCAGCTTTGGATTTGGCCCCGCCTCTGCGCGTAGGTCGCCGGAGGGCGTCTGTTCTTCGCTCAGACAGGACGGGGTTAAAGGAGCCGCTGATTCGGGGGCTGTGGCTCACTCAGGCCGGGGGGAGGGAGGGGCACGGAGTGCGGGGCGAGCCTGCGGCGGCAGAGGCCGGCGTGACGTTGCACCAGCCTGAGGCGCACCGTGCGTTCTCCCGGGGAAGTTGTCCCTGGATCACGGGACCCTGGCAGTGGCGGGCTGCACAGGCTGCCGGGAGGGCGGTTGTGGAGAGTGACCTGTGCTCGCACACAGGCTTCTTGGTGGCGGCAGCAGCAGCCTTAGCGTCTCATGCCAGTCTCTGGGGTCCGCGCCGATAGTCGCGGCTCGCGCCCGTCTCTGGAGCTCCTTTAAGCAGCGCTCTTAATCCCCTCTTCCCAGGTACGTGGGGAGTTTCTTGCCTTTTGGGAGGTCTGAGGTCTTCTGCCAGCTTTCAGTAGGTGTTCTGTAGGAGATGTTCCACATGTAGATGTATTTCTGATGTATTTGTGGGGAGGAAGTTGATCTCCACGTCTTACTCTTCCACCATCTTGAAGCTAACTCCCTGTCCTCTCTTTTAATGTCTCACTATCTTCCCTTCTTCCGTATGCACATTCACAGCATCTCTCATAATACTTTCTATACAATTTTTCAGGGAACATTGTTCAAAGAAAAGTTTTAACAACATTCAATTATGGCTAGAGAGTTACTTTCACTTATTCTTTCCCCTCTTTCAAAAAACTGTCATAAAACTATCTACTCATGATTGCTTTCTTCACCATTTAAGGAATTTCTACTAGGCCATTAAGTACTGTGAGGTAGGAATCATGTTTGTCTTGTTCACTACTGTATATTCAGTGTCCAGTAGGGTACCTGGCACACCGTGTTGGATGGAAAGATGGATGGGTGGATGAATGGCTAGATGGACGATTATTGAACGAGCACACTTCAGTAAGTTCTACTGTGATTTTGCTGTGCTTCCATCAAGAGGCAAAATGGTGCCTACCGCCACATGATGTGATTATTAAAGTACACATTTTCTCAAAGGTTTAAGATGGTAGCTCTGTGCTCAAGCTTGTTCTGATATCATGAATTTGCCAAAATTTATTTCTTTATATAAAAATAGATTTCTCACTAAATGAATTATTAAAAGCAACAAATTCAACATAATATTTCTTTAGAGTAAACTTTTTTTTAAATAAATTGACTACTAAGATACAGAGATACCCACTTTTTCTTATTGGTTCCCAACCATTCTTGACAAACATCGTAATTCACTCTACAGATTCTAGTTAGAAAGATAACATTTATAACTCAAATAGTATCAAGTCCTCCCCCAAAATGCTCCCATCCTCCAAAGGTATTTTCAACTTTGAGTTTATTTTCATGGAAGGCAACGTCTATAGTCTCCCATAAAATGATACTTCGTGCAACTATTTGAGGTAGAAGAACCTGTTACACCACTACAACCCTATTCCCTATAGATGAGATTTTGGCATAAAGTAAATTCATATTGTATTCTATATCTAATGGTGTTAATGCAAAGACCTCAATATGGTACAATTTTTCAAATATAAGCAGGTTTTCAATATACTACTATATAGCATAACCTCCCCATTTCATGATTTAAGTTCTAATTTTCGCTATGAATGTTCAAACATTTATGAGGTAAATCAAAATTATTCCAATGTTTCTTTCCAAAGCTCTTTTTTTTTAAAATCTCTTTCAACTCTTCAGACCGCAGCCGGAAAAAGATTCAATTAGGTGCTATTCTGTCTTTAATATTTCTCCTTAACAGTTAATCTATGAGGAAAGTATTCCAAACTTATAGCTGCAAGAATTAACACACAAAAGGGCAGAGCTAGAGACAGTTGAAACCATGAAGGGTTGTCAGAACTCATAGAGAATATTTAGAAACTGCAGATCTTGAATCCAAGAATTAAGAGCACTTTCCATAGGAAGATTTAGGTGTCCTAGGAAGAATGAACCATTGACCTGACCTGATACAGCATTCCTATTACTGTGTTGTATTCATGAGGCCCCCCACTGGTGGACAGCTGCCCTTCTTCAATGACCAACCTAAACATTCACTTTTGAAAAAGTTGCCTCTCATAGAGTTATCTACCCATGACTGAATAGATCCCCCATCCCAGTGGTGTGTCTACCTGTGGACTGCTTTTGAAGGTCAGGCCCCATAAAATGAATGTCTCTGTTGGATGTTTAATATTTATCTGCATGGATTCTGTCACTTACTAGCTGTGTGACCTAGAGCCAGTTACTTAACTCTCTGAGCCTCCATTTCCTGGTTGTAAAATGGAAATGTTAACTGTACCTCAGTGAGTTAATATATGCAAAGCATTCAGAAAATTTCCTGACACATAGTGTTTACATCGTGCTTTGATGCTAAACAAAGGGTTTTCACATAGATTATTTCATTTGAGCCTCACTATGGGAGGCAGGCAGGGCAGATGTGTTTATCCTAAATTTACAGATGATAAATTGATGGATAAATTGATGCTTAGAGACATTTAGATGATTTGTCCAAATGTGGCTCTCTGCCCAATCCTAGTAAGTGGCAGAGCAAGGACGAAACTCAAGTCTTCTGACTCCTAGTCCAGTGCTCTTACGCCTGCACTAAACCATCTTCCTTAATTTTAAGTCATTTATTAAATATTTAGCCAATGCCAAACCCTAGATTAGGCCCGTTCATCAGGTTACATCTTAGAACAATTGAAAAGCGATTGGACAAGATCCTGAGAAGCTCAGCAAAAAACGATAAAAGCATTAGAAAATAGGGCCTATGAGGAAAGGCTAAATGAGCTGGCGTTGTTTACCCTGGTGAAAGAGACCCAAGAGGCAGTTTAATTACTATCCTCAAGTATAAAGAGTTATCATAAAGAGAGCACTGACCAACCGTTCTGCAGGCCTGAGGACCGTACCAGAGCAAATAAGCTTAACTAGACTAGGGAGAGTGTCAGCATCAGAAAGTACTCATTACAGGAGAGAGGAAACTGGAGGAAAGTAAAAGCTCACCAGCTAGGGACGAAATGAGAGTGGCATGGACATATACACACTACCAAACGTAAAACAGATAGCTAGTGGGAAGCAGCCGCATAGCACAGGGAGATCAGCTCGGTGCTTTGTGACCACCTAGAGGGGTGGGATAGGGAGGGTGGGAGGGAGATGCAAGAGGGAGGGGATATGGGGATATATGTATACATATCGCTGATTCACTTTGTTATACAGCAGAAACTAACACAACATTGTAAAGCAATTATACTCCAATAAGGATGTTAAAAAAAAAAAATCTCACCAGCTAGGGCTATATGAATGTGAGGCCATTCTGAATTAGAATAGTCAGTTCTAGAATAGTTTTAAGATTGTTTTCAGGAATATACAAGTATTCCAAGTTAATCCTCTGTGTTGATAAGTAAATATCCTTATAGAAGACTTATTTTATTAAATAGGTAACAATATTTCCTAATTGCCTATTCATTGGATATCTTTTCCCTGTTTTTTTTTTTTTTTTTGGCCTCACCATGCAGCATGTGGGATCTTAGTTCCCCCACCAGGGCCAGGGATTGAACCCGTGCACCCCACCCTCACCCCCGCGCCTGCAGTGGAAGCGCAGTGTCTTAACCACTGGACCACCAGGGAAGTCCCCCCCTTCGGTCTTTACCATGTTTTTATTTTTTCCATAGATAATTCAAAGGTAAATCTCAGCATAGCCCCTGCTTGAATTATAGCATATGCAAACTTAATGGAGTCCAAACCAATATGTTTCAATGTGCTGTGCAGAAAAAATATAGAAAGTCTGATTTCCCCCAGAAATATTTCGAGCTAAAATCACCTCCTCATGGAAAGTAGTGCTTCTTAAGGACAGAATCCTGAAGCAGGTCAATCTCTTAAGTTCCTTTCATTGGACCTTGACTGTCACTTCAAAAACAGTCATTTTAAGAAACGAAACATCCAAGTTAGTAAGTCAAGTTTCTAAAGATAACAGTTTAAACAAGATGAACAATATTAGGGGCCCTTGTAAAGTATAAGGCTATAACACAAAGGACACACTGCTCACTCCAAAATATGCCTAGCCCTTTTGGTCACTTACAGCACTGTCGCCAATGGCTAGACGTCAGTCAAGTGAAATAAAAACGTTAGAGGCTTATGTCGTCTCCTTGCTTCACCCTCCACTCAGCACATACTGGCACTGTCCAGTTCCTCTCCCCTTTTTGCTCCCACTCTGTCTCAGCCCTTACTCTCAACGATCCTTGTGCAACATTGAGCTGACTTGCCAGTCCATATGACGGTTTGAGGGTATCATCTTCTCTTCTTGGAACGTTGTGTGGTATGGTTGAATAAACATAAACTTGGGAATCAAACAGACGTGACTTCAAATCCTAGCTCCCTCACCTCCCTGTTGCATGACATTGAGGAAAGTGACAATTTTTTGAGGCTCAATTTTCTCATCTTAAAAGACTATTCCACTACCTTCCCTTCATGGGATCCTCATGAATTGGGAGGCTCAAACAAGGTAGCATGGGGAGAGCACCTGGCACAGTGCTTGGCACCCAGTAGGCACTTAATAACTGGTAACCATAGCTATTTGCTCATGAGTGGTAGGTTTTTGTGCTTATGAAGATGAGTTATTTAGGGACTGCTGTTCAAGAACAGTGTCCTCATGGATCTTCCAAGATATCAGCTCAGTCTAAGGTCTTATCATGAGAACAAAGTCTAAGACTTGAGCTATGCTGAGTTCTCACTAATATGTTTAGCATGCTAGACAACCTGGTTTTTCTCCAGTGTAATAATGGGTAAGACACATTGATTGATAAGCCCAAGGACTATCTGAGAATTAACCAGATTTTTCAGCGTCACTTAAAATAATTAAAGACACTACAGCCTTGAGCTACATATGACAACTGGGTATTTTTAATAACAAGTATGTATTAAGTGCTTACAATGTTCCAGATACTATTTTAATCAATGTGGGCGGATACGGGCCCATTTCTATATCTCATGTGAGTTAATCCTCATATTAGCCCTAAAAGGCAGATGGGAATATTATCTCCATTTAACAGATGGAGGAATTGAGACTTAGAGGTCATACGGCTAATAATTGGTGGAGCTAGAGTTTGAACCCAGGGAAGCCGGCTCCAAATGCTGTTAATCACTAGACTCCTCAGCCCTGCATCTGACAGAGGCTTTCAATCGGAATGGATTCAGCAGAGGTGATAAGAGATAAGCGTCCTGATGAAACCTGGAGCAGCTGCTCTGTTTACAACAAGCATTGTTAGACAACAAGAATTTCACAGATGTTTTCTCCGCTTGACATATTCCATTAACACACGGAATTGAAAATGTGCCCCTTAAACCCACCCAGGTTCATTCACTTGTGGCTTGAAAACAATCTAACTGCAAGGGGCCCCACAGGAGTAGGAGTAAGTTGAGAGGGTGCTTTCTCAGAGTGATATGTACGTACACCTAGAATTTCCATCCGCGTGCGTTCATTCTCAGATAAAGAACCACAATCTTCATGATTTTACCGAAAACTGCCCTAGGGGTTGCGCATTTCCTCCTTCCCTTACTAGGGAATAACTTGAAGGTAACTGGCAAAGTCCGGAAGGTACAACTCCCCTTCCCTCCATTAACTCCTGGAAAAGCAAGCCTAAAATAAGACTGGTTCTGGAAAAGCATAAATGCCCATAGGGTAAGTATTTGGGGCGGGTGCTCAGCTTTTCTGGGCCACTAGACTTGAGCACCCAGTATCACCCTTAAACCCAGGTGATAAGGACTACCGCCTCGAGCTCCACGCTTCAGAGGGCCCCTGATATCATAAACACTGGAACGCAAAGACTTTTTTTTCTTTTTGGTCTTCAGAGTTTTTGAAAGGTTAGTAGCTGGTTGAACATCATGGGGAGAAAGAAAAAGGACACATAAGCCAAACTGGGCTCCCAGATCAGAGCAAAAAGGCACATGGGGTCAAGGGCAGGGGCAGTGAAGGAGAAAATGACAACTCATGCCACAGGAAACCAGAGAAAAATGGCTAATTTTGTTTAAAATTGGCCTCCCCAAATCCCTCTAAGTGAAGGGGTCTGGCAGATACGTTTTTCCAGATAACTGCACTCCCTCCCTGTATACTACTTGAATGAGAGTTTGGGCAGACACGTAGAATTGCTCGGCAACTCCAAGTCAGAAAAGTGAGCCGTTGGGATTGGGGAACTTACTGTCCTTGGCTTCTTGGAGAACTTGACAGGTCCACCCCATCCTGCTTTCAGGTAGATCCAGTGTCCACCCAGGAGTTCTGAGCCCTGGGCCCAGCTTCCACCCCACCCTGCCCTACCCTGCCCCAACAGGGTATATGAGCTAGAGAATCTCACGTGTGTGTCCTCAGGAAAATGAAACTCAAGAACTGAGAGACTGATTTCCCATAAGTGCCTAATTTACAGACCTCCAAGCCTTATCTCCCGACAACGAGCTTCCGCCAAGGATCTCCTACCGTCCTCAAGCCAGTGAACTTACTGCTTGTGCTCTGGTTGGACAAGTTCCCCTCTTGTGCTCCCCTCTTTGTTCTCCTTGCCCATAAATGCAGCCCACCCCAAACCCTCAACAGAGTCCTCTGTAGCTTGCTACAGTTTGTATTTCCTGAACTGCAGTTTCTCTACTATTTCCAAAGAAACTCAATTTCTCGTAGTTTGAGCTTACCTCAGTTTATCTCTTTAGTTAGGTTGACAGGTGGATACACAGACCAGGCCAAGGCATATCTTGCTTTTGGACTTTGTAACATTTAGGTGTGTGGTATGCAGTCCTCCATTTGTACTCTTGCTGTGGGCCCCCAAAATGTTAGGGGTGAGCCTGCTCCTGTCTCTCTCATGGCCTAAGAACATAAATGCCCCTGTCAAAATGTCCAATTTATTCCTGGAGAGTAGGTTTTTTCTGAATAGTCTCATTCAGTGTGAACGTAGCTCTTCCAATCACCTATCGTGATGTTTGCCTGGTGAGGCAGGGTTGAGGAGGGTGCTTCTGCACAGTAATGGAATCTCTGACTAGCTTAAATGCTAGGGAAAGTTAATCAAGTATCTGGTAGAACTGGGATAGCGAGTGAACCGGGAGATTTTTATCCTACTTCTCTCTCTCAGGGGTGGGTACAAGCTCCTCCAGAGAATCTTCCCGATGCTCTTGCATTTTTTGCTTTATTCCATAGATATTCCCTTTCACCCTACCCAAAGTCAAAAAAAGAAGATGGACATGGTTAGGGGACATGGTTAGGATAAATTAGAGGTCTGAAGGGGCAGCGACAGAGAAGTAAGTTACTCAGATTTCTCCTCCTCCTTTCTGTGCCCATCGCCACAACCCACCATATGTCTGGTCAGATCCTTTTCAACACTAGAGGTTGTCTAAGAAAGATTCTCTATACTTAGCATTCCAAAGTTCTTCTAGAGACCTGCTTTCAGAGGCATGGTTAGAAGCTGAGACTTAAACACTTTTCCACCACCACGTAGTAGTGGCTCTATACTTCACACTTAGGTCTGTGTGCTCCACGATAGTCACATTATATGGTGGGCTGCATACTAGATAGGAGACAGTACAGCTACACTGGAGACCCCCTGAACCAAAGCAGGATGCCATTTATTTACCAGCCTGTGTCTACAGGTGGACTGAAGGAGACGTCTTTCAGAATCTTCAAAAGACAAACACAGGTAGGGGATTTGGCAGGTGTTACTTACCTGGATTTCAAAGGGCAATCTGAGGCCATACCCGCATGACAGAGAAACAAGATGCCATACAGAGTAGGACCTCTTGGAGTGGATAAAATTGCCTAGCCACCTAAGAAATCACTGCATAATCACGAAAGAGGCAACTCACGAAAAAGAAGGAAGGCAAAGGTATCAGACCTCTAGAACAGGTATTATAATTTACAGGGAAAATTCCCCAGACAAGGGCCAGTCAACTGTTCTGAGATTAACATCACACAAGGGCTTATATTCAGAGTACTATACTGGGCACTATTAGGAGAAACAAAATTTCTCGTTCTTTCTTCCCTTTTTAAAATTTGTAACAGCCCCTAGCAAGGTGAATCAAGTTAGAGAACAACACCTCACCAAATGTAAAATAATATAATCAAGTCTAGGTACATACATGCTGTAGAATAAAAGGAATCAGAAAAGCCTGCAGCTTATTTTTGTACATGAGTAAACTAATCATGAAATCATAAAATGTGAGGTCAAAGGCTTTCTAAGACCTATGCCTCTCCATCTTCTTCTCCCAGGCACACGTTCAGGCCCATATGTAAAAAAAGAGATCCCATTCCTCTTTGCTTTCCCTGCTCCCCAGTCTCCTAATGGGCATGCTTCCAGACATAGACGAATACATAGCGAAGCATACCCACCGGCCTTCCTTCATCTCTTACTGTATGTTACTAGATGTACCATTTCCTTCCCCACCTCCAGCCATTCCAGGCTTCTCTCTATCAATTGGTTGCCTCATTCATCCCTTTCAGGGACCCTTTTTCTTACCTCACCGATCACGGTGTCCAGTGGTCTCTATTTCTTACCCTAATGACGTGGTGATTTAATCCTATTACTTAACATATCTCAGACTACCCTAATAAACATTCTGAAGCAGAAACGCACCGCAAAATTGCAGAACAGTGTCCCCAAAAAAGCAAAACCTATGGTTGGATTTCTTAAAGATGCTCACTGCAGATGTGGTTTCTCTGAAGTCCAGCCTACCATTCTCCAGACTCTAAGTGAGTAGGACCCTGTACTTGCAGTAAAAACCTTCAACATGTTAGGTGATTTTAACACTCACTGGCAGCCTTAAATAAACTTGTTCCCGAAAATGCAAAGATATTTATCCTAAGAGTTAGTAGCAGACGTCAGTATTCTATATTTAGAGATTTTAATCTCTGGCTTATTAAAAAGGACGGTCTGATTCTCTGGTCATACTTCACACTAGACTGGCTTCCTGAATATTTAGAAGCAAATCCCCTCTGGGAAAATAAAGAGAAAAAACTCATTCAAGATCCTTACTTTGAAACAGCAAGACTCTTGTTTATTTCAGATGCTAGACACTTTGGTCTCAAAAAGGAAATGCTCCTGTTCAACCAACAGTTCCCTCCCCTTCTCCCATTTTTAAAAACTGTAATACCTCATTATATGCTTGATTATTTCCTATGCGGTTTGGAGGTTTTACTTTAAAAAATAAATGCAAATTCAAATAAATTTTCATTAGGGAACCTCACGAGAGTCCTTGGGATGACTGGAAACATCCTGGATTTTTATAAAGCAGAGTACGGAAGTCTTGAGGCAGGAGACCTAGGTGCTAGCCCCAAGCTGTATGACTTCGAAAAGTCACCCTACCGCTCTGTGCCTCCATTTCCTAAACTGTAAAAATAACTGTGTTGAATATGATGGTCCCTTCCCATCCCAACAGGCTATGCTTCCCAGTGCTGTGAAAAACAAGGTAAGAAATTCAATTCAAGAACTACTGATTGAGTCCTGAGCCATTTTACCATACCCAGTGCTAGATATGGTGGGAGGGGGAGAGGACAGGTTTTCCATGCTACAGTAGTAGGGGTGATACGGCAACGCAATAATTCTGGAAGGCAGAGTATGATGAGTATCTAAAAATGTGTGACTCAGCTTTCCTGCTTTCTCAGATTTCCAGGCTAGTGACCATCACTGAATGTTTCTTTGCTGACTGAAAATCTTGCTTGGATGCCCTGTGCACGTAGAAAAGTAGAGTAGATTGCAGTAAAGATTTATTAAGTCAAAAGACCTTCTCTCCCACCCATTAACACCAACATTTTAGGACCAAGGCTGGTACCTTATTCTAAAATTATAAAAATATGAACCAATTCAAATGGAAAAATAAAATACAAATACCCTCCTTTGATTTGAGTTAATCTCATCACTTAGATCAAGTGGGACCTCAGATCCATTCTTTAAAAAAAATAGAAAGAAAGGAAACATTAACCATAGATAACTATTTTATCCCTCCACAGGCCATGAATATGTTTTCAATTGGCATGGGAGGAAAACACCCTGACACCTGTTCCTTTATATGGCTGACACTGTGAGTGTCCCAGTTAAGCCTTTGCAGGCACCGAGAGGTTGACAAGGTCCTGTGGGTTAGAGTTACTGGCTTGTAAACATTAATGATTTTTTTAGAATCATCATCCAGCTTTATTAGGAAAATTTCCCAGATTAAGAGCAACAAAAATATAGCAATTAGAAGGTTCATCACACAGCTGCCTGATTACAGGAGTCTTGTCCTAGATTCTAACAGATGCTGTAACAAACGGTTTCATAAGGGCTGCAAGAACCACAGTTTACAACAGCAACACAAAAGCTACTTATCATTCAAGCTCACATTGCCACAGGACGCTTATATTTTAAATAATTGAGACCTCTAGACTCCCTTACAGAGAGACACCAAGCCGATGCAAAATAAGTGTGGTAACAAAAAATAAAACAAAATGTGCACACTAGAGTTCTTTACTGCACTAACACGGAAGGGCAAAGGCCACTGACGGATCCATGCCAAGGTCTGAACTCTGATGAGACTGAGGGTGGGAAAGAGCCCTCGATCAGTTTGATGCCATTGTTACCAACCACCCACCTGGATCTTTTAGTCAAATCAATCCCACCCTTGTTGGAGCAACTTTCTTTCTGTCCAGATTTGACAGGGTCAGACTTGTCTCTGCCCAAAGGTTATAACAAATTGACAAGTGAGGGGCACAATTCAACGGGCCTGGGCCAGGGCTTGGGGAGACTGGTGGTAATTACGTCATGTCACTAGAGGTAGAGCTAAAGTGGAAGGGATTAGTAGTCAGACACCACTGTTCTCTGTCCAACCTTTTGAAAAATATATATAACTACCAAGCAGCCTTCCAGATGCACACATACAGCCAACACCCTACTCTGCAAAAGAATAGCAATTGACAAATATCTTCTGAAGTCATCTAGCACTATAGGCCAAAGACCAGAAAGGCGGCTGAGTTCTATCTCAAGATCCCTGGGTGACCTTGCAACCGCCAAGTCACCTCTCGTCATCCTAGCCATAAAACAGAAAAAGCCTTCCCTGAATGACATTACCAGAATGACATTAAGATGAATCAGACAATTTCTCTAAGGTATTCGAAGATTCCCTGGAGAGAATCCCTGGCAAGTCCACAAATATCAAGCATTATAATTAGAGTCACTGCACCTCATTTCTTAAGGAGGAGAAAATGAACAAAGAAAGGACCGTGTGGTCACCGAGCCTGAAAACTCAGAGCATTTAAGCTCCTTCTGTAATCTGAGGCGGGTCTCAAGAGAGGGAGACTGACGTGGTGGAGTAAGAGAAGAGTTTGGTGGTTAGGACATGCTCCCCAGATATTTGGAGTCTTCATATTGTCTTTGACGGTGTGCTGTTACTTTTCTATGATCTTCTTAAAGGTTTGGATTTGGGAGTGCTACCAAGAGGGTGGCAAGTGCTTTGATTATGGTTTTGTGGGCCAAACAGGACTGTCCTACCATAGTGGGGTTAACTGGTCATAAACAAGAGTGCTGTATTCAAACTTCTGTGCTTTCACTTAAATTGTTTCCATGCTTTTCATTGTCCCAACAGTGGAAATTTTGGCTCTAGCTGTAACTGGATCATTATTGAGGACAGGGGCAGGAAGGGTGCAGTCTCTTTCACAGCTCAGCATTGGCAGAAAGTGTGCCCACCCATCTTAAGAATGGGGACATAGAAAAGGGAAAAGTGGGTGAACTGATTTGAAACAATGCTATCTAAAAGACACACACACACACACACACACACACACACACACACACACACACACACACATATACTTGCAGAGGTAAATAAGAGCGCAGAACCAAATGGAGTGAAATCTCAGTAATACTCGGTCTTAGATTAAGAAATGAGGATCCAGGGACCCTGAAGCAATGGACAGTCTAAGAAGATACTATAGAAAGCTTCTTAATGGCGATTCTTAAGTGCCTTTCCATCATTACTATCTCTTCAGCAGCTCTGAGAGCCCTTTTCACTTCCCTTGACCTATTTCAAACTACTGCCTGTGCTTAACTTGAGAACCTCCTACTCAATAAATTGCTTCTCCTCCCTCTTCCCTGGCCAATATCAAATCAATTGCTGCTTGACAGACCGCTTGGTTGCCATTTTCTCAAAGGCACAGCGGAAAGAAACACATCTTATTTGTACATACATTAACTTAATTTCAGTCTCACCCACTCAAGCACAGCCACAATCCTTCAAACTCTGACCCTAGCCCATTTGCTACTTGGTGTCCATGGCAACCACCACCAGCTGCTCAGAGAGAGTTGCAAGGAGTGGCGGGAAAGCGCATCTCCCAACAGAGCCATTAACTCTCCTACATTAGTTCCCTTGATAACAGGTAGCAGAAGACCCATCCCTGAATCCTCAGGCATTTGCTTTCATTAGGGAGGGGTAATGTTGTTCATTCTCCTCCCCAGAAGAGTTAGGGGCTGCTTCTCACACCCAACCTGTTGAAGCTAAAACACCAATTATGAAATGTTGAAACTAAGTAGGAGGGCACTTTTTGCCCGAGACAACTTCCCAGTAGTAGTCTTCCCCAGTGATTCGGTACACTGCAGCCTCCACCACAACATCTTGCTTGCTGAATTACAGGCAGTGACCTCAACACCCCAAAAAACAATACACGTGAAATCCTAGCCACTTCCTTTTATGGTCCCTACCACTCAGCGACCTACAACTCATTCTCTTCACTTTCTTAACTCATGTCAAGAATGCATGCATGATAATCTCACCATCAAACTCTATTTTTAAAGAAAAAGAGCAATGTTAATAATGGTCCAGGTACTGGAGGATTTAGGAGCCAAGAGAAAATGGTACGGTTTCTCCACATATAGAGAAAGCTGCTCAGTCTTCAAACTGTTTTCATGAGTTCCATATTACTGGCTTTGCTCAGAGAGCTCAGCTGAAGAGTTGTCAGATGGAGATGAATTTCCCTTTACCATACTCCAGAGGAAGATGGGGATGGTTTCGTTTGCAATCTCACTGCAGCAGAACTCAACACATCTAACAAAGACTTTTTTTGCATAAAGAGGACTAGTACAGACTCGATTCTTTGTGGAAACTGGAAAGGACCCGCTACTCAAATGTCCTCTTCATAGAATCTACATAAATAAGAATAATATTTGAAGTGGCAGAAACGAGTGAATGGTTTTATCTTCTCAACTGCATGAAAAAAGGAAACAGAAGGCTCTTATGCACAATCCTTTCCAGTAGAACTGCTGAAATGTAAAGAGACTGTTTTAAGCTGTCCTTGAAAGTAAGACATTCCTATCCATGCTGTCTGTGTCTGTTGTCCTGGATAAGAGCTAGTAATAAGTTTAAAGAAAAAGTGAAAAACAAATAAGACATTGTTGCAGCCCTCAAGGAGCTCGTGGGTTAGTAGGGAAGCAGGAAGTAAACAGATGATCAGGTCTAAGGGCAATGACAGAGGGGAACACAGATCCTAATGGGAACGCACAAGAAACATGCCTGACTCGGAGACCAGGGAGGCTTTCTCCTGATGATTTGTTGAACTGAGTCTTCAGGGGCCAATAGTTCACCTGGGTTGGTGGAAGGGGGTGGAAATTTATATTTGCATAGGTATGACAAGCTCACTTGTCAGAGTGAATGCTAATAAGCAGTGCCAATTAGGAAACTGAGAATAACTCAGACGTCATAAAGCAGAATGGTTGAAACCTGATACCAGTAAGAAGATAAGCTGGGCTTCCCTCGTGGCGCAGTGGCTGAGAGTCCGCCTGCCGGGTTCGTGCCCCGGTCCAGGAACATCCCACATGCCGCGGAGCGGCTGGGCCCGTGAGCCATGGCCGCTGAGCCTGCGCGTCCGGAGCCTGTGCTCCGCAACGGGAGAGGCCACAACAGTGAGAGGCCCGCGTACCGCAAAAAAAAAAAAAAAAAAAAGAAGATAGGCTATATTGACCAGAACACGACTCTACCTTTCATCATGACTTTTGATCCTCAAGAAACAGAATTTTTTCCACTAGGAAATACAGTAACTTGATATCTGAAACGAGAAGGTTCTGCTTAGCAATTAAACTATCCCATCATTTTACAATGAAGAAACTGAGGTGCCGAGAGAGGGACTAATACATAGTGGCCATACAAGTAGTGAGTGAAAAAACACAGATTCGAACCCAGATCTGATTCCAATGTCCATCTTCCTTGTGCCACACCACCCAAGACTATGCCAATACAGGGACCAAATAGATAGCTACATATGGGTTCCCCTGAAAAGGCCACCTGCCTTCTCACCCCCATCCCACTTCCCACCCAACTGCCTGGAATTAGTGTTTAGGTTAAGAGTCTGGTAAGAAAACATACTAAACCAGAAAGATAACATTTGAAGTTAATATAAATTCTCATCCTTTTTCCTTGTATTTGGAGTTGTCTTCTTTCTCATCATCCACAAACACTGACTGAACACCTGCCTACAGGGCACCGTGTTGAATGATGTACACACTAATGAGTTTAAACTGGGGCCCTACCCTCGAGGACTTACTGGGATGGCCGGACACATGCCTAGTTTGGGTAAATACTTAGTAGTCTGAGGGAAGGATGAGAGGTAGAAACAATATAGGAATTCACAGGAGGGAGTGATCACCAGACAACCAAACTAAAATATAGGCTTCATGAGGGCAGGGTGCTTTGTGTTTTGTTCACTGCCATATCCCCAGCACCTAAAACAGTTTGGAACCTAGTAAGTGGTCAATAAATATCTGTTGAATTAAATAAATAGCTTCTTGACATTTTCCAGGGGGAGAAAAGTCCGGACGTTTATCACTTGGAGAATAATTCCCAGTCCTGTGTGCGCTGCATATTGGCGGCTTTTACTCATGGTGCACCACATAAACTCCCCAGGGAGACTTGTAGAAACGACTGCTCAGCCTATGGCTTAAACCTTTGCAAAAGCCTTGCCAATCTGTGCCTTCTGCAGCTCCCATGGATGGGTGTTTCCCAGCGATGAAGGGTAATGTGGAACCAGGGTTTTTTGTTTGTTTATTTGTTCATTATGACCTCAAACTCTTTTCAGCAAAAGGCACAGCCCTTTGATAGCAATGCAATTCTGGGAGACATGACTCCATTATTTGCTTGGCTCATCTAACAAGGCAGAACACAGATTCTGATTTCAAAGCAAGCTCCTTTAACGAGTTTTGGTTAGGCTTAAATGATAAACAGTTGCGATTACTGTCAGTAGGTATAGGTTGTAAATCTCTGTCTTAGATGCTTACATTCCATTAAGGGGGACTCAAGCGGGCTTCACAATACGATTCCCTTTAAAAAGTGGAATCCAGAAAGAAAAGTAGCTTCAAAAGCAGTTATTTGTGCATCCCCAAATGGTCAAGTTCTTGGTCTTCCAAGGCTTTGTACTGGGTTATGATTTTGTCGCTTATTTATCTTTATCATTGTACAAATTCTTATTACCTTTGGCTTCCAGAGCTTGGGAAGATATGTGTAATTGGAATGTATCAGAACAGTGAAGGGAAACCAAGCATTCACATAAAAAAATAAGAGAAGATAAAGCCATCCTGCCCTCACTGTGACTTACACTAACCTCGTGGTACCACAGTGCTGTACCAGCATGTAATTTCAAGTCAAAGATTTATATTAACATGAATGGAGAAGGATCCGATTTTGTAATAAAAAAGAAATGCTAAGTGTGTGTGCTCTCTGACTTCTCCCAAAAGCACACAAAGCTGAAATCATTTTCAGCTCTGCGGGCACACCTCCTAAGAAATGAGAACATCGCGTACCACCACACAGATACGGTGCTGAACATACTGCCTGCTGGGATCCTTTCACCTCTCAAGGGGTGCAGTTCAGAAGGTACTCGGTTTATGGCAGAGTAGAAGGAAAAAATAAAAAGAGAAACACACCTAGAGTAGTATTATACTCTAAAATCAAAAGTCTCTGATTATGAAACTTGCCTGGATTAAAGCAAGAATAAATACAGCCTTGTAGAGCTTTATATATATTTTTTCAAAGCAGTTTTGCAAAGTATCTCCTTCCATCCTCTGAGATTGGTAGGGTTAATAGTGTTTTCTCCATTACATAGATGAGAAACAGACATAAGAAGGTTAAATAGCTTGCCTGAGATCACATCATTAAGAGAGCTGAATTCTAGTTCTTGTTTCCAAAACAGCTACACCCATTTTACGTCTAGAAGGATGCATTTGGAAAGCAGCAATGGAAGTCTTGCTATACCATCGTAACTATGCCCTAACCCAGTCAGCTCCCCTGCTTTTGAAAGATATGGCAAATAACATCTACTTGGGGCTTGGGCATTTCTCTTTCCCCCTTCCTCACTCTGTTTCCTGAAGGAACAATTAAGATCCATCTGGGACTAATTATAGCAATTCTCGAATTTGAACTTGCAGCCATTACCCAATTGAGGTCACTTATTTTAAATTAACTTGCCTGGTCAGAACACAGTTTGGTTATCTTCAGAGCCCAGTGCAGAGAAGCACCAGCTCATTCAGACTTTTAATTAACTAGCTAAATAACCTGCACTGTGACAAACTGCCTATGATTTGATGGAGTCATTCATTTGCATTAAGACAAGGATCAAAATGCATTGTCAGAGCTTCAGGGACTGAGTCTTAGAAACCTTCACACAGTCTCTTGTTCAAGGCTGTGAGCCTCTTCCCTTTGGTTCCCTCTAATTATTTTTCCTGTGCTTTTGTTCTGATTATCCAACATTTATCACAAGTGCAGCTTGTGATTAAACAATGACAACTCATGTCATATGCTGATAGGGAATCGAAAATGGGAGTCATAATCATATGAACCAAGCCCAAGGCTTTGAGAAATACTTAGGGGAAACCAAAGGGGAATTTCCCAGGATGCTCCACAATAAAGGAGAATTTCTGAACATTGAGGCTATAACTGCTCCGTACTTAGGTAATAATACATAATAAATGTAGGTACTCAGTCTTTATTGAATCCATGGTGGGAGCTGATCATTCCACAGAAACAATGATAGTTCTTATGATTCGTAACTATCATTATAGCCGCTAACACTTAGTGACTGGGCTTGGAGTCAGACACATATGATTTTGACTCCAGGCTCCATCATGTTCTGCCTGTAAGGCCTCAGGCAAGTTGCCCAACTTCTCTGTGCTTCAATTTCCTAACATGGAAGATGAAATTAATTGTAGTGCCTAACTTGCAGGGTTGTGTAAGGATTTGATGAAATAAAGCATGTACAAAAATCACTTTACACAGTGCCTTGTACACAGTAAGTGCTCAATAAATGTTAGCTTATGTTTGTCTCTGTCCCACCACCAGGCCTTTGTCCAGGGCATCTTCCCACCTGGGCTCCTCCTTCCCTTCTCTCTGCCAAAAACAGTTCCCCTGCATCATTCAAAATCTAGTCTAAAAGACATCTTCCTCTCCAGGGCGGAAGCCTTCCTTGCATCTGAGCTTGTTCAATGCCCATCCCCGCAGTACATTTTTCTAGATTTTATATTATTTTAAATGGCACCTTCAGTCTACTGCCTCATAAGCAATGTGGACTTTTCTTCAGGGTGTACTGAAGCCTTCCGTGTTAGAAACATTTATTAAGCACCACCTTGGCGCCATACACTGGGGCTGTGTGCTGTGGGGAAAAAGATGAGTAAAGAGAGAGAGGGGTGGAAGAAAGGGAAGGAATATTGGTTGAATCCCCTAATATCATGGGCATTCTGTTGGGAATTCTGCATTTCTGCATCTAGGCCTTACAATAACCTTAAGAAATAGCTGCCATTATGATCCCTACTTTATAGATGTGGAAAGTGAGCATCAGCGAGGGAAAATGACTTGTCCAAGGTCACTCAGCTACAAAGAGGAAGAACTAGGTCAGTTCTAGGTTGGTCTGACTCCAGAGGCCACTCCCACCACCATCATGTTTTACTACCCACCTCATTTTTTTTTTATCAATTGCAGTGACGCATATCAAAGCAATATGTAAACGATAAAGTACAATATATGTGACATAAAGCCACTGCAGTTATAGCAGATGCTGTTGGTGCCCTACCCATGTTTGGCACTAGCCGTTTCCATACATGCCAATGGCATCCTATTGTAAACACATGCGATTCTCCACTTGAAGACTTTCTCTCAGCCTGAGAGTCAGACAAGTCAGAAGTGTTGGGGAGGAATTAATCCTCCTGACAGAAGCTACCAGCCAGTGGTGAATGGGAATTGAAAGACTCAGACCTCAGCTTCCTGGCCCTTCAGGTGGGCGTGCGGCACGCCACTCCCAGAGGGCTCAGACCCACCCTGCTTATTCATGCACCTGTGCTGGTTTCTTTCCCTTTGCTGTCCCATGTCCTCATTCCCCTGCCAGCACATCCTGGAATCAACTCCCAATTAAACCACTGACCCTCAAATCTCTGTCTCAGGGTTTACCGAGAAATTCCTCCTTTGGCACCTTTCCCAGGAGTCTGGGTGGGTGTTCTCAGGCTGCCCCCTGCCTGCCCACGGCTTCCCATGGGAGGTCCCCAAGGGAGCACCCCCGTAAGCTCAATATCTCCCTTCCTACCTGTTTTCATGAGAATCCATCATTGACAGTCCTGCTGTTAGCTTTTCAAAGTGCATTTATTATCATATGGAAAGGCAGTTCTTTGAGTTCAGTGTGCAGCAGAATCATCTGAGTGTTAACATGCAGCCTCCGTGGCCCTCACCTAGACTTTGTGGATCAGAACCTCTAGAGAGGGGTGCCCAGGTGCTTGCATCTTCACAGATTCTCCAGCTGACCCACACAGCATCCACTCTGAGAAACACTGTCCTAAGACATTCCCGAGGCTGAGCCACCAGGAATGTGAATGGTGTTCCTTAGTGTTCTCTCTACAGCCAAGGCCTCTGCGGACTCAAGTGAGAAAGCCTGGAATAGCTATGCCTCCTTGCTCCTGAAATGAAGCGTAGATGAGCCAAGTCCAGTTGTTACTGTCAGAGTGGGGCGGCCCGAGACTCCTGAGCAACGGCGTATAATGCAGAGGAGAGATCCACCTTCCTGACCCTGCCGAATTTCTGCTCTCACGCCTCTCGCCACCCGGCCCCAGCCCCTGTTCTCTCCTGTGGTAGAAACACTGTGATGACTACACATGAAAAATTAGGTTATGGCCTGTGCTCCTTTGTCTCTGGGCAGAACAATCCCCTACCTCCCCACACACATCTTCAGAGCAACGGTTTCTGTGTGGTTTGAATTCATGGTTTTGATCAATGATGCAGGCAGGAGAGGAAGGGGCGGTGGAGGGTAGCAATGTGAGTTACTTTGTTGTTGGTTAACCCCCAGTTCAGCTTATCCGCCTGAACTCCAACTGCAAACCTCAGCTCCTTTCCTGTGCCTCCAACCCAGTGCTATCCTAACCAGTGTCCTCAATACCCCTCTGCAACAAGCTCTGATACCTCTCCAAATCCCTCACCCCATAGTGGCAGGAAACTATTTCTCTACATTTTAAGAGTGAGGACATAAAATCAGGGAAGGCTTCATGGAAGAGGCTGCATATAAGCTGGGCCTTGAAGGATAGATGTGATTGCCACAGGGGAGGATAGAGGGAGGGAGCATTGCAATAGGAATAAGGCAGGGAAAACCTAACTAATATAGGTAGGATAAGCATCGGGCACTGCGTTAAGAGCTTTAGATACATTATTTCATTTATTCCTCACTGCAAGTCTGTAAAGTAGGTGCTAATGATAGACCCATTTGACAAATGAGGACATTGAAACAGAGAGTTTAAGTTAACTGTCCAAAGTCACACAGCTATAAAAGGGCAAAGTAGGGACCCAAACCCAGGCAGTCTAGCCTATACTCTTGACCACCCTACTTCGCTGCCTCTCAACTACTATATTCCCTGTTTTACAGATGGAAAACTGACACTGAGAGTTTAAGTAACTTGCCTAAGGTTACGTAGCTTGTAATTGGCAAAGCTGGGATGCATTGGCCTTAGCGGATCGCCTTTTATTTACTGTATAACCATTGATACCCCTTCTAACTTAGTTTTTCCAGTGAATCATTTCAGTCACAATTTCTTATAGAGCCAGCCCTGGCTTACCATCACAACAAATGCCTATAGTTGGTCCAAATAAAAATCTTCCCTCTAGTGTGTAAGCACTGTGAAACAACAAGGCTCTCCTGAAATCAAGAGAAATAGCCCTCTGAAATACATCTCTCTTTGTTTTCAAAATAGCGTTCTCTTTAAGTCACCTGTTTGTCAGGCTCCCACTTATAAAAACCACAGGGAAAAAATTCTTTAGGTCTTTAGTTGGAGACAAAGTACTTTCTATCTCTAACAGGTTATGAGTTAACCATTCTCTCCTCAGTCTGCTGTACATATTTCTGTTCTCACACTTCTGCTGGGTTATAGTTGTCTGTGAACTTGGCAGTCTTTCCTACCCTAATGGTGAGACCCTCCAGGCTAGGGACCAGGTTTTGGTGACCTCTGTCTCCCGTGTCTGGCCCCAGGATTGGTACAGAGCAGGCATTCAACAAATGTTCACTGAAAGAAGAAACGAATGGAATGTGGTTAAGAGAAACAACGCTTCCATCCACTAGGGACTTCAGTCTATATTCCTTCTGAATCCAGTGGTATGCAGGTAAACTGGCTCTCAAGGTGAGGGGAAAAGCCCTGATTTGTAGTGTTGGCTGATTTCTGTGGTGTAAATACTTCCACCATGGCTGACTTCAAGCTACCAATAGTTTATCGTGTCAGTGTGATCACAAAGGTGGATGAGCTATCAGATGAAGAAGAGAATGGAAATTCAAATAGCCAGAGTGAAAGACCAGCCCAAACATTTGTGAATTAGGAGAATTCTGTGTTTTACCTCCCAGGAACTAAGCCTCTATCATTTGTCATCCATTTGCAAGTTGAGATAAACTTAAATGACATGGCTCCCAGAAGAGAGAGAAACCTGCCAAGTAAGCAACTATCCTGAAAACCAAAGGCCCGAGAAACACACTGCGTTTCTGAGAGATATTTACTTTTACTTGAAAATAAAAACACATTCACTTGCTTCCTTCAGCCAACAGAAAATTTCACAGATTAGGGTATCAAATGTTGGAAGCATCGCACGGACAGAAAGTGCATTCACAGAGGCAAAATCAGGGAGTTCTAAGGAGAACATCTCATTCGACACATCCCCACACCATGTTTGTTCCTCTCCCTTCCTGACTTGAAGGCCTCAACATCCTGGGCTGAACCTGGGTCGCTAAAACTCTACCCAACCGTCCATGGTTCAGTTTTGCACACAGTAACGGAGCTAGTAAGTAACTGGCAGGATTTGAATCCAGAACCATCTGACTTCAATGTTCATGGCTCTTTCTAGTACATCACCTTTAATAAATACCTATTTGTTCTAAGCTTTAAGGGTGATTCAGATCACATCTATAAAGAGTTTTAGACTCTTACAAGTTTCAATTCTATAAGGTGTCATTTCAGGTGAGATACTAGAGTTGCTCATCCTGATAAATATCTAAAGATGGAAAACTGTGACTCCTGGGCCAATGAAGAAGTCCCGCGTTATCCCACCCATCCTCTAGTGGCTGTGGCTGGGAAAGACACATGTTGGAGTGACTGCTCAGCCTCATGCCAGATGTTGCCTTTCCTTTTTTTCTTTTTTAAATACAAATAATGAGTCTAGTGGCACTGCCAAGCCTTCTACTTACCACTCATACAGTCCTTCAAGTAGATCGTGAAATTCAGGATTATAGTGCTTTGGGCCCAAACAATTTTGTAAGATCTACAGAGAAAAGAAAAAAGATACAACTTGATATTTAGAATAAGGTTGTAAATATTAAAACAAAAGTTGCTATAAGTGTGAACATAAAATAGGTGACAGTAAATTTCATAAAAGTATGCATAAAGAACACTGTTATTTTAAATGTATTGTTTAAAATAAATTATCGCTGATTTGGGGGGATAGCCAATGCAAAATGCAGAGACTACAAAAGTCATACATATGGCTACGTTGAAGAGAAACTAATATGCTTTTTGCTCTATTATTCTAGGTTGAATACTAGTTAAAATCACCCCTACCTCACCTCCCGGAGAAAACATCTAGAGTTATTTCCAAATAAAAATAGGGTGCTGTGAAAGGCCTTCTAGATGAGATACTCCAAGAAAAGACACAGTGTTTGGAAATGCATCACATTACAGGAAGTTAGCTGATGGAAAGGTCCAGATGTTTTAAGTATTTATTATTGGCACTATGACCAAGGACTCTAGCTGATCAAAGCTGCTGGGCTTCCTAGGTGGGGCAGTACATGGAAATTGCCTTAGGAAAGGCTTTGTAAGCTTCCACATTTGTCATTTGTATGCAGTCCCAGGCATTATCTGCTACCTCCCAGACTGCCCATCATTTTGCTCCCTTATAAGACTCGTGAACCTTTGAAAGTAGATGGGGATACTCTTTTAAGATTTGAACCATAAGGCAAATTAACCGTATTTTATCTGGACAGGAAGACATGATCTTTATTCTCTTCCCTAAAGACACGACTGCGTTCAGGCAATATTACCCACCACTCCTGATGGTACACCAGAGGATTTTCAGTGACATCTGGATGAATAGATTCTATTTTCACACAGTTGTATTTATTTTCTTGTATGTAGTTTCATGGATATTATTGCTTTGGACACCGCTACCTTTAAGTAAATGAGTAGCTATAAAGATAAATATTAAGAAAATAATAGTATTGTGGTATGTGGATAGATCACAGATTGTTAAGGAAGTTTGTAAGGAAATGAAATTCGAGAAATGATGTTTAAGGGCTAATACAATGAGGTGTTCCCACCAAGATCAACATGCATTGAAATGGTCCCTTATTCGTACGAGCAGGAATAATCTGTTGCTCCTTTAACTTACTTGTGGCCATTTACTGCCTCTTATTTGTATGTTCTCTTTGCCTTTCCCACTGTTTACATCTTCCGCATACTCCATTCGTCTTAGTGAATGCCATATTGAAGTCTGGGAAGTGAAACTTCCCAAAGACATGTTCTTTGGTGAAATCCTTGTCCTCTAATCTTCACATCCTAGCATTTTAGTTGACAATTTTAGATTTGATAAAATAGATTTTATTTTCTATTCAGTTGCCTTCTCTCTGCATAAGCTTCCCCTGAAGACAGTATACACAGTGATGAGATTTCTCAGTTATACTCCCGTTTTCCTTCTTTATGAAAAGCTTCAACCTTTCGTTTTCCATCTGTGCCACCCCCACTACTGGGCTGGCTTTGGGTGATTGTCTCTTCTCGGCCTCACTCATCCAGCACATTTATTCAAGTGAGATGACCGCAATATGAAGCACTGTCATTCGGTTGGAGAGCGTGTGTGTGCAGATTGAGATTATTAGAAAAATAATTCTAAAGGAATGGACTTCTGATATATTTTTCCTAAGACCAAAGCAATTTAGTAGCTCGGGGTTTTCACTCAAGAAAATGAACGGCTTTTATCATATCTGATGGAAGACTTCTTTTGGGAAGTCTGGCATATTCTGAGGCTGATTTCTGTAGCTTACCACCACTTAACTCCCAACACAGCTGAAATCAGATAGGTTGCCGTAGGACAGCAGTATCTTTTTGTAGCTGAGGAAGTAGAAAAGGGAAGGGGGGGCGCTGAAGAAATGTCTTCTCTTTGAACACACACCAAAAAATGTGGTCTAATAGCTTTTTCTTAAAGAGAAAATACCTATAAACAGGTAAATCTGGTGAATTAAAACCAGAAACCTCCCTCATTTCTCCCCCCAGCCCACCACATGTTCTCAGGGTACCTAAATCAAAGAGAAACAGATTAAGGTGAACGGCAAGGAATGTTCTGTACTCAAAGCAAGATCAATCATTATACATAGATCCTTTTTTGGCACCGATGTAGAAAATCCAAACATGGAGATACTTAGGTCTGCAAATAACCTAATCTGCATACCAGATGGATCTAAGGGAAAAAACATAGACACTTTTCCACACACATATTTTTTTTAAATATGAGCATAGAAAAACAGATGCTTTTGCCCCCAAAGGGTCTGTGGGCCTCTCTCGAGTAGTCTCATGGAGGAATTTAACTTCAGATTTCTAAAATTACGAAAATGTCTAGATTAAGCATTAAATTGGAAGAGAAAGGGCCTCTGGAAAACCAGCTGAACATCTTCTGAATTATTTTTAACTGCTCAGTGATACCCAGCCCCCAATTTCACAGAGAAGTGGATGGAGGAGTCAGTAAAGGGAGGTCTCCCGCAAATGGGTAGACTATGATTCCCTGACCTTCAACAAATAATTTAATGCTCTGCCACCTGCATGGTTCAGTGAATGAATCTGCTGTTTAAGTTTCAGTGAATGAGGATTGTGGCATTATTTCTTTACGCCCTATTTGTGGGCGTAAAACTAAATCTCCTTAAAACAATGAATTTTGTCTACATTTCACACATATTCCCTTATTGCCTTTATCATATCTACCATCGTATCAAGCTATCCATCTTCTCCAACAAGTCTGACAAAGGCACAGTGAACACACAACATGGATCTGGGAGCTTGATATTTCCTCCTTAAATTTCACACAGTAGACGGTAAAACGGCTTTTATACTTGAAGTTCTGAAACTAGTTCAGAAAGAGCGATTATAATTACTGTAAAAGCAAAGTTGAATATTCTCTTGGTTACCAAAGTCATTAAAGAACTGAGGGTACAATTTATGCCTTGTTCATCTGTAACAGATGGAAAGAAAAAAGATTTAAGACTAACTGAACAAGAAGCGCTCCCATTAACTTGTTCCTTTGTGCACCGTGTTACGCACAAGCCTCCCAGCCCACCCCTACTCTGATAAGCCCTGCACCAAAAATTCAAAGAAAGGAAAGATCAGGAGCAAAACATGACACTTTTGGCAGTGAGGCCTCACTTAGCTCACATCAGTAGAATCATTGCTGCCCTACGTGAGTAACATTTCAAGATAATTGAGATGTACTCTCTTAAGTATCGGGAATTTGAGCATTTATGATGGAAACCTTCCCTCGGATGTATTATAATTTCCCTAGGTTTTTCAGCAGAAATTACTGAACGCAATAAGCCATACCCTGATGACTCAGGCACTCAGGATGAACATCCATGATTACACTGTGCCGTAGTACAGTGCTGTCTGCTTTTGGGGGGGACTCCTCCTTCCCCTTTAAGTCAGTTTGTCACTTCCTCTGCTGCTAATGTGCCTCTGTCTAATATCACCACCCCCCTCCATACACACCCCTTCTAATGTGTAGCTTTTCACTTACTGTGAACTAGAAAACCAAAATTGGTAAGAACTGTATGTTAAATAAGAGTTAAGAAGGCACTGAAAGTGAGGATGAGGAAATAACTACGGCTTTTAACACAACAGCTTTGTGACACCCAGAGGCTCCTCCCTTTAGATAACTTTCCCACCTCTTCCAGTTTAAACTAAATTTTGAAAGGGTAGTGCTGTGAGAGAGCTACCTTCAAATAAGTGAGTTTGCTTTGCACAGACCATCTGGGCATGGATTAAAGGGGATATTCTAATAGCTCCAAGTTTTTCTGAACCTGAAAAACACTATCTTAGTGAATGACCTCTCTCCACGGTTATTTAACCCCACACAATTACATAACGCACATCCCAAACACTTCTGTAGATGTTATTCAGTTTAATTCTGACAACAGTGCTGAGATAGGAAAGGCCAGGCTCATGGTCCCAGATTACAGGTAAGGAAATGGAGGCTGGAGAAAGTTGAGTGATTTGCCCACAATCAAACTGAGTATGTGACAAGGCTGGGCTCCTGGGTTCTCTTTCGGGGGTCGTCTAACACTTATGTTTTCTGTGGCTCCCTGTTGCCTTTCTTATGCTCAGAAGAACACTAAACCCTGCCTCTGGTGAGACAGACTTACTCTGTTTCCTTTGGGCTTGCTTCTTTATTTCTCTCCAAGCTCTGCCAGATGTCCTTAGGAATCATGCTCATTTTTCTAACAGAACTCAAAACCCTCTGATTATATTATGTTGAAGGTTCTCAGGGAATTAAAAATTCAACAAATGTACGGTCCCAACTTGCCATCAAAGTTAACAAACATCACCAGGAAGGATGTTTCTCACAAGCGGACACTGAAGAATACATCCCAGCAGATACCTAACAGCTCATTTTGTGTCACAGTGGTGTGAGAAATCACCTCCTCAAGACATTCATTAACCTTTCATTTCCTCCGTAAATAATCAGTCAGATACGTGTCTCATATTTTAAATTAATCAAAAATAGCGCTCGCTCGCTCGCTCTCTCTCTCTCTCTCTCTCTCTCTTTCTCTCTCTCGCAGTACTTAAAATGAATTGAAATAAGCATGATATTTAAATATGTGGTTCCACACCTCTGGGCCAGCTTAAACCTCATCTCCTCCCGGGAGCCTTCCCTATCCATCCCAGCAGGCCTTAGACATCTCTTCTTCCTCTTCTCCGAGAACCTAGAGTAATTCTTGATATTTGACATTTAGCACATATTAAGAAACCATGTAATGTACTGCCAAGAGCGTGGGTTCTAGAGGTACACAGACCTAGGTTCTAATTCCAGCTTTAGCATTTCTTAGCTGTGTGGCCTTGGGTAAATTACTTAAATTCTCTTTGGTTGAGATACCTCATCTGTAAAATGAAACTTATGATACTTAATCTGTTTGATTGTTCTAGGGATTAAATACAGCACCTAGCGCAGTGCCTGGCATATACTAGGAACTCAGTTAAGGGCAATTGTTTTTAATATTATCATTATGACCTTTTATATATAGTTCTGGTTTGATATGTGTACATTGTTTTCTCAAACTGTTTTTAGACCCTTGACAGCTGTGTCCATAGAGGAATATATGATGAAGTTTAATGGCCCCTTACTTGCACAGGTTCTCTCTGAGGTCTTATTCCAAATACTGTATTCATAATTTTGTATTATTTTGCTTAAAGAAGGCTCTTAAAGTGATAATAGCTTCAGGCCTGCACAAAACCTGGTTGTGCCTCTGGTTGTGTCTTTAACCTCTATCATATCCCCCTCCTCACTCCCACTCCTGCATACAGTCAGTACTGTACAGTCAGTACTCAAAACAATGACATTTTATAAAATCTTCAATTAACCAGAATTTTTGCTGTGCTTAACTATAAGGAAATAAGCTTATGTCAGGTATTCTGTGAAAACCTTTCAGCTGCCAACCAATATATTTAGTTGGAAAATATTCAATCCACTTACATATTTTGAGATAATAAAAATGCGCTTTGTAAACTGTAAAGCTTAGTATTAATACAGTGCTACTCATGAAAATTATGAGAAGAGTGATGACCCTAAAGCAGGGTTTCTCAATCTCGGCACTACTGACACTCTTGGCTGGATAGTTCTTTGCTGTGGGGACTGCCCTGTGCATTATAGGACATTTAGCAGCATCTCTGGCCTCTACTCACTAGATACCAGTCACCCCTCCTAGATGGGACAATCAAGATGTCTCCAGGCATTGCCAAATAACCCCTAGGGGAAAAATCCCTTCCCCCACTACCTTAAGGCACATTCAGCACCAAAAGATGTACAGATGTTCACAAGTCTTTCATATTAAGGTAAGAAAAGGAAGGCAAGCATTTTAGAAAAGTTTTTTTTTTCTCAACTGCTTCTGCTAGAAAAGTTTTCAATAAGCAAAAGCAACCTTGATTAACCTGAAAAATCACATTAACCCCATTCCTTGAGTGTTCTATTCCCTAAGCATTCCAGATAAAGAAAGAAAAATGTACCATACATTCTATTTTCTAATTTGTATGCAAAGTTCAGCCCATTTTCCAGCTCAACAGCTGAGTACAGAAATCCAGTTCATGGGTGAGGGATCATCAGTTTCATCACTTTTGCCATCTATTTTAAGTGATAATGATGCCACCGACCTGGAAGTTTAGAGAGCTTTCTTCCCTTGCTGTTGACATTTTTAACTTTCGTATTAGCAATTCTCCCTGTATCCTATGCCTGAAAGTAAAATGCAACAAAAAGAAATCTGGCCCAACTAACTATGATTTACTATATATAAATGACCTAACACTTTGTCGATTATTTAAAAGTAATTTGCTCTAGCCATCCCAATGACTGTGCAATTGAAAATGTCCTTGAATAAGCAATATTTCTTATTTTTTATTTCTGCAGGTTGTGATCCTGGGGAAGCATTCAAGGGGTTACCACTACATGCTTGCTAACCTGGTAAGAACAAGCAGAGCTTAAGTTTCCAGGGCATTATATTCTATTTAGTTTGTGTCACCTGTAATTATCCCTAAAAGAAATACAAGAAGAACCTAATGTGTTCTCCAGACACTTCGAGAAATGGGTCAGTAAATACTAAAACCTGAATGCAATAGCCTTGTTTTCAATTATGCTGTGTCTGTTTTAGCTGTGAAGCTTATATCCTCTCCTCGTTGAAAAACTAATAATTTGATATGATTCTTCACTGATTATTCTTAGATTTAACTTGGAGTTGAAACGTCAACCATTTTAATCAGGTTTCAAATGTAAAACAAAGGACAGGGGACACAAGAAACCGACTCTTTCCCCAATTAATCCAAGTGTATGTGCACATTAGTATTGGATTTGTCTTTCTAGAAACAGGCCACTACCAAATCTTTTCAAACCAGATGTGAGCAGTAGGTTTGAACACAGAACAATTGAGTAGTCCTGTCAAAGTGTATAGCCACCTTTCTACGTATACCAAAACACAACTTGAATCTTCAACTTCAAACTCCCCATGCCTTTAAAATTTGTGACATTCTAGAAATTACTTTTTACTACGGTTGGTTTATAGGTCTTCTTTCTCTAAAAGGACAATTGGTTTAGGAATTAACAAAGTGGCTTCTAAATCCGTAATATATGTTTGGCAGAGGTTCTGAGTAATACTATCTCCCTGTAATGAAAGAGGAATGGTAAATTATCACTATGATACTAAGAAGCTATTAAATTATTACATGACATGAGTTCTAGCCCCAACTTTATTTCATTAGCACAAGAGAATCAGAATCATTATAGAGCTCTTAAACCAAAAGAATAGCAACAAAGGTGAAAGATTATCGTAATTATATTCTTAGATTTCTTAAATCAAAGAAAAAAATCTTATTTTAATAATGAATATTTTTAAATGAGAAAGGAAATGTTACTTAAACCTCCTTAAGAAGTGTGTGCACTCAAACACTTTATAAGATGAAGATTAGAGCTACTGCTTTGAAATGTTGTGTGCATCTTGTCCAATAAATTACTCAAAGTGGAGCGCTTCAGTCCATTGTAGGGACACATGAATCGACTCTTTTAGAAGAAATCTTGATTCTTAATTTACATCTGAGTACATCCAATTTGTTTTTAGACAACTGATAGGTAAAGGATGTTTGTTGACTCGCTGGGGGTTAGGCCAGGCTTTGGCAGGAAACATGGAGGTTATAGCAAGGTATCTGAGGCAGGTATTGATGGATTTTTACCATTTCTTTCTCATCCAAAAGTATTTTGTTCTCCTTCCTTCCTTCCTCTCTTCCTTCCTTCTTCCCTCTCCCTTCCTCTTCTCCTCTGCCTAGGGTTCACTCAGCACTGATGGTACATGAGACAACTTTAGGCAGTGCACACACGAACTTTTTTTTATTACAATGGTAAATGTATTTATTTACTATGTACTAGAAAAACATAAAACTAGCACATCAAAACCCAAATTTTATGGATGTTATTACTTCATACAGGGCTAGAGATTTAACAACAAATGAAATAATTGTTTATGTCAAATGTGTCAAGTAAACAATAGCATGTTGCTATAAACAGATACAGCAAAATCTGTTTGGGGTATATGCAGTTGTGGTGCTACATGGATGACTGAAGTTTGGGAAAGAGCATTGAACTAGGGGTCAGAGACTTTGGGTTGTCCTACTGACTTTGCTACTCACTAGCTATGGGATGTTGGATAAGTCACCTCACCTTTGAGGACCTCAGTTTCCATACTGTAAAACTCAGATGGGAGTGGGGAGTTCATTGATGTATTGGTTGGATCCTTTAGAAGCAGATGCTGAGATATAAATAGAAGTGCAAGACATTTATTGGGAGTAATGCCTGTGAAAAATAAAAGGGAGAGGGACACAAGTAGCAAGGGAGCCCTTCAGACCACAATTCAGGTCTGATATCAGCGAAGGAGGGGAAAAGGAAGGAAGTTTGAGGGATAGTTAGGGAGTTTGGGATTGACATGTACACACTGCTATATTTAAAATGTTTAACCAACAAGGACCTACTGTACAGCATAGGGAACTCTGCTCAATATTTATGTAACAACCTAAATGGGAAAAGAATAGATACATGTATGTATATAACTGAATCACTTTGCTGTACACCTGAAACTAACACAACGTTGTTAATCAACTATGCTCCAATATAAAATTAAAAGTTAAAAAAAAGATCTTCAGACCATGGGCTAGCACACCTGGGAGCTACAGTGCAACAACTCCACGTGGAGGAGGCCCATGCTGCCCCCAAATGGCAAGCCACTGTACCCCGACCTTGCGCAGCCACTGGCTGGCAACTGCCTGGGAAGCACCCACCTCCCGCTTGCGAGCTGGGGTAAATCCTGAAGGCGCCTGAAGCTGGAGACTGTCGGCTAACTCATGTCCTGGAGGCAGGTTCTATGTTAAAAGATCTAAGTCTGAGCCCTGCACATCAATGGCTGTCTCAGTTGGCGTAAGGTGACCAGATGATCTATAAAGACCTTTCCCATTCTGGATTTCTAACTGGGCCTCTCTAATCCTACTGACAATCCTTCAGAACTCTGGTTTCAATTTTGAGACCCAGACCTGACAGAAGTGAAAGCATGCAGAGTGACAGAACTGCAAGAGAAAATCACTAGGACAAGGTTGGGGAAAAGAATGGTAAACTGGATGCCTAACACAGAACTCAGAATTATGAAACCTTGGAAAGATGCCTACTACAAGAATAAGCAAAGTCTGTTCCCTCAGAAAGAATGTAATATATAGTGTCATGTCAGTCTGGATAATGAAAACATGAATTCATTTACCATGCTTTGAGCTGCCACCCCTTCTCTTCCTCTAGTGACCTTCTTTCCATTTGAACACAGCCACGTGTCTCCATAAGTCCCTGTTCTCTATATCAAATTGCATATGGGCAATACAGATAGGAACCGTTACTAACCTCTGATAAAACAATGAGCCACATTATGCCTTCCGTGGTTACCAGATTTTTTTAAGCAGCTAAAAATACCCCCAAAACACATATACATATATACACACAGCAAACTAAAACTATTTAGAAGTCATTTAGATGATCAAAAACGGGTAAGTGGAGCTAAGAAGATGTTTCCTTTCAAGATGAGCCAGCTGGATGAAAGCTGAGGACACATGCACAAGGGAAGAAGTTCTCATCTGAATCTTGGTGTAACAACAGCACAGAACCACTGCCTTCTTATACCGATGCAAAATCAAAAACACTCACACTGCCTACCTAAGCTTTCTGGAACCACCTGCACCAGAGCCCCAAGTGTCCCCTTTGCTACTAAGTCCCATCTATCCAGCAATGACTTCTATGTGCTTTTGCATGGACCTTCCCTGGTAGCAATCCTAAAGTGACAAGACCTGGATATTCTGTAAATGCTTCAACAAAGACCTTTCATAGGTCAAGGTGTACATTTCAGAATGGACAACAAGCTGCAGAACGCTCTAACTTGTTGAAACCCCTGGAAGAAACAAAAGATTTCATCGGGAGCACAGGCCAGAGATGTGATCTGCTCAGGCCAGAAGTGGACATGCCAATAATCAAAGAGTTAGTAAGTCTCTTACAAATTCTGTATCAGTCAGTGGTGTCATTTCTTTTTAGGGGTTGTTCCACAATTGCTTGTTATTTCCTCTTCCAGAACTCTCCCTAAGGTGGTAATGTGTCTCTACTTTAGTACCAGAGGTAACCAGCAGGTATACAATTTGTCAGTCAAGCAACCTCTCTCTCTTTCATGGTAAGGTCCTGGATCAGGATCCTTTCCACTGCATTCCCAGGCATGTTGTGTATTGTGATTTGTTTCATATATGTCAATAACAGTGTGCATTGGGCTTCCCTGGGGGCGCAGTGGTTGAGAGTCCGCCTGCCGATGCAGGGGACACGGGTTCGTGCCCCGGTCCGGGAAGATCCCACATGCCACGGAGCGGCTGGGCCCATGAGCCATGGCCGCTGAGCCTGCGCGTCTGGAGCCTGTGCTCCGCAACGGGAGAGGCCACAACAGTGAGAGGCCCGCGGACCGCAAAAAAACAAAAACAAAAACAAAAAAAATAATAATAGTGTGCAGACCCCTAGACTAACCCTAGGCATAATAAAGAAAAAAAGCACTAGACCAGGAGCTAGGAGATAGGTTCGAATCCCAAGAATTGATCTAACTAGCCTGTGACAAACCAAACCTCTCTGAACCTGTTTCTTAATCTGTAAAATGAAGAGATAGACCAGATCAGGGTTTCCCAAAGTGTGCTATTTGCACATGAGATGATTTGAGGTAGTATATGGCAAAACTTCTTAGACTGATTAGTTTTGAATTTATATTAAATGTGTATTCAAAAAAGATAACTCTCCCGTCAATTCTATGAAGCTAAATTAGATATTTAGATTAAAAAGCTTAGTCGATGTAAAGAAAATATATGAGGTAAAGACTAGTTCAAATGATCCACCCATGTGGCAAAAAAACCCTGTAAAGGGGGTATATTAGAGGCTAAAATTTGAAAAACACTCCAAGGTGACTTCCAGCTCTACATTTCTTCCCTCGTGGAGGGTCAGTTTGGACAAGGGAAGGCCAGGAGTGAGAGTGTAGGCGCAGCAGCTGGGTGAATATAGAGGACATAAGTGGCGGAGCACAGGCAGAGCCCTGTTAGCCTTGGGGTATTGTCATAGAGCAGACTTCAAATCAGTCCAGGGGGGCAAAAGCCAAGCAAGGTGTTGAGTGCCCTTAGCTACATTCTAAACAGAGCTGCAGCTCTAAAAGATCAATCAAAGCCATTTAATAGTTGACACAGAACAAACTGGATCCGGGTTGAGATGATCCAACAACAGATGTTCAGTACCCAGCCCCCCAAATAAACCAAAAATCCCCAAACATTTGAGGCGCCAGGGGAAACCGTAAGCCACGGTAGGACTCATTCAGTGCTGCGCCAGTTAACCTCTGCCTTAGAAGACCCGACGGTTTCCTTGCCTAGGCTGAGGCTGGTCCCAGGGTCGGGGACAGTTGTGGACCCTACAAGTGGAAGTTAGGTAATGTCAGCTGCCAGCGGGAGGGCCGTAGGACCGGTGATCAAGTTAGCCATTGTGCCAGGAGACAAAGGGGGAGGAGAGCTGCCTAGCTGAGACTCCTCCCTGCTGGGCTAGCTGGAGACAAAGGGGGAGGAGAGCTGCCTAGCTGAGACTCCTCCCTGCTGGGCTAGCTGGAGACAAAGGGGGAGGAGAGCTGCCTAGCTGAGACTCCTCCCTGCTGGGCTAGCTGGAGACAAAGGGGGAGGAGAGCTGCCTAGCTGAGACTCCTCCCTGCTGGGCTAGCTGTTCTCTTTAGGCTTTTCCTTTAATGTCTCCAGTGAGGAGAGACTTCCTACCCACCCATTTCCCCCAAGCTTTTTAGAGATCAGGAAACAGGCTCAGAAAAAATACATGCCTTGTCTGAAGTCTCACAGCTAATCCACTGCCAAGCTAGGCTTCCAGTCCAGGCTGGTCAGACACTTTCCCAAGAGCACCTCGCTCTTCTCATTTTACCCACCCAAGCATCTCAGTGAGACAGAAGGCCAGCCCCACAAAGGTCACATAAGAACATCTGCAAAGACGTAAATGTATATGAATGACGTATAAACTATAAATTTATGAGGGTGAAGTAATCAGAGAGAAAAAGACTTAAAAACACAAGGACAGCTTTGTGAATCTGGGTTTGAAACGCGTCCAATGGGCCAATATGAAATGTATCTTAGCAGGCACCAGTTACATCTCCATCACTGTCTTCTCCCCTGCTACATTCATATTCATCCTGTCTCTCTCTCTCCCTCACACACACACACACACACACACACACACACACACACACACACACTCCTCTCCCCTGCTCCCTCATCCCTCTTCTTTCTCTTGCTCTCTCTTCTCTCCTTCCCTCACCATCTGCCCCATTCATATGATTAGTATGCCAGAAAATAACGATGGGGAGTACTAGATTATATCTAATTTTTCTAAAATTTTACTAAAACAAAAGCATTAGTCAAAAAATAGAGCTCCAAAGAAGCATCCAGGAGTAACTGGAGCTTGGAGAAGTGAACTCTGCAGCTTCCCAGATCTAGGGATGTACCTGAAACAGAGAGGGGCCCACTTTGTTTAAAGAGAAAACAAGTTTGAACGACATTGAATCCTGCTGTTTTGCTTGCCAATAACAACTGTTCCCTTCTGCTCCCTTCCCCTCCCAGGTCTTCTTGTTCTGTTCTCTACTCTTTCCCTTTCTTTGTACTTCCATTTTTAATGTTCTAAATAAAAATTCAAATGCTCAAAGTCACGTGTTGTGATCACTGACACCTCAGCAGATAGCATGTAAACACAGAGCTCACTGGGCTGGAGCCCAGCCTTACAGGCAAAGGAGGTGAGCTTGAAGGGAAAAATCCCCCCTGGTCCCCAATGCCAGGAGCCCAGTCACCTCCCCTGGGTACACAGCTTCTCTGGTGGTTCAGGATTCACTTTCTTCTCCAAATGAAGACAGGATACAGCAGAGTATCAAGGGAATGAGGAGTGGGGACTGGGCAGGGGTCCAACGCCCTACCATGCATTTAGAAAGACACAGGCAATTGTCAGCTTAAAGTAGCCAACTTTGAGACTCTCATTCCCCCTCTCCAAAAATGCCTCCATTATAGTCAACCATCCCTGCCTCCCCCACACACACCCCCCACCTGAAATTAACAAGGAAAGATCACTTCCTACTCAATGTTCTAGCAAGATGCATTGAAAAAATTCTGTTTTCTCCCCCGGGCCCCTCCCACATCATATCTGCTAAAACAGTGCTTCTCAAATTATCTGTGAAGAAGGGCCAGATTTTCCCCAAAATATTCACACAATAAAAGCACAACAATAAATTACTAAAAAACATGAAATAAACAAAACAAGACATATAAAATACAAGCCCAAGATTTTTTAGTATTAGATTCAACAGCCATATTACTCTGTCAACTTGCTTATAAACTAAAGGCTTGTATTCAGTTTCTCTCCTTCTATCATCTCTGACTGGTAACAAACAGCAGACCAGCACCAGTCCACACATACTTCGGTTAGTATTACTCTAAAGATTTTTATAACAAGTTCGTTTTTCTATATACCACGTATATGCCCAATACCTTGTTCACTCTACTACAAGGAAGACAGAAGGTGGTCTCTTTAAGAACCGTATAAACATATTGAACAGACCAAACTGGCACAACTTAGGATCACTGGCATGGAGGTAGAACAGGTGCTGGGACCTGTGCTGGGAATGAAGAGAGGACAGAGGGTGGGGAGTCAAAACTCTGCATAGTATGGCCAGAGAAGGGCTTTCAGAGAAGGTGACTTTGAAACAATGATCTGAATGGTGAGAAAGGTCTAATTATATGAAGAATCAGGGAAAGTTCATGTAATGCATAGGGAACAACATGTGCCAAGGTCCTAAGGCAGAAAAGAGTGTGATACCTCTCTGAACTGTTAGAAGGCAATTTTGGCTACAGCAGAGTGAGCCTCAAGATCTGGATTATCTAAGGCTACTGCCGGGTTAAGTTTTAGCTCTTTTCAACAGCATCAGAAAGCCACTGAAGAATTTCAAGCAGGGGAGAGACATGATCTGATTTTTGCTTTAAAAAAAAAATCAGTGTCAAATGGATGGATCTTATGGTATTTAAATTATACCTCAATATAACTGTTAATAAAAAAGAGATCAGTGCCTATTTTTCCCACTAATAACATTTATGTCAACTTGTAATTATTTGTATATTCATACAGATAACTCCCACTGGACTAAAGTGTTGTGAGGTTAGGGACCAAGTTGGATATGGCTCGCCACTGTACCAACAGATAGCACTTAGAAGGTTTCGAAGTATGTTTGTTAATTGGATTAGAGAATAAAACAGTGAGTGAACAATACAAGCAACCTGTAATCGAGTGCTAATTTATATGGTGTAATCTTTAACTCTAGGCATTACATCCTCCCAGGAGGATGGATCTGCTTCTAGAAAACGACTTGTGTCTCTCATTAGCAATCTGATAACTCGAGTCACCACAATTACCATGCATTTCCCCATCAAAGCATCACCCAGATGAACAATTCAGACGGCACTAAAGGCAGAGCCAGCCTTCATCCAAATTGAGACAGATACTCCTCCTTGGCAGCCTTCCACCCTCATTCTATTGCTTTTATCTTCCATATAGGCAAGCCACCTTTCTCATTTCTCACCCATAATCTACCATCAACTCAATGAAAGTCACCCAACTCATCTTGTCTCTGTTTTCCTCTCTGTACAAAATGTACCCTAACAATAATATTATACGAAGGAAATCGCCACATAATATCTTAAAAATAAGTGCTCTAAAAGTAAGCCTTGAATATAGCTATTTCCAAACCTCAATTATCTTACCAGAAGGAAACTGAATTGCGGTACTATATGTATGAATCAAGGGAGACAGGATGATACCAAAGTCATCTGGATCCTTGGAAGACTGAGTTGTCTGGCTATTCTCAAATCAAGGACAATCTCTCTTCGGATGCCAGTTGTGTAATTAGTGTCTGTGTAAAAGATGGCCTTGGAGAATTGATCAAAGGTAGCTTACAAGGCCTTGCATTAGGCACAGAGGTCATGGTTGGTTTTATACTGCTGGGTTCAGATGTGGGCAACAGTCACTGGCTCAAACAGATGTGATGTGACTGAGAAGCAACGCAATTGAACTATAGCAGAGCTTACAAATCTAAATGAGTAGTTTCCTTCTCAGAGGAATAACTTCATATTTCCAACAAATGTTGCCATTGTTGCACAGAGGCAAATAGTCAAGTGTACCGATACTTAGAACATAGAAAGTGAGGAAGTAGAGTTTCAACTCGCCCTATCTGTGAGCACTAGGATTGCCTCCAACCTTTCTCTGCCTTCTCTCATCTCCTTTAATCTCTCCCTCTGCATACAGTTTACTGGACCAACCAAAGGAAAGGAGACCATCATGGCAGTGAGCAAAAACAAAACAAACAAAACACAATTTCAAGCAAACCAAACTGGTGAAATGCAAGGAGCACTAGAATTTGATATCTAATCTAAACACACAAAAATCATTGAGTATCTGATCATCACTTCTAGTTATTAAAATCCCTATGAAATAATAAAACGGGCTCAACAGAAATTCCACTCAGTACAGCAGGGGATTTGGAACCTTGGAGTCCCTTAGCAATAATAGTGTGGAGTTTACACATAAACGTATTACATGGAAAGCATGGGAAGGCGTGCGACAATGAAGGAGGACAAGAGCCCATAAGCAATCAACAATGTGCAAGAGCCTATGTAATAACTGGCAAAAGGGGGACACAACTGGCCTTATTACTATCTGGTAGAGAATACAGAGACAAATTTAATATAGATGTTTCTTAGTCATTATTTTACTAATTGAAATGGCCCTTGAAGAATGAAATTTCAGTAGACACCCAGAGCTATAAGTGATGAAGTGAGGGCCCTTACAGAACAAAGGTACCAAGGTTTAAAGGGGAGCGATGTGGCTAGAGCATGAGGTCTCTTGAAGGAAAAGGTGTGGATAAGGCCAAGAGAACAAAAGATAACAGATAATGGAAATCCTTGAAGGTCAAGTCAAGATATTCAGCTGTCAGTATGTCTGTAGAAAGCAGGGAATCATTGCAGTGATTTGAGGAAAGGAGTATTATGCTCTAACAGATATTTTAGGAAGATAAATTTATTATGCAAAAAATAAATTGGAAAGGTAAAGAACTGGAAGTTGGAGCACCACCTAGGAAGCCAGGACGATAAACTAGGCTGGTGGTCCTCAAACCCACTTGTGCTTCAAAGTCACCTGTTGAATTTATTTAAAAAAAAAAAAAGACAGGTGCTTGGGCCCCATACCCAGTGACCCAATAGGCTTAAAGTGCCATTAATTGAAAGAAGGAATACAGGAAGAGGAAGAGATTTTAAAGGAATATAACAACTTTGCTTTGGGGCACATTCTTTTTAAGACACACATGGAATAAGGAAGTCAATTTAGTTGGTAGACAGAAAAGGGGGTTCTAGAGTATAAGAGAGGTTCTAATTGGAAACTCATTGGTGGCTCATTCAAAGTGAATTCAAGGGGGCTTCCGGAGCTTCCCTGGCGGCGCAGTGGTTGAGAGTCCGCCTGCCGATGCAGGGGACACGGGTTCGTGCCCCGGTCCAGGAGGATCCCACATGCCGCGGAGCGGCTGGGCCTGTGAGCCATGGCCGCTGAGCCTGCGCATCCGGAGCCTGTGCTCCGCAACGGGAGAGGCCACAACAGTGAGAGGCCCGCGTACCGCAAAAAAAAAAAAAAAAAAAAAATGAATTCGAGTTGAAAATTCCAAAAGAAAACAAGAAATTAATTTGTTTTATAGACTCTAAGCCTTAAAATGTAACAAATTCATTGGCTGAGGTATTTTATGTATCATAAATGTTATTTATCATAACCGAGTAACATTTATGTTAAAAACGTTGATTCTCAGAGCCCAGCTATGTGAGAATCATGATTATCTACTGCCCCCCCAACATACACACACACTCAAAATTTTAAATGGAAAAAGGTGAAGAAAAAGAAAATGAAGAAATTCTAATATCTTTGGTTAGATGGGAGATGCCAGAAGAAGAAACTGATTTTTAAGCAACAAATGAACTGCTATGATTCGGTGAAGCAACAGAGCAATTGCTATAAAACAGCAACCTGCTGAAACAAAACGAGCCATCCTTTCCCACGAAAATATCAAAGAAATCTACTGGAATGCATTTTGTCTTCGGTCAAACTATATTATTTTAAAGTATATAATTTTTAATAGTAGATGAAGCTCAGCGAGGAAACAGAATTCATGATACAGAAATTTCCTTTGAAGTCAGACATGTTTAAATGCATGTATTAAATAAAAGGATATGGGTTTTCTGTCCTTTTTTAAGCAGTTACTATTGGAAGAAGTGCTTGCGCCAGGCACTTAAACCCTGAAACAAAAATGAGAACGAACTAAAAAGACTTAAAGAACTTTAAATATTACTTTTGTTCTGAGCCAAGGATATGAGTTAAAAAGTAAAAACTTGTAAACTTACTTATCACATATTTAGATTGGTAGTCAAACTTATACTTTTTCTAAAGACAAGGATTTTGTGATAATAATAAAAAAAATCCATCTGTATTCACATGTATTACTGTCTGGTCACTGCACTACTTCTGTTCACTGACCTTCCTCCCTTTATTTTCCCCTTTATCACCCAGATGTTTAACGTTCATTTTGGTTGTGCTAGTGTCTACCAGAGATTTTGGAGAGACTCAGTGCCAGTGTTCTCAACTTGAGGCCCTTCTGTGACCAAGTCATAAAGAGAACACTAGCAAGAGTTGTGAACAAATGCAATGCCTTAAAATAATAAGAGGTGACCATGGACCAAGGGCCAGCCAATTCCTGCTCCGTAGCTAGAACTTGTATCCCAACTTCAAATTTCTATAACTGTCTTTCATCTTCTGTTTTCCCCTTTATCATCCAGATGGTTGAAGGTCATTTCTGTTGCATTAGTTCCTGCTCAGAGTTCTTAGACAGACATCTTCCCACCTCAGGGTCTCTACTGTAGCCAACTCAAGCCGTGAATTCTGGCAAGAGGTATGGACAAGTGGGATGTCTTAAAATAATCACAAAGGTAGAGAAAGTGAACCAGGAGACAGCCAACTTCTCCCCTGAATCAAGACATTTCTCCTAACTTCCATCATCCTACCAGAATACTCCCTGCCACAGTCATTTTATTTCCTTTTCTATACACTCTGCATGGTTTATTTTCTTGTTCTGCTTCAGTGTCTTTACATGGGTTTCAGGGATACATGAGGGGGTGTGACCAGCACAACAACAAAAATCTAGCAACATATTCTAGAAAAGTGCAGTGTCTTAAATTTAGATATCAGAGGAGGAGGACCAGTACCCTGGCACCTCTTACTTTTCGGCCAGAATCCATCTCACTCCCCTTCCTTTTTTCCTGCCTACCTGTCGTGTGTTTGCTGGTCAGCTTTGTTGTGTTGGTTATTTCAATGAAGCTATGGGTATACTTAGGCCCCAATTTACAACTTTCCCAATTATGGTTGTACATGATCATAGATTCTAGCAACTTCTTCTAGAAAAAAATAGCAACTTCTTCTAGAAATAAAAAACAATGGGATAGATATAGGAGGTGGACCAGGAACCAGCAAAATCTCCCTTCTTAACCATCTCCTCTCTCCTAACCTCCATCTTTCTACCACTGACCTCTCCCCTTTTATTCCCCCCTTATACCATCCATATGTTTGGTGATCATCGCTTTTGTGTCAATGTCTTTTGAGAGGTTTTAAGAGACTCAGCCTCAATTTTACCACTTTGAAGACTGTGGTTCACCAGCCCAAGGAGGAGATCTAACCAGAGGCTATGAATGGATGAAATGCTTTAAAATTATGGGATAATCTGTTGAATCAAAATGTATTATTATAATCTTCCCATTTCTGTGTCTTTGTTTTCTATTTGCTTTGTCAATAATTGAGGAAGGTATGTTAAATCTCCATTTTGATTTTTTTTAATATCTTTTCTAATATCTCTTTCCATGCAGTGCAGCATGTGGAATCTTAGTTCCTCGACCAGGGACTGAACCCGAGACCCTGCAGTGGAAGCGCAAAGTCTTAACCACTGGACCACCAGGGAAGTCCCTCCATTTTGATTTTTAAAAATAAATTTAGTACTGGGAATTCCCTGGTGGTGCAGTGGTTAGGACTCTGGGCTTCCACTGCCAAGGGCCCGGGTTCAATCCCTGGTCAGGGAACTAGGATCCCAGAATGCTGCATGGGATGGCCAAAAAAAAATTGTTTTTAATAAATTTAGTACCAAAATAATAATAATAATGGGATAGGAGGAGGAGTAGCCCATACTTCTCTCCTAACTTCCATCTTCCTACCACTTACCCCCTGCTCTTTACACAAGTTTGGGGGGGGTCTTTGGCCTGCTTTTAGGGTTATAGATGTCATAACGATAAAAATCCATCAAAGGTTATTATGGGATGGTGTAATGCCTTAAAATGGTGGGATAGGAGGAGAAGACTAGAGTCCACCCAAACCTGCCCGTAAGCAGAACGTTTCTCTGAACTGTCATCATCCTTCTCTCTCTCTTTCCTCCTTTCCTCTCCTACCTGTTGGATGTCAGCTCTGCCGCATTAGTGTCTCTGAAGAGGCTGTAGAAAGAATCAAGCTTTAAGTTTTACAATCTTGTAGACTGTCAGTGCCACTTGAACCATGGAATTTAGCAATATTTGATACAAAAAGATAATTCTTTTTGAAGAAAAGGTATCAGAAATAGGACAATCAAGAGTCAACCAACTCCTGCCTTTCAGTCAGACAGTTTTCCTTACATCCCCCTCTCTGCCATTCACCTCTTTTCTCCTTTTCCCTTCTGTGTCCTTGATAATTGTTGGTTAGCTGTGTCATATTAGTGCTTTTGCAGAGGGATTAGGGAGAATGCAGCCTTGATTATCTCAACCTTGAGAACTGTGACTTGCTGCATCTAAATGCTGGGCACCAGGGCAACATTCAAGCCATAGAATCCGATTAGAGATTACAAACAAGCAAAACGCACACAAATAGGCCAGAGGGAGAATTAGGACCAATAGCCAGCCAACTCTTGCCCTTTAGCAACAAGATCTCTCCTTTCATCTCCATAAAAGCCTATTACAAAACATAGGCAGAACTATAGGCAGACAAAAATCACAGCAAGATCCTTTCTGACCCACCTCCTAGAGATATGGAAATAAAAACAAAAATAAACAAATGGGACCTAATGAAACTTCAAAGCTTCTGCACAGCAAAGGAAACCATAAATAAGATGAAAAGACAACCCTCAGAATGGGAGAAAGTATTTGCAAATGAAGCAACTGACAAAGGATTAATCTCCAAAATTTACAAGCAGCTCATGCAGCTCAATAACAAAAAAACAAACAACCCAATCCAAAAATGGGCAGAAGACCTAAATAGACATTTCTCCAAAGAAGATATACAGACTGCCAACAAACACATGAAAGAATGCTCAACATCATTAATCATTAGAGAAATGCAAATCAAAACTACAGTGAGATATCATCTCACACCAGTCAGAATGGCCATCATCAAAAAATCTAGAAACAATAAATGCTGGAGAGGGTGTAGAGAAAAGGGAACCCTCTTGCACTGCTGGTGGGAATGTGAATTGGTACAGCCACTATGGAGAACAGTATGGAGGTGCCTTAAAAAACTAAAAATAGAACTACCATACGACCCAGCAATCCCACTACTGGGCATATACCCTGAGAAAGCCATAATTCAAGAAGAGTCATATGTCACAATAGCCAGGGCATGGAAGCAACCTAAGTGTGCATCGACAGATGAATGGATAAAGAAGATGTGGCACATATATACAATGGAATATTACTCAGCCATAAAAAGAAACGAAACTGAGTTATTTGTAGTGAGGTGGATGGACCTAGAGTCTGTCATACAGAGTGAAGTAAGTCAGAAAGAGAAAAACAAATACCGTATGCTAACACATATATATGGAATCTAAAAAAAAAAAAAAAGGTTCTAAAGAACCTAGGGGCAGGACAGGAATAAAGACATAGACATAGAAAATGGACCTGAGGACACGGGGAGGGGGAAGGGTAAGCTGGGACGAAGTGAGAGAGTGGCATGGACATATATACACTACCAAATGTAAAACAGATAGATAGTGGGAAGCAGCCGCATAGCACAGGGAGATCAGCTCGGTGCTTTGTGACCACCTAGAGGGGTGGGATAGGGAGGGTGGGAGGGAGGGAGATGCAAGAGGGAAGTGATATGGGAACATATGTATATGTATAGCTGATTCACTTTGTTATAAAGCAGAAACTAACACATCATTGTAAAGCAATTATACTCCAATAAAGATGTTTAAAAAATAAATAAAAATAAAAAGTACAATTTTATTGGAAAAACTACTTTTCATCAGACTTCTTACTAAAATAGAAGGGGTTCCTCATCAGCATTATTCCCATTTTACAATTATTGTTGTTACAGTTATTGTAAGCACTGTGAAACCTTTGTCATGAAAATAAATATACGAGAATGAAAGGAAAACAAAAAAAGCCTATTACAGTGTCTCCTTTCTTTTTCTACCACACTTCTGCTCTCTCCATTTTGTCCACGGGGCTGTGTTAGGCATTCTGCACATGTGGACGGGTAAATCTTCAGGGCAGTTAGTAGGAGCTAGTGTTGCGCAGGTCTTGCTAGACAGAAGAGCCATTTGAGGTGACCTTCCCCTGGCTTGATCTGTGCTGCCGTGGACGCATTTAATCTCACGAGGACAGCCAGGCTGGTTCCAGTCTGAGGGGTGCCAGAACTTAATCCCAGATACAGCTGTCATAAAACACGGGTTGACTGAGAAACTCCTAGGTCCTCAGTGGTATGGTATGCTACTGCAGAGAAAGACAGCCAAATGGGAATACACGGGGCCTGTGTGGCAGAGTGAAGCCTCCTGGAAGTAAGCAGAGGTGACTGGTGAGGTAAATTTGAGTTGGACCCCTCTAGTGTCTCTTGTAAGAAAAAGGTAGTGAGGTAAAATGTTTCTGGAAAGGAGTGGTACGGTGAGTAACCAGACTGAAGTGCTGGCTCTTATGCCTTAAGGCAGACGTGAGATTTCTGGGATCCTTTCTCTCGTCCTCCTTTTTGTTAATCCTGTGTTGCCATTTTAACATGCTAAGGTATGAGGTAAACAGGGGTGTGATGCTTATCAAAGTATAAAAGACACAAGAAATACTACTTCCTAGTGCAGACTGTGGCCATTGACCCTGGGAACCAACATGGTGGCAGAAGCATTCTCAACCCCTTTCTTTCAAGGAAGGGGGCTCCACCTCGCAGGCCAGGCTTTTAGGACACAGGAGAGCCCCAGAGAGCCCACTCTTCACCCCTGCCAGCAGACAGATGGGTAGTTGCTCAATGCTCTTGTGTAATACTTGTTAACTGGCAAGTATGGTTTGGCACAGTAAACGACTTAAAGCCATTTGTTAAAGTTTTGCCCTCAGCTCTTTATTTGTGTATTTGTTTAGGGGGTGAGAGTTGGGAGTTGGATAACAGTTAGGCTTAAGCCCCATCTGGAGCCTCTGCTAGGCTTTACACACAGGCAAGCCTCTCTGCTGATTGCAGTGCAGAGGGGAGCAAATGGGAGAAAACACTGAGTCTTAGTTTCTTTCAGGAAGGAGGCCTTTAGGAGAAAACTCATCCTAACAAGTTAATGTTAATTTTAGAAAGTACTTTGGGGTCACTGGAAAGGAGGAATGGTTCTCAGTGATGCAAACTATTTGTCCCTTTGTCCAGTCTCCATTGGCTCCTATCCCACTTATGAAAGGAAGAGGAATGGGGCTGAGAGTAATAACTGAAAAAGCTGCTTCACTAAAATATTTTCTATGACTGCCTTGTTGACCATGTTAAAGAAATGCAGAATTAAAAGAAGCAGTTGTAGGGATGGTGACTAGAGAGAGAGCTGTACAGGATATTGGTTACATTCATGTGTTCAGGTTGTGAAAATTCATCAGGCTGTATTTAAAGATGTGTGCACTGGGACTTCCCTGGTGGTGCAGTGGTTAAGAATCCACCTGTCAATGCTGGGGACACGGGTTCGAGCCCTGGTCCGGGAAGATCCTACATGCTGCAGAGCAACTAAGCCCATGCGCCACAGCTACTGAGCCTGTGCTCTAGAGCCTGCAAGCCACAACTACTGAGCCCGCCCACATAGAGCCTGTGCTCTGCAACAAGAGAAGCCACTGCAATGAGAAGCCTGTGCACCACAACGAAGAGTAGCCCTTGCTCGCTGCAACTAGAGAAAGCCCACGCGCAGCAACGAAGACCCAAAGCAGCCAAAAAGAAAAAAAAGAAAGAAAAACCTTATCATTCTAAAAAAAGAAAAAAATAAACATGTGAACGCTTTTCTATATGATTATTATACTTCAATGAAAACTTAGAATGTAAAAAAAGAAAACTTTAGAGAAATAGTAGGGATTTGAGTAATATAGTGTATGCATTTATCAACTCATCGAGTGGTACATTTAAGATTTGTGCATTTTACTGGATGTAAATTTTACCGAAAGATAGAAGGAAAGGAAGGAAGGAAGGATGGATGGAAACTGCAAACACTGAACTCTAGTTAATGGCCTGCGTGCTGAAGTCTTTTGGTATGAAGTATACTAATATCTGCAACTTACTTTGAAAGGTATCTAAAAAATGAAATGGATTGATGAATGGATAGAAAAATATTAATTGTAAAATCTGAAGTGACTGTACAATTCTTTCAACTTTTCTGTATATTTGAAAATTTTTACATGTAAATGTTGGGGGGAGAATCTAAAGGAAAGGGGAAGAATTCTTTCCGTTTCTTTATGAATATAAATTGGCTCGAGCCCATTGAAGACCCAAGTGCATCAGCAGCAATTGGCAAGAGACAAAAGAAGAAGAAAATGGTGGATGCTATGAAGTAGATGTCAAAACACGTTCAGGGACACATGTGAGACATACCCCGGGGTTTGTACCATCATATACAACCAAGCTGTCAGTTTCGCTTTTTGGCATTTCTGTAAATTACAAATGTCGAAAGTATTCATTATTAGAGTCTGAAGCAATCTGCTGCATTCGGCATGTTAAGCTGAAGAAGAGTTTTTGATACCTCTAGCTAGGGTCAACGTTTTCAACATTTTCCAGTTATATGAATCATTGTATTTGTACTCAATGAAGAAAAACTAAAAATACAGGTAAATGAAAGAAATAAAAACATTTGAAGTTGACACCTATGTTTGTCGTTGCAGCAGCTACACTAAAGACATAGGCACTAAAATGGAAGGATGTATATTTTCTCCACCATGCCTGTAGTTTCAGAGCCAGAGTGTCCTAAGAATTAGTCCATATCAGGGTTGTTTGTTTGTTGTGGTTTTGGTTTTTATTGAGATATAATTGACATATAACAATCTGTCCAGGTTTTCCTTGATTGCTAAAGAAGAGTCCTGGGGAAGGAACTTTCATTTCCTCCTTAGCGCTCTAACCAACAGATACAGTGAGTACGAATGCATGACCTCCCACAATCATTATTCTCTTTCAATCTCTTTCTAGGGTTTTACTGATATTTTGCTAGAAAGAGTCATGCACGGGGGAGCCAACATTACAGGATTCCAGATTGTCAACAACGAAAACCCTATGGTTCAGCAGTTCATACAGCGCTGGGTGAGGCTGGATGAAAGGGAATTCCCTGAAGCCAAGAATGCACCTCTAAAGGTAATGTTCCACGACATGTAGAAACCTTAGGCCAGCTTTTCAGAGCATCTCAGTATGGCCTTTATATATTTACGGCCATCCAGTGATCAAGTGGTCGCCCCTCAGAAGTGTTTCAAGGATGCTAAAACACAACTGCAGATACTACTGCTGCACTTGAAAACTAAATTCCCAAATAAAGAAGCTATTGAGAAGGAGGTCTTTTAAAACCCAGCGTTTGGGAAGGTTAACTTAATTTTTTAATGAATTTCATTTTTAATATGCTCATAATTTACAATATTACAAGAACCTGAATCAGGCAAAGACTGGGGGCAGTGGGAATAGGTAAGGAAAATTGATAGTCTGAAACAGAAAATTAGATTTTACATTATTTATGTGATTACTTTGTGTTAATAAGTTTCATGAATCTCAGTACACCCAAGTGAATTAGGCTCTAATACAGAGTGCATGTTGCCTATACGTATATTGAATGGAAATATTTTCCTGCCTGCAAAAGTATCTTTAAATAATTAGATTACCTAAGTTGCTCATTTTCATGAAATCAAGATAAGAACACTGAAAGCAGAAAGTCATGCTTAAAGTACACATTTTTCATGTGTTCCCCTATGGCTAGAAATCCTATTATTTAAAAATCAGGAATTAAAACAGATAAATGGGGGGAAAGTTATTCATGTTACACAAAGGATCCTTCCAATGTATCTTTTTTAAGTAACCCATTCCCTCAGTGCATTGATCCAAGTATGAAACAGACTTTAAATTCTTTCTTCCTGATATGTACGTGAAAGTACGTATATACCATGGCTGTGGGATCCTTGTGATCAAGATGAGGGATCAAAGCAGAGTCAAGGCTCAAGGCCCCTCCCTAAAAGAGGAAAGGGGAGGGGACATTTCCTTTCTCATGGTTTCAAGATACCCATCCTCATATCCTTCCTCCCTGGCAAGAACAGAAGAAGGAGGAACGATGGGACATAGAAAAGAGACACATTCTGAATCACCTACGCAGGTCCACCCTGAATGGGTCACATCAACACAATACAAGTGGGACCTTACTTTATGCAATTGGTATGTTCTAGAAAAGTCGTAAGTTAAACATCTTTTTGTATTAATTTAAGCCACTCACTAGCTAAGTGGTCCTCTGTAGTTGTAGTGATTACATTACACATGCCAGCTTTTTCCAGGTGTCCTCATATGTTTCAGTAAATATGGCCACAATTCCTATGAGGAATCCTTTGTAGTCAAATCATTTTTTTAAGATGATGATTTTATTTTTTATTGAGATATGATTGACATTGTATTACTCTTAAGTATACCACATACTGATTTGATGTATGTATGTATTGCAAAATGATCACCACAATAAGTTCAGTTAACATCTATCACCACCACAGCTACAAATTTTTTCTTATGATGAGAACTTTTAAGATCTACTCTCTTCACAACTTTCAAAAACTACAGTGCAGGATTGTTAACTATAATCACGATGCTATACATTACATTCCCAGAACTTATAATTGGAAGATTATACCTTTTGACCACCTTCATTCATTTTCCCTATTCCCCAGCCTTGACCTCTGACAGCCATCATTCTGTTCTCTGTTTCTATGAGTTTTTTTTTTTTTGGATTCCATGTATAAGTGAGATCATACAGTATTTGTCTTCCTCTGTCTGACTTATCTCACTTAGCATAATGCCCTCAAGGTCCATCTATGTGTCACAAATGGCAGGATTTCTTTTTATGGCTGAATAGTATTCCATTGTATGTGTGTCTGTGTGTGCATATATATTTTTGTTGAAATATAACTGACATGACTTTATATATGTATATATGTGTGGGTGTATATCACTTTCTTTATCCATTCATCATTTGATGATTTGATGAACACGGGTTTGTTCCACGTGTTCACTATTGTAAATAATGCTGCAATGAACATGGGGGTGCAGATATCTCTTTGAGACAGTGATTTTATTTCCTTCAGATAGATACCCAGGAGTGGAATTGCTGGATCATATGGTAGTTCTATTCTTAATTTTTTCAGGAACCTCCCTATTGTTTTCCACAGTGACTGCGCCAATTTACATTCCTATCAACAGTGCATGAGGGTTCCCTTTTCTCCACATCTTCATCAATGCTTGTTGTTTCATGTCTTTTTGATAATAGCATTTTTTTTTTCCCGTTACGTGGGCCTCTCACTGTTGTGGCCTCTCCCGTTGCGGAGCACAGGCTCCGGACGCGCAGGCTCAGCGGCCATGGCCCACGGGCCCAGCCGCTCCAAGGCATGTGTGATCCTCCCAGACCGGGGCATGAACCCGTGTCCCCTGCATTGGCAGGTGGACTCTCAACCACTGCGCCACCAGGGAAGCCCCAGATAATAGCCATTTTGACAGGTGTGAGGTACTATCTCATTGTGGGGTTTTTTTTTAATTTATTCATCTTATTTATTTATTTATTTTTGGCTGCGTTGGGTCTTTGTTGCTGCGCGCGGGCTTTCTCTAGTTGCGGCAAGCGGGGGCTACTCTTCATTGCAGTGCACAGGCTTCTCATTGCAGTGGCTTCTCTTGTTGCAGGGCAAGGGCTCTAGGCATGCGGGCTTCAGTAGCTGCAGCTCCCAGGCTCAGCAGTTGTGGCTCGCGGGCTCTAGAGCACAGGCTCAGTGGTTGTGGCGCATGGGCTTCGTTGCTCTGCGGCATGTGGGATCTTCCCGGACCAGGGCTCGAACCCGTGTCCCCTGCGTTGGCAGGTGGATTCTTAACCACTGTGCCACCTGGGAAGTCCCTCACTTGGGTTTTGATTTGCATTTCTTTGATGATTCAAATCTTTTTTTTTATGGACTAAATCTGCCCACTACATTTAGGTGAGCTTATATTAATTTATATTTTCATACAACTGCCTATCCGCTGTTTTGCCATCCTTAGATTTAGCAGGCAATAGGTAGAGGGAAAAAACTCATTTATTCAATATTTTATGGGTTACCTACACAATGTCAGGCACTATGCTAGGCACAAAAAATGGACAAGAGTAAAAGTATGAAAAGGGTGCTACAGAGTCATTTATGCCTGTTCAGAAGTTGTAGAGGTGTACAAAAGAGAAGGAAGACAATCTCAGCTCTGGATTATTCATTGGTAACTCATGATATGTGTAAGGTAAAGTTCTTAGAACTTACTGAGAAGAATTGTTCAGGCTTATAAGCAAAACCCTTCAAATAACTTAAGAAAACGAAATACTTAAATAGGTGGTTACAACTTTCTGATTACTTTGACTTGTACTAGTCATTATGGAACCTGTCTCTATGTCAAACAGACAAAAAGCCCATGTTAAAAAATTATGTACAATATTTTTGATTAGGAAATAAAAGTGTCTAGAGATTAAAATCCTGATGCTTAATTTATTCTATATTTTATGAACATTTCCTTTGGGGTCTTTTTTTTTTAGATGGTCACACATTGGTCCGTAGAAGCTGAAAAAGTAGAAAATTAAATAGCCATTTGGGCATGGCTTGGAAAGGACTACATTAAGATCGCTGACAGTTTATGCAGTCAGCTGGAAAAAAAGCACCACCACGTTGGCTTTATGTAGTGCTAGCATGGGCAGACACAGATATTTTTTTTTCATGAAAGAACATATGCCCCCTGTTACAGTCATACTTGATGACTTGGCCCTGAAAGAAAAGTAACATGAGAAAAGTCAGAAAAGTAAATTGATAGTTGTAAAGATGACAATGCATTCACTCACAATTGTATTGGGACATACTATGTAGACAGAAAATTCCCCCCAGGGCATTTTGCTTCATTTTTTTTTTAGAAATCAACAGAATTCTGTATTCTACCAGTATTTGTCACCCCTGCAAAACAGGGGCCAGCTAATTTTAATCACACTTTGTTGTTTCATTAATGAAAAGGCATCCACCATGTCAAATTGCAGATAATCAAATCCCTTGTGTTAAATGACTGGCCTCATCCTTAGCAGTGTATCAGTACAGTATATCCAAGAAATAGAAAGTAAGTGTTCTGGCCTGGAAAAGGTAGCATCACGAAGTATTGCCTATGCATTGTCAATGTTATCAGATTTAAAACTCAATAACAATTGTAATTTTCTACAGTCAAAAACCAGCTTTGGATTTTGCTCTCCCAAGGAAACAAAAACTGATTTATTGCTGGCCAGAGGTCCTAGTTCACCAGAAACGTGGTCCAGACAGAAATGATTAATGTTTCCCTCCAAATTAATTTCAAGCTGTCTAACTTAGTTATTTCCATTTTCCCCTAAGTAAACACCAGATCTGAATTTTCTATTACAAACAGCGATAACTCAGTCTTGCTTTAGGATATGCCGTTTCCTCTCCAATCTACATATGCCATCCTTTAACTTCCCACATATTTTGCTCTCTATAAAGGAGCTGGCCTTTTGGCAGTCACTCACTCAATACGAAACACAGTATTGAGAGTAAGAGAGAGATTCCCTTGAGCCATTTGATCTTAATAATCTTAACATGTGCACACATGAGGTAAGATGCATCATTCTAGAATGGATCAAAGTCAAGCTTGCCCAGAGAGATCTCTTGATTCAAGTAATTAAGAGGGTGACTTCATAGAACAAGAGTTGGAGATGAATGAAAATTATAAGAAACGAGGCAAGTTTTGGGGGCATGGTTTGTCATGATATCTTGTTTTCCATACATCCATTTCAGTACACATCTGCATTGACGCACGATGCAATACTGGTCATAGCAGAAGCTTTCCGCTATCTGAGGAGGCAGCGAGTGGATGTGTCCCGGAGAGGCAGTGCTGGAGACTGCTTAGCAAACCCTGCTGTGCCCTGGAGTCAAGGAATTGATATCGAGAGAGCTCTGAAAATGGTAATGACCACAGTGGGTTATTTGGTTGGGGGCACCTTATAAAGACACAAAAAGAGTAAGACCTCAATCTTGAGAAAAGATAACCTAAAGGGAATAGGATCAGAGTCTGTAGAATGTTCAAAGTGTACAGAAAGATAAGCATCGATATTTATTCACCAAAATCTAGAAATCTAAAACTAGAAGATTCTTCCTTGAAGCTTGAGAAATGGTAAATTTAGGGCAAATGAATATTTAGCTCTGTACTGAAGTGGGGATAGTAAATCAAACTCAGTACCCTTGAAAGTTATGGATTGAACATGTAAATGGCTTCAAAAAATTCAGACTTTCCAGAAAATTGTGGAAATTGCTTAGGGGGACTGGGATATTCTCCAGGAAACTCCTAACTTCAGCGTAGACATTACCAGCATCCTCTGGCTCATCAGACAAATTATTAGCCTGGATGGACTGTGGAACTGAGCCAGTGTGATAGTATTTCTGTTTGTCAAAAAGAACCTTTATACTATTCTACATGGTGAAATGCAGGAACACAGTCCATTCTAGGCCTACTTAAGAGTTATTTCCCCAATGCCCTAGAGAAAAAGCCTGAAGGAAAGTACAAGGAATCAATGGGCAGAGAGTCAAATAGGTCACTTGTTTTTAGTATTTACTGGGTGGGAGAGCATTTAAGGCTTTGAGCAGTATCCTTTGAACAGATTCCATTATTTACACTAGGAGTAGCATCGCCCATTCAGTGTAGCTTTCCAAGCAAGAGCTCTTTCCTGAATATTTTGCATTAAGCTACACACGCCTGCATGCATTAAAATAAGCCTTGGAGAGTACAAGACTCTCTTATTTCTACTTCTTTAATTATCCTGATGTTTAGAACATCCAAATCAACAAAGAGATAGGCAATGATAAGATAATTCTGTGCACAACCCAGCAACCAGGAATCTGTAATGGCCTCGTAATGTACATCATTTTGTGTAGCTGGCTCTCTTACTGCTGCCTTAAATTTGCCAAGTTGGAAGCATTCAGTAGAAAGGGGTTAGTAGCCACTGTGTCTCTCTCCAAGAAAGAGATATGACTCATTCTCCCATCATGCAGATTTTTATGTCATTATGTCAGTTCCCTAACAAATGCCCTAAGTGTAGTTTTATGGAGGTAGCACTGCACAATTTTTGAAGAACAGTTAATTAGATTCAACCTTCATAGCTGTTACAAGATTTGTATTGTCAGGTGAAACATAATGATGAGTGAAATATAAAACTCCCTCAGAGTGAACCAAAAGGAGTTTTCATCAAAACCTCAAGGGGCAAGTACCAGCGTCTTCGACTGACTCCCCATCCATGACACAAATGACTCTCTTCCCCAAATACAAAACTGGCTGCCAGAGTGAAGGACAAGAAAGAATTTGGCAAGAAAAACATTAGATTGATCATATTATTGCACAAAGTTTCCACATGTCTAACTCACTGACATAGCTCAAGCTGTAAGCCAGGTAAGTAACCTTCCTCCCCAGGCCCTCATGATCAAACACTCAACAGAAAGGATGCTTTCCCTCTTTCCATAGGCCAGCCTCTTTCTAAGGCTTCAGAGAGGCTGGAAAGTATCAGCCTCTGCCAAAGGTACATGTTGCCTTGTGACAAATGATCAGTGAAACTCCACTTTTCAGAGGACTGCAAGAGAGGGTGGTCTGAAGTACTAAAGGTTTCTACCATATAAAAGAAATCCCATTTTATTTAAGTTAACTAAAAGTGAGGATACATGATGTAAAAGCATCCCTCATTGTGACTAGCACATAATTGCTGCTCAGTCAATCATTCTCTTCCTTCAAAGAAATCTGGCAAACAAAATCATTACCTGAAAGAGTCTCCTAAGGGGCCTGTTTTAATGAATAAATAATCACACCATTCATTAAACAAATATTTGTTGAGCACCAAGGACTATGTATCAGGCTCCAAGTTAAAATGCAAACATGAAATAAGATGAGGGGAGCTCAAATTTAAATTGTTAATATGTAAACAAGTGCTTTTAAAAACCTTAAAGCTACTTGCAGATTGGGTAATCATCATCCTTACAATCTATCAATGGTGCAAAGATTAGCCTCAACCTGGTCTACTGAAATATGTCACAATTCTAAGTCATCGAAACTTGTCAACTTGTTCAGTAAACACTTATTGAACACCTGCTCTATCCCAGGCTCTGGATTAGTTGCTGAGAACACAGAAAAAAAATGTCTTTCATCTTGAGGTGCTCCCAATCTAGCAGGGGAGCTAGAAATACATAGATTAAAATGTTATGGTGAAGCTCCACACGGAATGCTATGGGAACCCAGAGGAGAAGCACCTAATATAGACTGAGGTGCGGGGTGGAGAGGATTAAAGAAGGGATCCCAGATGGGATGGTGGGAAACTGTCACTGACATTCACATCCTTAAAAATAGACTTGTCTCTGAATGGTAGTCCAATTCGACTTCTGCTCACCAAAAGTTCTAATCAGCTTAGGCTACTGTCCAGTTTGCAGATCATGCTCAGATAGGCTGAATCTTTAGAAATATACAATTCTTAATGAGACTGAAGACTTTGCTATTTTCACTCACAAAGGATTTCCTTAATAATTTCCTCTGCCAGTGTCTCTACCCTGCCTATCTCCTCTCCTAGAATTCAGTGCCCAAAATAGAGTGTAAAGAACCCTTCATGCATCACAGACCCATCCTACTGGATAAGCAACTTCTATCTCAACAAAGGACCTTTTCTTTAGCCAGAAGCATGACGTCACCTTGTCTGCAAGCCTAAGCTGACAGTAGTGCTTAGGTTTGTTCATTTAGTAGGACAATCATCTTGTCTTCAGGGAGTCACATTGGAGCATTTCTCCTTCAACAGATATTCCATGGTCTCCTACTGGTGGCGAACAAGCCCTGTTCCTTTAAAAAGATGCTCCCTACTATTTGCCATCAATTTTCTCTTCTGCAGCACAAGCCCATTACCGCTTCTCACTTGCTTAACAAACAGCTTGTCACTTTTCTATAAGAGATGAAAAAGTATTCCATTCTTTCATCTTGGGAGAATGACAGATTCTTTTTCTTTGAAGCAAATTCCTTGACCCATACTCACCAGATAAGTAATTCAAGTGGGTAACAATAATGACATATTTATAGAAGGTCTTTCATCCAGTGTCCTTGAACTGTAAAACAGGTAAGGAAATCTCTCCACCCAGTAGAGATGGCCTCATATGAATTCATAATACGGGGCCCAGACCCAGGAAAAATTGTGGCATACATGCATCTGCATTTGGCCTCCCAACTAGGTGTCTGGGCTATTCTAGTACCTCTATCTGTTCTATATAGTATTCAATACTCCTGATTCCCTAGACTTAACAAATTTCATCAGTCTACGGATTATCCCTCCATGGCCTAGCTCTCCACTACCTGTCTGGAACTGGGCATAGGTTAAATAAGAGGAAAAACTCATCCCTGTTACTATGGTAGCTGATAAATGTGTAAACCCCTCAAGAAACAGAACTAAATTCATTTTGATTAATAATTATTATTATTAATAGAGCTAGCATGTATTGCAATGCTCACTACATGCCAGACACTGATCTAAACACTACATATGTATAACTCATTTAATCCTCCTAACAACTCCATGGGACAGGTACTACTAGGATTTCCCATTTTACAGATTAGGACACTGAGGTATAAAAGCATTAAGGAACATCCCCAAGGTCATACAGTTAGTAAGTGATGAAGTTAGAGTATGAATCCAGGAGCTCCAGAGCCCACGCTACTGAAGCTGGTTTATGTTTGGATGTTGGCAATAGTGGAACTCACAGTTCAGAAGAACGCATTATCCTAGTTAAGAATACTCTTCAGGCAACTCCCTTCAGAAAAGACGAATGGTAGAAATTTCAGGTTCCTTGGAATCTAGAAAAATGGTATAGGTGATCTTATTTGCAAAGCAGAAATAGAGACACAGATGTGGAGAACAAATGTATGGATACCAAGGGGGAAAGGAGTGGGGTGGGAGGAACTGGGAGACTGGGATTGACACATATGCATTATTGATACTATGTATAAAAGAGACAACTGATGAGAACACACTGTATAGCACAGGGAACTCTACCTAATGCACTGTGTTGACCTAAATGGGAAGGAAATCCAAAAGGGAGGGGATATCTGTATGTGTATGGCTGATTCATTTTGTTGTGCAGTGGAGACTAACACAACATTCTAAAGCAACCATACTGCAATAAAAATTAATTTTAAAAAATCAGTTTAAAAAAAGGGATTGAAATACACAAAATACATTTAAATCTATGAGTTGATAATAATACTAAAAACATGGGTTACCTTTAGACAATTCTATGAAAGATTTTTATTCTGAAAACCAGTAACTAAAGAGAAAGTTAAGTATTTAAAAAAAAAAAAGAAATTTCAGGTCCTTGAAAAAGTAGTGGTAGGGCCCTCACTGTATCATCTAAGAAACTGCCTGTCACACCCACTCAAAGCTTCATTAACTGAAAGACATACTTAGAAAATACTGCAGAGGAAATGAAGATCTGTATAGACTGATCTGGTGGCTATAGCTCAATGGCTCAAGATAAACATTCTCCAAGATTCCAAGATCTGTCAGCGGACCTCATCGCAAAAACCGAACAGGCAATAATGTGGCGCTATTTTTAAATTTTACATTTTTCCCTTTCTACCAGGTGCAAGTACAAGGAATGACTGGAAACATCCAATTTGACACTTACGGACGTAGGACAAATTATACCATCGACGTGTATGAAATGAAAGTCACTGGCTCTCGGAAGGTAAGTAACCCAAACAGATATCCAAATAAAAAATCTCTCAGAAAGTGACAGCCCTCAGATGCAAGGAAATAGGTGTTAGGAAACACACCCAAAGCAAATTCCCACACATCATGTTTGCCTTTCCGTTTGGTGAATAGTGTAGATACGATGCAGAGCTGTTTTGTAATCAAAGTGTTCCATCTACACATTTTAAAAGTTATCTCCCTCTGAGGCTGGTCCTTTAAAAGTGGTAGACTCAAGATTAATTAACAGCTTCCTACAATACAGGGAAGGAGTTACAAATTTTATAGCATGTTATTTAAACAGAAGCTGCCGAGATACACATGATTTTAGCAAAAGAATTGGAAAGTAGGATATCTCTCCATTTGGCCAACTCACCCACCAAAACGCCTCTGGACAAAGTACCTTTCCCTACAGCTAAATTTCATAATAACCACTGGGCGTCTATCATACTAATAGTGAGTTAGTCAGGAAGTGGGAACTTAGTAGTTACTTAATAAAACCTTAGAACGTAAAATATCTTGTACCATTTCTACAGGATACTCAACTGATTGCCCACCCAGCTTTCCTACAGTTTTAAGCAAAGAATTTTTCTGCTATCTGAGTTTAAAGAATCAAAAAGGCTGATCATTCTACAGTGGGCTAACTTATTCTCACCAAATATCAGTAAAAGCAAGGTGGGGATGGGAACCCCCAGGGTGAAGGAACAGCACATCTGTTGCTCAAGCAACTACAAAAAGGTTTCATTCTACTACAGCACTTGAATTTCGTGCAGCACTTTTTGAGTGAAAAATAGGCAACCAGGTCAAATGTCTGCTCTTTCTAGGCTGGCTACTGGAATGAGTATGAAAGATTTGTGCCTTTCTCAGATCAGCAAATCAGCAATGACAGTGCATCTGCAGAGAACCGGACCATAGTAGTAACCACCATTCTGGTAAGTATGGATGGAAGGTAGGTGGGCTTTCTGTACAGCAAGACTTCTGTCTTCTGAAAAGCATTATTCAGCCAGTAAGAAAGACCTCAAGTTCAAACAGTGGAAACTTCCAACAGGTCAGCTTAGGAGTCTTTCGAAATGTCTTGCCACGATGAGGAACAGAATGTCATTTAAATAAAGAAAAAGAACAGGAATTCGCAATAGCTTTAGATCTTGTTATCCTCCTTGTTAACCTCATGGACTGATGCTTCATCTGGACTTGAAATGTAATTCTTCATTGTGGGGGAGATAGCGTTATATGGAGGAAAGAGTAGGTCAGGGTTCTAATATTAGGTCTACCACTAACCTGAGTTTAACGGTGCAAATCACAACTTCTCTGAGCCTCAGGTTGTGTTATTTTTTAACTTATGGAATGGTCGTCATAATAATCTCCTATCCATGTCATAAGACGTTTCAAGGCAATATTCACCATGTAAAGCTTTTCTGAAAAACCAAAAGCACTATTGGGATGTGAAATAGTATTTTCACTTATTTTCAAATGCTTTTCTAAAACCTGGTATGTTTCATTACTGAACGAAGTACAAACCCGGGTTAAAAATGAATATGCCTGAAAATGAGTAGGTCTGAAATTGTGATTAATTAAGTGGAGATTCAGCTGAAGTTTCTCTTTCATTTAAACATGCCTATCAAACACTCACTTTGTCCTAGGTACTGTACTAGGCCCTGAGGATATAAAAATGAATAAGCCACAGACTCTGACCTCACAAAGATCACAGTGCTTCCCTAGGGCTTGCCAAGGCTGGCTATGGTTCTTACATAGTAAATCCCAAGAAATCAAAGGCAGTTAACCTTCATGTAACTAAAAGAAATACCTCTGCCCAACTTGACTAAATCAAAGACTACAGGTGGAAACTGGTTCTTTCAAACTCTCAAAAAGAACTTAAATTCTTCTCTATTTCCTTAAATCATCAATTAAGGACTCCAAGGAATATGTGCCCCCATGAATAGTCGATTGAGGCTCTTCTGCTTAGTAGGCAAACATTTTTAAAGGCTCTCTTAACACACCAAACCTCAATAGCCACAGGGGAACAAAACTTCATTATTACATTTATTATCTCTTAGAAAAATGTATAGGAGTAATCCTTTGATCTTGCTTCTGGTCTCAAAGGAATCACCATATGTAATGTATAAGAAGAATCACGAGCAACTGGAAGGAAATGAGCGATATGAAGGCTATTGTGTAGACTTAGCCTATGAAATAGCCAAACATGTAAGGATCAAATACAAATTGTCCATTGTCGGTGATGGGAAATACGGTGCAAGGGATCCGGAGACTAAAATATGGAACGGCATGGTTGGGGAACTTGTCTATGGGGTAAGTTTTTTTCGACTCTGTTTTCATTTATTTCTATGCCTTCCAACTAATAAAGATAGAGGAATTTAATTTTCAAGTGCAGTATTTATCCAATTGTATAGTTTTCATATGATCTGTATGAAAAACGTTTTATTCTACAGTTGAATTCTGTAAAGGTAGCTTGTCAATAGCATCCTTTGGGCAACAGGATTATTTTACTAAAAGGAAAGTAGAATTGGAGAACTTTATCTGGCAACATTAAGTACAGCCTGCCCTCTACTGAAAATCTGTTCCTTCTGTGTTCCCTGTCTCAGGCAGCAGAATCACCACCCACCTAGTTGCCTAAGCAACCAGGTCATCTTTCCTCATCGCTCCCCTCATATCCAGTCAGTCACCATATCCTATCAATTCTACTTTTCTGTCTCTCAAATCCAGATACACTCTTCATTCCCACCATCATCATCTTAGTTACGGTTCAAGCAACTATTTGACAGTCTTTACTGTATGGTTTCCCTGCCTCTGCTCTTACCCTGGCAAATCAAATCCACATTATCGTAGTTTCTCACTTTAGAAATCAGGATAAAATTCAAATTCCTTAGCATGGCAAAGAAGGCACTTTGTCACCTGGCCCCCACCTACCTCTCTAGTTTCATCGGGTCCTCTTCCTCCTTCACACTCAATGTTCCAGCTATAGCAAAGTATGCACTGTTCCCTGAAGACAGGCCTGGAAGGACCTTCACCTCTCTTCAGCTGGCTAACACCACCTACGAGTCCTTCAGAACTCAGAGGTGTCACCTCTTTCAGGAAGCCTTCCCTAATCCCATTTACCCACCTGCAATCTGGTTAGCTGCCCCTGCTTTTTGCTTCCTTATAGTATTTTTTTTGCTTTCTCATAGTACTTTTTTTGTTTGTTTGTTCTTTTTGCGGTACGTGGGCCTCTCACTGTTGTGGCCTCTCCCGTTGCGGAGCACAGGCTCCGGACGCGCAGGCTCAGCGGCCATGGCTCACGGGCCCAGCTGCTCCGCGGCATGTGGGATCTTCCCGGACCGGGGCACGAACCCGTGTCCCCTGCATCGGCAGGCGGACTCTCAACCACTGCGCCACCAGGAAAGCCCTCTCATAGTACTTTTGAACCTTTATTATAACGATCTGTTTTCAAGTTTAGCTGTCCCAACTAGTCTATGAACTCCTTGAAAACAGAAGCCATATCTGATTCATTTCAGTATGCCATGGCCTGACACATAATGGAAGTCCAATAAATAGATCTTGAATGAATTAACGAATGAACAGAATGTCTCTGCCAAGGGCTTGCCCATGGGCGAAGTACAAAAGAATTATACTAATAGTTAGGGCTTTTTAAAAGGGGTACAGTAGTATCTTCAGAGCTCCTCAGGGGCTTAGCTTTAAAAGGTTTTGGCCTCTGATTGGGAAGGTCAGATCTTGGGCCACCCAATGAGGCATATGGAAATAAACAAAACTGGACATAAGAACCACCCATTGGGTGAACCAGTCCTTAGAAAACTAACCCAAGTGCAGGTGGCAGTGGCAGAGGTTTAGTTCTAACAGACAAAGGTTACTTGCAACCACCAGTCCCTGTCTAAACAACAGGTTAGGGGAAGGAGAGGAATTTAGGGGGTGGATATATTGAGAAGAGTCTGGCAAGAAGCAAATGTCCACAAGTTAGCTATTGGACTGAGGTTTAGGATAAGGACTCTAGCGCTTGAGACAGGAATTAACAAGAATAAGGTATAGCTCTCCAATCGTAAGATAGTCCTGGGGTCGCTAAATAAGTTTTTGGAACAGGTCCTAAAGAACAAGCACAAAGGCAGAAGCTCATTTCTAAAAATAAGGGCACACAAAGGGAATTAAGGCTTAAAATGAGACTGGACCTCAAGTATCAAAACCAAGGCACCATCTTCCAGTCACACAAGCTGCAAGGCGATTTGAACCTCAGCCCCCAGCTGTGGGGCTGGACCCTGTCTTGGGTCAAGGCTGGTCCTGGGAACTGGGGCAGGGCTGAATTGCAGATAAGATGCAAGTGAACCCAGTTATGAGAAAGAAGAACTTCTAAGGCCAGAGAGAGGGGCTGAAGAAGGGACAGAGCACCCATCATGCTTTCTGAGAAACCTGAGAAGCTTAGAACCATCCTGACACAGCTGTAACCTCTTTACAAGTTGGTGATCAAGTCTTCTTCTACTTCCTGTCCCTAATCTGCCCAACACTCAGGCTCTAAGATGTCCCGTCTTGCTCACAGCTCTCCCCTGCTCTTAGCACATTACCTGGGACATAAGAGATACTCACTTTTTGCTTTAATGAATGAATGCCTGGTGGCACATAATAATGCCCAGCCAATACCCATTAAATTGAGTCCATGGTGAGAGGTAATCCTATAATGTTTTTATTATTATTAGCTACCATTTGTTGCATATTTACTGGTCGCCAGGCATTGTGCCAAGTGCTTTACAAGCACTATGTAACCTAATCCTCAAAACACTATTAACATCATTCTACAGATGAGAAAATTAAAGCCTAGAGAGGTGAAGTCTCATATCAAGGCCAAACAGCTTGTTCTGACACAGTGATCTGAACCCAGGTCTCTGACTATGAAGCGTGTGTTCTTTAACCATTGCCGCATACCGCCTAACAGCCAAGTGTTGCAGACCCATCCCATCCTGAAAGATAGTTGAAACATACTGCAAAGGCCCCTGGTGCCTTAGCCATTCTGGGGGGAAGAGTATTTGGCCACATAAACCTGAGAAGGAATTTAGGGGCTGTTTTCACTAGGGCAGAGTAACTGGCATGGGCTCTACCAGCCCATTATGTCTCAATTGCCATAGCGTTCTACTGTCTCAAGAGAAAGCCTGTCATGCTGTGTAAATAGCTCAGTGCCCTCCTGTCACTGCACAGGACATTAAACACAGTGCTGAAGAGCAAAGCAAATTTCTTGACATTGTTCAGACAAAGACCAGTTTTCTCAGTGGATTTTGGTTTCTCCTCTGGCATGTCCTCTGTACTGCAACCATTTAATCTCCACATTCTCTTCCTCTTTCCAGTTTGTGTATGTGTGAGTGAGGGAGCTTGAGAATTAGCAGGTCCCATATTTGTTTAGTAATTTAGAAACCAACTCTCTACTGCTGAATAGGTACAAATTCTCCTGGAGGAGCCTACCCATCTTTTTCACCCAGTTCTTTCTACTAAAGATAAAAGCAATAGCCAGGGAAGGCTCTTACAGAAATGTCCTCCTCCCTCCCCTGACCTAGAACAAGTGTCTGGTGCTTTCTGAGATTGTAACACAAGGTGATTCCCAGGAACCGAGAACAAACCAACCTATTTGAGTGGACTGCCAAGTTCCACTTTCCTCTAAGACGTGCGGCTATGAAAAATGGACGTTCTTCTCATGCTTAGAGTGAGAGCTGTCTGTAAGGGAGGATGATCTAAGCTAAGTGAGTCTTCCTCTTCATTTAGAAGATTTCATCTTTCGGCATTGGGAAGTTTGCAACTTCTCTGTCATTGATAGAAATGGAGAAAAGTGAAAACAGGCATTCATTTCTGGCAGGCCTGGTCTCCTATGGTTTGCAAGCTGCTTAAGAAAAAGAGGGCAAACCCCCACCCCCAGTGACTTCCCTAAGTGCTTAATAAGCAAAAGGATGGAGAACATGGAAGTATTTCTTGCAATAACACGAAAACTACACAGATAGACACAGCTTTATCTTTAGGGCATTTTCTCTTATACTTTTAGTATGTACAACAGATCAGAGTAGGAAAAAAAATGAAGAAAGGCAGAGATGAAAAAAGCTTCGCAAAGGAGATTTCAGTATCTGCCATAAAGTCTCAAGAAAGAGTCAAAATAAATTAAACTTCTTAAAGAAGAAAGAAGCCAATCAGCCTCTTTTCAGATGAGTCCTAAATGTTTTTTTCCTCCTCTAAAGAAAATCAAATCAAGGTTGATGTTTGGGCCACCTTGTATCGCTAAGAAGGCTATTTTTGAAACAAATGTCAGTAGGACACAATGTGCCCCCGTTATATAAGCTCTTCAGAACATTATGGACTTGAAACTGTCCACCTGCTTTTAGAAGTTTTGATTTTGAGCTTAATGTCTGTAACATCGCCACATGGCAGTTGTCCTCAGACCACAAGTTTTTACGGTTCCCAAATAGCATGTGTTTTAAGAGGACATTTAAAAACATTTTGTTGCTAGCAGGGCTCTTAGATATTCTTTAGCCTACCTTTTCATTCATTTTACACATAAATGTGGAGACTGGCCAGGACTGAACATTAGAACTGCCCATTGGGTAAACCAGGAAACCAAGTCCTGCTATAGGATGGGGATGACAGTAATAGTGGCAGGTACTGTGACAAAGTCACAAAATCACACAGCTTCGCAGAGCTTAGACTATAACTCAGGTTTCATGATTCCTGGTCCAGTGCTCTGTCCACTGAGTCATTGGTTCAGTTTACTAAGCGTGTCCAATTATGGGAAGATAATCCTACCTGCCTTCAAGGGGCTTACAATCTAGTTGGATTATGAGCTTTTCCATCTGAGATACCCATCCTGTTTATCTGTGGCCTCCAGGATAATGTAATACACATCTCTAGTTATTACTTGAAATATTTGAAAACCCAGATAGGCAGCTGAGGGTTTCTGCCCTTTGAGAGGAGATATGATCTAACAGAAAAAGAGAGTCAGGACAAGGGCTGGAAGGAAATTGAGGTCCTAATTGACAAAAGGACACCTCCTGGTGGGCAGCTGCCATGTTCCTTATGTTCCTAGCACTTAGAACTAAGGATAGAAAAGGACAGACAAAATACTACCCAGATTGGTACCTCTGGCTTACAAGAGAGCAGAGAGCTTGGGGATGGAGATGAGGCTGGAGGACAATTGATTCCAGGTCACATCCCCTGGGCATCCTCAGACTCCTTCACACTCCTGGGACAAATGGCAATTTTACAGATGCTATTCACACTGACATTTCTCTACCTAGAAGAAATTGTCTCTTAAGTTGTCACTATCCTAAAATAGATTCGTTTTCCATTAAGAAAGACAGAAAGTCGATCTGTCCTTCCAGCTAAAAGGCAGAGAAGCAAGGGTGAAATAACAGATGCCAAATATTCTCTTCTGTTCTTCAGGTGATTACACTGGGCTTTGGCAGGAGGGCTGATGGCTTGATAAAAGCACCCCTCTCTTTCAAATGAGGCATATGAATTCCAGGAAGGAGCATTAATGATGCATGGAAGTCTGCCATTCTGAGCAGACACGGTGGGGAAATATTTCCAACCAAATTTAATCTCACGAGGCCTTTACCCAGCTCCAGGGACACTCCTTTATCTTCACTTTGTCTTTAACTCTCTCAGCTCCCCAAGGACAGGGAGCCCTAACCAAGAGATCCAGACTGGGACATCTGTTCTGTGTAAAGAAACGAGGAGATCCTGTTGTGACACTGCTTGTTGTTGCAGAGATTTAAATAGACCTCATCCCTTTCTCCAGATCCAAACAATTGCAGACATTAAACATCCCATAGAGTACAGTCAATAACGCAGTTTAAGTCCAGGCCCCCAACAGGTAGCAATTATATTCCTATCGTCTAACTTGATTCTGTCCCACTCCTTTCTCCAACACATTTAAACTTTCCAAACAACACGTCTGCCAAAGGCTACTAGAACCTTATGGTTGATACAGGGATGAGGGGTCAGGTCACGTCTGCCTCTTCTCTCAGATGACGTATAATATCTTATGCACTACACGCCAATGCATTGCCTACCCACTCTCTCTCATCCTCTCCCTTGCTTTCAACAAGTGCTTTAAAATTGTAGCTGACAAGCTCCTGCTCACGCACAGCCTCCAGGTGGGTTACGTTTTGCATCAGATCATCGGATGATTAAGCTATAACATAAGTCTTTCAGCTCAAAAAAAAGTTTTAAATGACATTTAAACTAAGCGTCACGGCATCAGAGGTCAGATCCCAGGGAGAGGACTGGGGTCGGTTGTGTGAGCATGGCCTGAAAGGTGCTAGTGTGCCACAGCTAGCCGGGAGGGAGTCCGGGAAAAAAGTCTGGACCTGCCTAAGAGGCAAGAGACCATTGTTTCGCGGTACCCGAGGAAAGGAGATTCACAACACCGCCTAAACGAGCTCCAGAGATGGGCACAAGCCGCAGCTATCAGCGTGGACACCACAGATGAGCATGAAACGCTAAGGCTGCTGCTGCGCCACCAAGAAGCCTGTGTGCGAGCACAGGTCACTCTCCACACCTCCCTCCCAGGAGCCTGTGCAGCCCGCCACTGCCAGGGTCTCGTGATCCAGGGACAACTTCCCCGGGAGAACACACAGCTTGTCTCAGGCTGGTGCGACGTCACGCCAGCCTCCGCCGCCGCAGGCTCGCCGCGCATCCGTGCCCCTCCCTCCCCCCGGCCTGAGTGAGCCAGAGCCCCCGAATCAGCTGCTCCTTTAACCCCGTCCTGTCCAGGCAGGAACAGACGCCCTCAGGCAACCTACACGCAGAGGCGGGTCCAAATCCAAAGCTGAACCCCAGGAGCTGTGCAACAGAGAAGAGAAAGGGAAATCTCTCCCAGCAGCCTCAGGAGCAGCGGATTAAAACTCCACAATCAACTTGATGTACCCTGCATCTGTGGAATACATGAACAGACAACGAATCATCCCAAATTGAGGAGGTGGACTTTGGGAGCAACTGTAGTCTTGGGATTTGCTGTATGAGACTGAATAGTTTCTGATTTATATGTTTATCATAGTTTAGTTTTTAGCACTTGTTATCATTGGTGGATTTGTTTATTGGTTTGGTTGTTCTCTTCTTTCTTTTTTAATTACATTTTAATTTTTTTATTTTAATATTTTTAATTCTTTATTTTAATAACTTTATTTTATTTTATTTTATTTTTCTTTCTTTCTTTTTTTTCTACTATTCTTCTGAGCCGTGTGGCTGACAGGGTCTTGGTGCTCCAGCCGGGAATCAGGCCTGAGCCTCTGAGGTGGGAGAGCCGAGTTCAGGACATTGGTCCACCAGAGACCTCCGAGCTCCACGTAATATCAAACGGTGAAAATCTCCCAGAGATCTCCATCTCAACGCTAAGACCCAGCTCCACTCAACGACCAGCAAGCTACAGTGCTGGACACCCTATGCCAAACAACTAGCAAGACAGGAACACAACCCCACCCATTAGCAGAGAGGCTGCCTAAAATCATAATAAGGCCACAGACACCCCAAAACACACCACCGGACATGGTCCTGCCCACCAGAAAGACAAGATCCAGCCTCATACACCAGAACACAGGCACTAGTCCCCTCCACCAGGAAGCCTACACAACCCACTGAACCAACCTTAGCCACTGGGGACAGACACCAAAAACAACGGGAACTACGAACCTGCAGCCTGTGAAAAGGAGACCCCAAACACAGTAAGTTAAGCAAAATGAGAAGACACAGAAACACACAGCAGATGAAGGAGCAAGGTAAAAACCCACCAGACCAAACAAATAGGCAAGAGGAAATAGGCAGTCTACCTGAAAAAGAACTCAGAGTAATGAGAGTAAAGATGATGCAAAATCTTGGAAATAGGATGGAAAAAATACAAGAAACATTTAACAAGGACCTAGAAGAACTAAAGAGGAAACAAGCAATGATGAACAACACAATAAATGAAATTAAAAGCTCTCTAGAAGGAATCAATAGCAGAATAACTGAGGCCGAAAAACGGATAAGTGACCTGGAAGATAAAATAGTGGAAATAACTACTGCAGAGCAGAACAAAGAATAAAGAATGAAAAGAATTGAGGACAGTCTCAGAGACCTCTGGGACATTAAACTCACCAACACTTGAATTATAGGGGTCCCAGAAGAAGAGAAAAAGAAAGGGACTGAGAAAATATTTGAAGAGATTATAGTTGAAAACTTCCCTAATATGGGAAAGGAAAGAGTTAACCAAGTCCAGAAAGCACAGAGAGTCCCATACAGGATAAATCCAAGGAGAAATACGCCAAGATACATGTTAATCAAACTGTCAAAAATTAAATACAAAGAAAACATAATAAAAGCAGCAAGGGAAAAACAACAAATAACACACAAGGGAATCCCCATAAGGTCAACAGCTGATCTTTCAGCAAAAACTCTGCAAGCCAGAAGGGACTGGCAGGACATATTTAAAGTGATGAAAGGGAAAAACCTACAACCAAGATTACCCGGCAAGGATCTCGTTCAGATTCGACGGAGAAATTAAAACCTTTACAGACAAGCAAAGCTAAGAGAATTCAGCACCACCAAACCAGCTTTACAACAAATGCTATAGGCGGGGGAAAAAATGGTTCTAAAGAACCTAGGGGCAGGACAGGAATAAAGACACAGACGTAGAGAATGGACTTGAGGCCACGGGGAGGGGGAAGGGTAAACTGGGACGAAGTGAGAGAGTGGCGTGGACATATATACACTACCAAATGTAAAGCCGATAGCTAGTGGGAAGCAGCCGCATGGTACAGGGAGATTAGGTCGGTGCTTTGTGTCCACCTAGAGGGGTGGGATAGGGAGGGTGGGAGGGGGATGCAAGAGGGAGGAGACATGGGGATATATGTATAACTGATTCACTTTGTTATACAGCAGAAACTAACACACCATTGTAGAGCAATTATACCCCAATAAAGATGTTACAAAAAAATAAAACAAGCATCATTTCTGTCTTCAACCTGTCATACTCTTAAGCGCATCGTCCCTATACATATGAGTTTGTTGGGTTTTAAGTTTTATGAAATTTACGACTTTGGCAACCCACCTATGAAAAGGATTATATATCCCCTCAAGCTAAATCCCCTGCAATAGTGCAGTTACTCCGGGTTTGCCACTGGTGAGTGGAAAAATCAAACCTAATTCTGTGTGTTTACTGAGCCCACACAGCCACTCTTAAGCCGCTTGATGAAAATCCTTTAAGTAGTCAAGATGCAAGCAAAAGCGCTAGCGAACTCTTACCCTGAGCTCTTTCCATTTGCTGGGTTTTGTCCATCACCCAGAGCACCGTCACACCACCTACTTCCCCACCAAGGTTTCTGAAAATGGCCTGCTGATTTCTGTTACTAGCACAGGCAGAGGCTTGAGGACAAAAGGCCGCTGGACTGACTCAGGATGCCACAAGTGAGACAGTTCACTACTGCGTCCGAATTTCAGCTGCTCCCTAGCCCTATGGAGAGTTCTTAGCGCTCGATCCCAGACACAGCTGGCTTTCATAAGGAGCCGAGACCAGGAAAGCAATGCCATTTGGGGATTTGCCTTTTTCACGTTTTCATCAGTGTTGGCACCTGAAATCTTTAACTGACCTGAAAATGACCTTCCCGCTCATCTGCATGCTACAGCTGTCCCAGGAGAGCTAAATGGGTCTTTTCTGACACTCGTTAGTTACCTGCTACTCCCCATTTCCTCTAGTAAGTATGTTGATTGCATCACAGACATTATGCCAAGCAGGCCTTGAGCTCTGAAATAAGAGACCATGACAAGAGCCTTTTCATATGGAGGAAGGGATAGTGGTGGCAGAGGGCAAGGGTTTCTCCAAGGCTGGCTATGAGCTGATATGACCGTTCTGCTGCGTTGGCTTCACGAAGCATGCAAGAGGTGGGAGGGGTTGCTCCCTTCTCTACCAGTTGAGCCTTCTCCTACCTGCTCTTTGCTATCCCTTTGTCTATTTCTGTCTGTATAGGTCTTTTTTCAGGTTCAGCGTGGTAATTCTCATTTTGGAGGCAGGTCCACATCAATGAAGCTTAATTGCACACAGATTTAACACTGTTCTCTCATTGAAGAAGCACCCTCCAGGAAAACAAACTGCCCTCTCTGAAAAAGCTCCTTAGAAAGAAACAATTCAGTCAAGGTAGAAAAGCCCGGGCTGAAGTGCAAGTGCCTGAGGGGAGCAGCTTCTTCCTGTTGTCTTGTGTGACTTCAAAAGTACTTCAAACTAAAAATGGCTTTCTTTTTCGCTGCGTTGGGTCTCCGTTGCTGCGCACGGGGGCTACTCTTCATTGCGGTGCGCAGGCTTCTCACTGCGGTGCATTCTCTTCTTGCAGAGCACGGGCTCTAGGCGCACAGGCTTCAGTAGTTATACCTCAGTAAAAAAAAAAAAAAAAAAATACAGATGCTCAGGCAGGCAAAAAATAAATAAAATTAAAAAAAATAAAAATGGCTTTCTTTGGGAATCTGTTCTTTTGCTGCACGTTCCTGGGAACCAGACAAGAAGCACCGCTTTGTCTATCTAGCCACATCTTGTTAGCATTTAGCTGTGCTCATCATCTGGTGACTGTTTCAGTTACTGAGTTAGGTTTTTTTCTCTTAAAGGGTGTCAAGATTCTCAAAATCCTTTCCTGACGTGCTTGAAAAAGAACCTAATTCCCCTAAACTCAATCCAAAGTGATTTTCTCACACAAGTGTCCCTTAGTTCTTCCTTCCAAAACAAAGAAGTGGCAATTTCTTTTAGAACTATCTAGTATTTTGACTTTAAAGATACAAAAACTAGTTAAATGAAGTAATTAAATCAAATGAGATCAAATGGGAAATGCTGCTAGCAGAGCATTTGCACGTTCTAAGCAGGAGGTAGAAATACGTTGGCAGGGATAGAAGGTGGCTTTATCTGTGAATTCTCTTGGCACGACAAGGTTCTTTCTAGCTGATTCAGACTCTCTGTGCCAAAAAACCCCACTAGCTTTTGGGCCAATTCCATTCTCCTCAGTTGCTTTTGTTTCTACCACCTGGTCTGGCCCCAGGCAAAAGAGTAAAATAGATAAAATCTGTGTTTGTCTCCCCTCCAGTTAGAAATGTGGAACTGGTGATTCAGGAGTTAGCTCAATGAGGGAAGAGTGGAAGCCAGAGGTAATAATACTGAGGGGAGAAAGGAAGAACAGAACCTTAAAGAGACTTGCTTATTCCACAAACCTTCATAAATTACCTACCAAACCAGGGCCCGTGAATAGACTCTGGAGGTACAAACGTACATCTTCACTGAGAGAGCAGAGCTAGGAAGCAAAGACAGAAAAGGAACATTCAGAAAGGTAGGAGAAGAACCCATAGTCTTCAGCATCAGAGAGCTAAGGAAAGAGGATATACATAGTGCTAAGGGCCAGTGGTATCATATGAGCGGTCTGCGGAAAGGTCTTTGAATTTGGTAACCAAGCATATAGTTCAAGAAGCAATTTCACTAAATTGGAGGGGAATGGAAGTTACAGCACAGGTGTATAAAGGAAACATTGTATTAAAATCAAGAGATAGTAAAGACGAATTTTTCAAGAAGATTGGTGATGATAGGGAGTGATGCTGTATGGTTAAGAGGGTAGTAGGATCAAAAAAAGGAGGAAGAAGTGTTTTTTTCTTTCATTTTTCTTTGTCAGTAAACGGAATTACCTGAGTATGAGGTAATTATTAAGTGAATAAGATCTGTCAGTGGTTTCAAATTACAGCAAGAAAGAGAATCACCTGGAGGGCTACCTGGGGTTTTTCCCCCCCCCCCCAGTTTCTTATTTAATAAACATGGCGTGGGGCCTGAGAATTGGCATTTCTAACAAGTTCCCAGGTGACTCTGTTGCTGCTAAGTCTGGGGAATCACACACTGAGAACCACTGGAATAGATTGAGAAGGAAAAAATAGTAAAAGAGAATAAACAGCTGAATTTTAAGGAGACAGAAGAGTATGAGATGCAAGGAATACATAGATTAAATCCCAGAAAGAAAGAGTTCATTTTCTAAGCGATGGGAATGACAGCAGGGATAAAGATACAGCAATATATTGAGGAAGAGAAGAAAGGCACTGAGGTGATAGAGCTCATATCAGGTGGCTTCCATCTTCTCAGTAAAGGAAGAGGCAAGATCATCTGCAGAGAGGGTACGTAGGATTAGGGAAACGTTTGGAATAAGCATCATTCATAGACTTAAAGAAGAATCAACCTCACGGTGATAGATGATGGGTTTAATTTTAGAAATGGTGAGTTTGAGATGGTAGTCAGCCTTCAAGGTAGATTTGGTCAGCAGGCTGTTGGCTTCAATAAATGCATACATTCTGCAGCAGATTTTTGTCTGCTTGTCTTACTCACTGCTACACCCCTAGCACCAAGAACAGTGCTTGGCACAGAATAGGCACTCAGATACACACTGGAATGAACCCGAGAGGCGTTGGCTGAGGTTGATCATTGTACATAAGGTAATATATAGTAGAAACGTGCAAGTATCTCTGGAGTTAGAATATTATGGTGGTCAAGAGAGTGAGTTCTGGAATCTGAAGACCAGGGTTCTAATCCCAGCCTCTCAGTACCTCACTTCCTCCTTCTCTAACATGGGAATGATCATGGACCAACCTCAAGGTTGCCTTGAGAATTAAATATATATAAGGGGCTTAGCACAACACCTCACACAGAGTAAGCACTGAATCGATGTTAGCTGGCTGTTTATTACTGCATTTCCCCTTCAATTAATTAAGGAGTGTTTCTTAACCAGTTTGAGTCACCATGTGTAAATCAAAGTACTAAAACATTAAAAAAAAAAAAAAACCCTGTCTCAGATTTCATCATTCTTCCCCTACTGGTAGGGATATTGAGGCATAACTATTTAACAAAGAAAAAACGATCATCAAAATTGGTGTTTTCACTTTATACCTGATATACCATCCAAAGCCTTTCCTTATGAGCATTTCTCTAAGTATGCATTTTAAGGCCTGGCTCCAGACTAAAACCTGCCACTGACATAAGGGAACTAGTGTGGAAGACAAAAGAAATAAGTGTAGAAGTTCCAGTGCCTATTTTCATGGGACTAATATAAAAACATCGTCTGCCTTTGCCTGAACTAATTATGCAGTGCACTACTGACACGTTTATTTTATTGATCCAATACATGTGAGTGCTACACTGATATTTATCACTAGAAATGATGGCTTACTATATAAATTAATATGTATTGTAATAACTGCTTTGCCCTTATTGCCCATGCAGAATTCTTTCATGTTTGCATATTTCATATTCAATAGTCAAGAGCTTATTTTTTAGGCATCTACAGTTTCTTTAGTTTAGGATCTTTTGCAGTGATAGATACAAAAATAGGAAATTGAACCCCTGCCTTCAAAGAACTTATGTTTTTAATAGACATACTCTCAAAGAAATAAGTCAAGAATAATGGCAAACACTCAAGTGTTAAACTGAGTACTGTAGTCCTGTGTTGCACCTCATGGTGGGGAGGGAGGCACATATCAAAAGTATAGACTATTATGCTTTTCCCACAAGAATTTCCGGTCAGGTAAGGGAGATATGACATAAGTGAATGAAAATTAAAATAAGAATATAAGAATTAAACAGTGGTATGTCACAGGAGAGTAGCAGTTGAGTTGCAAGGTAGCAAAACAATTTTAGGACAAAAAATTGAATCAGGTGCCCTAAGCCAATATGCCTCAGAGGACGAAGTGTCTTTTCCTTAACTTACCATCAAGTTAGAGTATTTTAGGACCCACTGAATGCTACTACTTGTCTAACCAAAGCATTGACAAATCAGCTGGCTATAGTGACTTAAGACTTTATATTTCTACCAAAGAGGTATATTAAGTGGCAAATGACTAATGGAAATACTGTCTCTAAAAGTCAAAAAATGTTTTTTTCCAGAGGGCTGATATAGCTGTTGCTCCACTCACTATAACGCTGGTCCGTGAAGAAGTCATAGATTTCTCAAAGCCGTTTATGAGCCTGGGCATCTCCATCATGATAAAGAAGCCTCAGAAATCAAAACCAGGAGTGTTCTCGTTTCTGGATCCCTTGGCTTACGAAATCTGGATGTGCATCGTCTTCGCTTACATTGGAGTCAGTGTAGTTCTTTTCCTAGTCAGCAGATTCAGCCCTTACGAATGGCACTTGGAAGACAACAATGAAGAACCTCGTGACCCGCAAAGCCCTCCTGATCCTCCAAATGAATTTGGAATATTTAACAGTCTTTGGTTTTCCTTGGGTGCCTTTATGCAGCAAGGATGTGATATTTCTCCAAGGTTTGTTTCCATGTCATACCCAATGCCTCCTTGCATGTTATGGCCATGATCCATTCATGCACATCTGATATTCACCCATCTCAAGTCCAGATTTCTTTCATTTAACATTCCATCCAGTGACAAATTATCATCAAGCCATTTTTGTTTGCTTGCGTCCATGAAGTGAGTGTGTTATTGGTGTTGCTTTGAATGTCTTTCATGCATTTCTATGGTATCATCAATTTATACACATTATAGCAAACATTTGAACTCAGATAAAGGCAACATTGCCAGCTAATATTGATATTATTCAGATAAAGCTAACACTAAATCTTGATCCGAACAAACAGGCATGGTTTCCTCATTAACTGAGCTAGAACATTCTCTCATTTGTCCAGAGACTGGATCTAGAAAATATTTAAAAGACAGAACTCTTCTTTAAAACCCTCCTACCTTCCCCTTTCTCCTCCATTTTTCATTTTTTCTCTCTGACTGCCTAGAACTATTTCACTGTAGTATCTTGCCCAAGCTTTATCACTAAAACAGTAAAACTTCTAGAAGAAAATATGGGAGGAAGTCTGTGTGACCTTGGATCGGACAAAGAGTTTCCAGAACGCAAAAAGCACAATCCACTGTAAAAACTGATAAACTGGACTTCACCAAAATTCAAAAATTTTGCATTTCAAAAGACATCATTAAGAAAATGAAAAGACAAGCCACAGTGGGAGAAAATATTAGGAAATCATACATGTGATAAAGGACTTGTATCCAGAATATATAAAGATCTCTTGCAACTTAATAAAAAGAAGATAAACAACCCAATTCTAAAAATGGATGAAAGATTTGAATAGATATTTCCCCAAAGAAGGTATACAAATGGTTAATAATCACATGAAAAGATGCTCAACATCATTAGTCATTAGGGAAATGCAAATTAAAATCACAGTGAGACAGCTCTACACATCCTCTAGAATGGCTATAATCAAAAAGACAGATAATACCAAGTGGTGACAAGGATGTGGAATAACTATAGCTCTCATCCATTAGTAGCATGAATGCAAAATGCTACACCCAAATTGGAAAGTGGTTTGGCAGTCTCTTATAATTAGACATACACTTAAAATATGGCACAGCAATTCCACTCTTATTTACCTAGAAGAAAACATATATCCACACAAAGACTTACACACAAATGTTCATAGGAGCTTTATTTACTATAGCCAAAAGTGGAAACAACCCAAATGTCCATCAACAGACGAATGGATAAACAAAATGTGGCATATCCGTACCACATTTGGAATGGGAAACTATTGAGCAACTAAAAAAAGGACAACTGATACATGCTACTAAATTAACTTTGATAACATGATGCTAAATGAAAGAAGCCAGATGCAAAAGGCCACTTACCATATGATTCCATTACTTGAATTCCATTTATTGACTATCCCATATTGTATTATTCCATTTGTCCAGAATAGGCAAATCAATAGAGACAGAAAGCACGTTGTTGGTCTCCGGGGCCTTGGAGGGAGCAGAGAGGGGATCAAGATTAGGGTGAGGCAAGTGAAGCTGAGTAGAGCAAGTACAGGGGTCAGATCCAATCTTTATTTTAAAATTTGCTATTTTGTTAATCATGGATTTTCTTGAATTAATTTTGATTTTTTAAAAAATATATACTAAAATTCTCTTTATTTTGATTAATGAGATTTTGGCACCCCCTTAAATTTTGTGTGGGGGGCAAATGCCTCACTTGCCTCACCCTAGTCCCATTCCTATCAGGATTAACCACAAAAGGGCACAAGGCAACGTTTCAGAGTATTGGAAATTTTCCAAAACTGGGTTGTGGCAATGGTTGCACAACTCTAACTTTACTAAAATCACTAATTGTACACTTGTGTTGGTGAATTGTATGGTATGCATATTTTACCTCAGTGAAGCTATTGAAGATATTCAATGTGAATATCCTAGATCTTACCCACTTAAAGTGTCGACTCACCTACACAAAAATGGTGGCAAATGCATAATTATAAAATACTGTGAGCAAATGTAACATCTTTATAATCAGAAAAAAATGAAATAAAAAGTTGTAGCTTTGGTAAAATTGAACATTAATTCAAATACTGACCAGAGTCAATTATACAAACATATAGGGATTTTCATTTAGACTAGAAGGACTCAGAAGGTCACCTACCATGCTTTTATAGCATATTTCATTTGAGGTTATCCACTTGGAGCGCAAAACATTTAAAATGGAGTTTTGCAGTATACATCGCTGGTAACTATCTTCAGCAGCTTTTTAGTATAACACGTGTGGGGTAAGCCTCATTTATCTGTCATTCTTTTTTGCCACCCTCAATCTGCTTGGTCAGATTCTCCAAATTATTTCACTCCCTATTCCTTCTGTGCTTGGGATGTGTGTCGTTTTGTGATATCATCTGGGAGTTAATTGTGCTAGTTTCTTTCTTTCCTGATTTTTTAAAATGTTCACTTCAAGAGATGAGGGTTTCTGAATGATCCTGTAATTGAATGATTTTAACGTGGCTGGTAATCTGTGTTGAGACAATGCTAAAGACTTATTAAGGCTGGAGATTTTACTGGTTTCTGTAAGTGCATTTTCAAAACTAAATTTGTGATATCCCCACTGGAGTGCTACATGCTGCTGTGCATACTCAAACAGGACTCTTAAAAGGCCATTTGTTTTTAGAAGTATTTATGCATATTACCTCATTAAGTAATAACTTAAAAATGATGGCCTGAAAATGACAAGCTGGAAAGATTCTTTATTTTCATTTTTTGTAGCAGAATTTAAGCTGTGGCTCTTCTGTGGCGCTGAAATATATCAAGTGCTTTTTTCAAGGTAGAGATTTTATTATTCTGCACTAGACACTGTCCTAGAGAGTGATGGCTTTCAAATGTTTTGAGCACAACCCTCGGTCAGAGATAAATTTTCCATCACAACTCAGTACACATATATGTACGTAACAAAATTTCACCAGAAATTACCCTTACAGTGTGCCATGCACTCTGATATTATCTATTCTCTTTTTTTTTTTCTAAATGCTGGTCACAACTCAACCCAGCAATGGGGCACACAGCCCCACTTCTGTTCAATGGCCATCCTTGGAATGCAAACTCTCCAGAAAGCCCAGAATGTGAGCATGCATTGTACACTCTGACTTTTCTCAAAATTGGAGCAATTCAAGGCTTCATAAGAGACCACATTTTAAAGTAGAATTATCAAATATCATAGCAGGAGGAGATGTCAGAGATAAATTAATCCAGTTGCATCCGTTTACTGAGGGCCCAGGAACAATTTTCTCTGAGTTCCCACTGCATCTGGGCACTTTACCTGTATTATCATATGAATTCTAATCCTCAAAACACTACCACAAGGTGGGCATCGTACTTATTTTTTAGGTGAAGGTGATGCTCAGGTGAAGTAATTTGCCCAGTCACACAGCTAATGACAAAGCCAGTATTCATACCCAACTCCAATTCCAGAACCTGTGCTCGTTCCACTTCATACTGCTTTTCTCATATCATAGAGAAAGGAATAGTACCCGGAGAGATAATGTCATGGAACCCGAGGGCACGGAGGCTCTAAGAGCCAGCAGTACAATTATTTCCACTACCACACACAGCCTCCCACTACCGACCTAAAGGTGCACTGTTTGTTCCATTCTTTTCCTCGTGCTCATGCCCAAGAGATGTTTTCCAGTCTCCCAACCTCTGATGAAACAGTACCTTTGCCCTGGCTGTTTAAGAAAATAGGCAGTGAGCATTTAAGAGTGCTGCTGAACATGTGTTCACTCAAAGTTAAAGACTGGGAAATCAGCAACAAGACATCATGAGGAAAACTGAGCATGATTCCACTGCCATCAAATAAAGCTATGAACAGTAACCTAGAAGCCTAAAGAGTCTATGTCAATATTAGGTTTGATATTTTCAACTACCCCAATTGTTCAGGGTGACCAATTCAAGTGGAGACTGAGTAATCAATGAATAAGCTGAGGTTATATTCATACACGAACTAATTTGTTGGGGGGAGTCAGGAGAAGAAAGTATGAGGAGATTGCATTCAATCCTCTTCCCCCTGATTGGGGGATGGGGAGATAGCCAGTGGGTGTAGCCAGATGGAGGGAGCACAGTGATTAGGTATGCGGGTCCTGGAGTTCATCTCACTAGATTCACAATCCGCTTAGCTGTTGTGTAACGTGGGGCGAGGTACTAAAACTTGCTAAGGCTCAGTTCCTCATCTATAAAATGTAAAGCACAGTGCCTGACACATAGTAAGTTCTCAATACACGTTACCTATTATCATTTTTAAACTAGCTGCTGTTAACCATCCTGGCTTCACAAATACTAATCGTTCATATTGCACTTGCATTTTAGTTCCTAAATACGGTTAAAATTTTAGTCAGTGCCAAATAGCTGCTTTCTGATGAGAAATAACCAACAACATTCCTCCTTGAACCCATAAAGTGCTTTCCTTAAGGATTACACAACTTGCAAACATTTTGATTGTATTATTCCACAATGTCTTGCTGATATTGACAGGTGGCTGGAATTTTTTTTAATCTGAAATTTATTTCGTTTGTAAAACGTTGACAGAACTGCTAAGCAGGCCAGAGTCCAAGTCCTTCCAGACAAATGCTCCCCCTGCTGACTTTCTCTAAAGCTGCAGGGACATCTGAGGGCTAGCCAAGTTGAAGATACAAGGTTCCAGGGAATTGCAGCAGAGAAAATGGAAAGAGCACACTAACTTGAACCCGGTTACTGTGTATAGATTATTCCATGGGCATTATTCTCCTGTTAAGTTTTCCAGATAGCAAACACTTTGGAGAAGCAGGCAGGGGATCTGTCCAGGTTAGCTGACACATAGATCCTCCTTTTTTAAATGGAAAGTATGTGCAGAATAATAAAATATACGAAGGGTAAAAAATGAATGGGATCAAAGACAATAGGAGAGTTTGGGGCTCCGTTTAAAGCAACAATAGCCTTTCCTTTACTGATGTATGACCAGTGTCTTCATCCTACTGCAACTGCAAATTCACTTCAAAGCAGTAGTGGTGTGGTAATAAATTAATTGTAGTAGCAGGATTTTTATTACAACTATTTCATGACTTTTCTGGCTGAAAGCCGTAGTTTTCAGTCTTTGGGAGATGGTTAGTTATTCCCATCAGAGAAGACTATAAGAACCAAAGATTGACTCTGCACATTTTTTTAAAAATCTGTCATAGACACAGCATTGAATGCAGTGTAGAAATGATGCCTACTGTGGAAGAAAGAAGAGGGAGAAAAGGAATGATAGAGTTTGTGCAAAGGAGAGAGGCAGTTTGCAGTTCCGGGTCTGCATCTTGTGAAGCTAGTAAAGTGCCGATTTCAAAATTTACTTACAGGATGAAGGTTCCAGCACACAGCTCACTTTTATTATCATTTCATAGGCCGTAAAATACATTTTATTATTAACTCGGAAACTCTAGTTTCTTATGATCACAGGTAACATGAGCATTGTGCATTATTTTGCAATGTTATGTCTGTTTTTGTCTTGTTGCTAATTTACTTTCATTAACTTCATGTCTCCTCTTACATTTCTTCAAAAGGTATGATATGTTCCTTTAATGCATTTTTTATAAATACTAAATGGCAGCATTTTACGGTCATTTCATTATGCTAACCTCAAAATCTGTCTTGTGCAACAAAACTACTTGAATGTTAAACATTTTGAAGCTGCATTAATGGAAGAAAAGATACTGGGAAATGACAGGTCTTTCTAACTCAACTATAAAGTCTTGTCTTGTTTTAATAGATCCTTTTAAAAATGTGACGGGGCTGACCCATCAGTCACTTTTTATATAGCCTCCATGTGAAATGTGGATTTAAAAGGCTCTAGTTTCACTAATGAGAAAAGGGAAATGTGAAAATTCTTGTAGAGCTTCTTCCCTGTGAGTTCCACTGCACATTTTCTCAGTGAAAGGATTCAGGCATCCATGACATACAAGGGAAGAAAGTGGTAGAAATTCCACCAAGATTCTTGTCAAAGCTACCACTGTCTTTTTTTTTTTTCTTTTCTTGATGAACAGAAAATTTTATTTATATTTTTAAAAAATCCATTCCTTTGAAAAACATCAGATCCCCAGAACTTATTCACTTAATAACTAGAAGTTTGTACACTTCGACCAACATCCCCTATTTTGCTCACCTCCCATCCCCTGAAAACCTATATTCTCTTCTGTTTTTCTATAAGTCTGGCTTTTTTAGATTTTACAGAGGTTAAATTCTTACTTGAACTGGCACAAAAGCTACTACTGTCTTGAAGGGAGAATGCTGAATGCAAGCTTGTGCATTCAACGCTGATTCCAAGGAAGCTCCTTTTTCCATCTATGCTGATGCTCGTGGATACTGTTTTACCATTTCTATGTGGATATTCACCAAAATTCTCCATGATCGTAGGTCTATCACAATATTAACCACATAATTGCCAAAATCAACAGCCATGTAGACAAGAGGCCACAAAAAAAGACCATTTTGCTTTTAGGTTTATTTTCAGTCATGTCAACAGCCAATTTCAGCTGAGTCATACAGACCAACCACATGATCATCTGAGTCAGCCATTAAGGTGGCCAAAAGAGCCAGATTATGATGCGCAGGCTTGATTTTAGATCACACAGACACAGCCACAGTCCATTAGCTGCAATAGAATGGTACAAACGTAATTTCCATAAATTACTGTGTTGTTCTCCACATTTCAAGCAGATAATACATAAACTACCATTAGTATTCACAGCAGCAGAATACACCCTTTTCCATACCAAACCATGATTCTGGAAATACTCCAAAATCAGTTTTCCCCTTGGTCTCAGTAAAACCCCATCATCCCAAATAAGGAGGACATTCACAGTTCCATTCCAAATGAACAACAGATAATAAACAATAATTATCCAAACATGTTTGGTTTTCCTGCAGCTATATTTCTCAATGTTTGTAGGAAAATTGCTCCTTCTATAATTTACACACCATTTTGGGTTTTCTTATACAAAACATGAGTATTTTATACTACAGAAATGTGGGCATGTCTTTCCGAATGCATAAGTCTAGATGATTTATTTCCTATTTCTCCTCTCTGTGCCTCAATTTCTTTATCTGTAGAATGCTCCATTTTCTTATCTGTAAAGGGATGGAGGATTAAAGGAGTTGACACATGTAAACAATTATAACAGAGTCTGGCACATAGGAGGTGCTCCTTAAACGTTAGCTATTATTATCATTTTTATTACCCTATTACTACGAATGCTACTTTGAGCATTCATCTTTTATACAGTAAAATTATTTCCAGAGTCAGATCAACCCAGAATAAAATGTGTATGTTAACAATGAAGAAAGACTGTGAAAGTTTCAAATTCATAATTGAAATATTCTGTACACTTTTAGCATTCAGATGTGACATTCTTTCTGACTCCAGATGTTTTTACATCTTCTGATTAAAAGGGAAATGTTCCCAGGTGAAATCCTGAGAGAGTATAACTATCAGTTAGAAAATCTGTTGCAAAGCAGATTTGCACATCCCGAACGCTAAAAGTGATTATGTTCAGAAATAAATAAATAAGGGTTATGTGAAGCATCCAGGGACCAACAGGAATTACAGGCTTTAAGAAACCAAACAGCTTTGTTACAGTTAATCAATAAAGAATACTCTTTATCAAAACACCTGCCAAAATTATTTGATCAGGGTGTAAAATCTAAAACAACTGAATTTTCCAGAGGCTAAAAAAAAGGTTATCTTGGGACACAGGAATTTAAATTTGCTTCAAAGTGGTAAAATGAGAGTATAGACAGAGAAGAGCTTGACTTGCCAGCTTTCAGCCCAGAGCTGCCCTCTTCCCACAGAGCCTGGAGATGTGCCAGGCTCCTACGCCTATTCTTGACTCTATGACAGAGTGGGTTCTATTCCTGTGAGCTTTTCTGGGCATGAGAGAACACAGCCTAACCAGGATGGAGCTCCACCACAGAGCAGAACTATCCTCGGGATAATGTGGCAATGTTTTATAAAACCTAGTGACCAGATTTCATTTCTGCAAACAGAGCCAGCCTTCAGCAGCATTGTGAAGGAGATGAAGTTTCCTCACTACAAGCCCTTACCCATTGGGCATTCAGTGCCCTCACACTGCCCCCTAACTGCCCACAGACCCTCTCCCTGAGTAGCATTCATGACGTAGGACCATGACTCCCAATCTGGGCTGCCCCGGAGTATAACTGATTCACTTTGTTGTAAAGCAGAAACTAACACACCGTTGTAAAGCAATTATACTCCAATAAAGATGTAAGAAAAAAAAAAGTGCTGCTGCTTAGGCCCAACCCTCAGAGATTCTGATTTAATTGGCCTGGGGTGGAGCCTAGGCATTTTTTCGGTCATTGTGTTTTGTTTTGTGTTGTCTTGAACTCCCCCAATGATATTGATGTGCAGGCAGAGTTGAGAATCACTGATGTAGAAGAAGAACAATATTTCTCAGTTTGGGCCGCAGACCACTGCAATCACCAGTGATGCCTGAGAAGTCCAGATTTTTGAGCACTCATATTCTGAATCAGCATTTTAACAAACACCCCAAGTAATGCCCATGCACAGTTCCATTTAAGAACAAAATTTTCCCTGATTAAAACTTACCCATCTTCTCTGTCCCATTCTCCACTATTGCATAGACTAATCCAGGATATGATAATAGATGCTGTTGAAGTAAAATGTTACATTTTGACCAAGCCTCCTGAAGAAAGCTCAGAGGATAATTCCAATAGTTAGAATTTCTAGGGCGGGCCAGTGAGGATGGTTTTGTTTGTTTTGATTATTTTGGTGGGGGAGGGTACAGACAAAGCTTTTAGTGCTTCTCAAATCCTATTAAGCAGGTAGTTTCCTACTTCACTTGAGGCCTGTCCTATGTGCTACATCTCAATTTGTAGAGTTTCAATCTCTGGATCTAAACTCCTGAGCCCCACTAGCCATTTATATGAAGACAATAATAAATATTATCTTATGGCCCCTTGCCTTATGGGTAATCAGCTCCACAGAATGGCAATGTCTATATTAAATTTGTTAAACTCATAGTGCATCGTGCTTGTTTACTAGCTAGCACCTAATCATTTCTCTTCAAATATGCAAAGGTTTTTGACTCTGTGTTCCTCCCATGACATCACCTTACATCAGTGTTTTTCAACCTTGACTGCACATTGTAATCGCCTGGAGAGATTTTAAAAATACATATGTCTGGGTCCCACCTCTCAGGTTCTGATTTCTTTGGTCTTGGCTGGGTCTGAGCATGAGAAGTTTTTTTAAAGATCCCAGGTGATTCTAAGGTACGGGCAAGGCTGGGAACCACTTGCCTTAAAGGAAATAGAGCAGTCTTCCACAGGTGTGCCCAGAAAAGCTCACAGGAGGAGAATCAGGTAAGTACGATTATTACACCTAAGCAGGAACTAGCAAAAAGAAGGTATTTTTGCCCGTGATTAAATAAATAATCCTACTTTGAAACCCATGTAGGCCTGAAGAGCATTATGCATGTACCATCATCACACGCCATCATGACATGTGGTGATACTGTCAACATGTCACTTTTGTTTGATGTGTTAATTCCCTGACATCATTTACTTCCCTCTTTCATCAGCTACACTGAAACCATTCCTCTTTCCAAAAGTAAAGATAAGGATTTCTTAAACTGAAATCCGGCCCCTCTGGGTCTGGATTGGTCTTTGTTTTGTAGATCACTCTCCGGGCGCATTGTTGGAGGGGTTTGGTGGTTCTTCACCCTGATCATAATTTCTTCCTATACGGCCAATCTCGCTGCTTTCCTGACTGTGGAGAGGATGGTTTCTCCCATAGAGAGTGCTGAAGACTTAGCTAAGCAGACTGAAATTGCATATGGGACCCTGGACTCCGGCTCAACAAAAGAATTTTTCAGAGTAAGTGCTTTACAGTTAATTGGGCCTGCTGGATTTTATTTGATCATCTGCTCACAAGGCAGATTCACAGTGTTTTAAGGGAGGATCGGGAAATGGTGGGAATGTTATCAAAGCAGAGCATCTTAAATACAGAGCTACTTGGTTGGTGACCTAATTCATTGTCCTTTAGAACTAAGACTCCTGCGCGACATCACAGGGGGCATGTCAAGAGCACTGAGTTTGAACTCACAGGTTTGAATCCCAACCCTACCACAAAGTGATCGTTTGTCCTTGGGCAAGTCATTTAACTTCTGTCGGCCTTGGTCCCCTTACTTGAATAATGAGGGGATTGAACTAAATAATATCTATTCTCCTTTTTAGCTTTTACAAAAGCAGTGATTTTACGTCTCAGCAGTTCACAGAAGTTAGGTAATTGACTCTAAGAATCTGAGGAGTGATGAACTATAAAATTACATATTCTATTTTAGACATTGGTTTTCTATTGAAATGTATTACAGTTGTTTCAAGTATTCATGTACATGCTGATAATTCAATTTTCTGGGAAGCTGGTAATTGTTTTTTCTTTTCTTTTCTTTTTTTTTTTTTTTTTTTTGCGGTACGCGGGCCTCTCACTGTTGTGGCCTCTCCCGTTGCGGAGCACAGGCTCCGGACGCGCAGGCTCAGCGGCCATGGCTCACGGGCCCAGCCGCTCCGCGGCATGTGGGATCCTCCCGGACCAGGGCACGAACCCGTGTCCCCTGCATCGGCAGGTGGACTCTCAACCACTGTGCCACCAGGGAAGCCCTGTTTTAATTTCTTGAGTAGATTTATTTCCCCCTCACTACCCGCACATAGGCCAAATCTTGGTGGGGAAACAGCAAGTTGTTCACTAGCAAAAGTTAGTAAAGTGTAAGTACTGTCAAGGAGAAAGAAGAAAGAAAATACGTAAAATACCAATATCTTTTTCTTTTTACGTAAAATACCAATATCTTTGTTCTGTAGCAACTGGTCTGTAAGAAAGGCTACCGATGGAGTGTTTAAGAACTCACATGATTTTTCAGTTGTCCCAACCAGGAAAATATGGTGGTTTCAGTGAGAAAATGGACCCATTCTATCCATACCACTGCCTGCTACTGTAACCCATGTAACTGGTTGTAGCAGTGATCCAGAAGCCACTTGTGTAGTAGGTAGAGAAGAAAAGTTTAGTCATTCTCTCCAACCAATAATCAAATTATCGGATGGCAGGTATAATTACTGACTTTTCCTCAAAGATCCACAGTAAACAAACGCTGGTTCTAAACCAGCTTGCTTTAAGAAATCAGTAAGAAATATATTTCTATATGTATCATCATGGGATTTGTCCAGTTGTTTCATGGGAAAGCAGGAGGAGTGTGTTTTTCTTGAAATTATAGCAATTAACTAAAAACTGTTTTCATTCCCTGAAGGAGAAAGGGTTAATTCTGAGACCCTTTCCAGAAATCTCATTGGCTCAGGATATCCCTATCTCACCTCTACCACTATTTATCGAGCAGTTCATAATCTCCAACCAGGGACAGGGGCCTAGTACTAGAAGCATCAAAATGATATGAAGATCCTCTGGAACTAACCTGGCCTTGACCCTCACTACGTTGGCAGTTCCAGAAGCTTATCTGGGAATAATCCCCTGCCCTCATGAAATCACTCACACATTTCAGGGCAGAAAGCCAGGGATTTCCATCCGCTGAGTATTCAGCACATAATCAGCTCCACGGAAATCTGGTTTAGTATCAACCTTCAGCAGAGCTTACGTTCACCAACCCAATAGGCACTAAGTTGCTAGAAGGACCCCTTAAGCTATCAAGACACCAGACTTGGACCCTCCAATTAGGGATACTTGTTCCACCAGAAAGCATATTTCCTTCAGCGATGATTAGAAATTAGGAAGGTGTGCTTTAAATGGTAATCGATAGGTGGCATCAATTCCCATTAAGCTTTCAAAGGCCATTCATCCATATTGCAGGCAAAGGAGGCTCTCTGGGAAGATTTACTAACACAAAGGCTTGAAATTGTGACCAAGTAGTCAATGTCCCCATGCCCAGACCACATCCCCCACATATATTGTATCTTTCTCAAAAACTAGGAAAGCATCTATTAATCCATTCAATGATGGTTTCATTGAAGAGAATCTTATTACCAGAGCCAACTTGAATCAACATTCAATTCTGAGCAAAGCTATTGCCACATTCTAACTGGTTTGCGGTTTCCAATGCTCAGCAATTCCTAGTGACCTTTACAGCCAATGAGTAATTCGTATGGAAATGGAACTGTTCTGAAAATCTGATTCGAAAAGGAGCCAGATATTTCTAGGTATAAAGAAGTGCAAATCATTTTCTAATTCCCGCACGCCACTTTTCTTTTTCCTCAATTGGTTGCTAGCGACAGCAGTAAGGACTCTGGAGAAGTTCTTTAGGACAGCACAAAAAAGTTGATGATCTAAGAGTGGAACTGAGCAGTATAGGACAGGCAGCTCCTAGCCTGCTTGTACTGAAAAATGTTCTGTAAACCCAACAAAGGGAATGCTTGGTATTCATATAATACAGAGGGGCCCAACCAATTCGTCTCCAAGCCATCTGTCCTCTCAAAATCCTCTACTTTACCCCTCCTTGAACCCCATAAATCAGAGAAGGCAGCCAGCAAGAACACATCGTCTCCTACTCAGGGATGTAACCGCCACAGCATGTCACTTTCCTCTCAGTCCTCCAAGATCTCAAGGCTATTTTAAGAGCAGTAACTCCTCCACATGCCAAAAAAAAAAAAAAAAAAAAAAATGAGGACCCCTGATGGCATGCCTTCTGAACTTTAGAGGATAAAACAGGATCACATGCAACATTTACAAACATAACATGAGCTCATTTCTTCCCATTCTCACTCCATATTAAAACCACAGGGACCAAGTTAGTAACACCATAAAACAGCCCCGGGGCCAGCCCTCTAGAGAAAATTAAATAAAAGAAAATTCCTTTCTAATTGCCCTGCAGACGTTTTAACTTGTCCTGGGTAAGGCTGCCATTAAAATGATGACATCTTTAAATGATTCTTTTCTCTCATTTTCTGAACTATCCTCGGCTGCTATCTTACAATCACATAAAGTCACTGGCACAGAGGGACCTGTTCCATCAGGAAAGGCAGGGAGGGACCAAACAAAATGCATGCAGCTGGAAGAGACATCTGAAATATTACAACCCTCTTGACTTGAAAACTGATTTCCTTAGACAGCAGCTCCAAAACTAAATGTCCCAACCAGAGGTGGAGGCACCCATGCTAAAAAACAAGTCGACAGCTTCATTGTCATTGCCCAGAGAAATGCCACTATGATTTGGAAAGCTACACCGAAACAATCATTCTCCACTAGGTTTTGAAATTTTAACCTGATGCAGGTTCAGGTTAAAAAGTAGATCTGGGAGAAAAAGCAATTCCAAAATTCTCTCTGCCTTCAAACCCCTAGAAATATTAGAAGACCACTGTGATGCTTGACTCTTTTTTTTTAATGTTTTTATTGGAGTATAATTGCTTTACAATGGTGTGTTAGTTTCTGCTTTATAACGAAGTGAATTCTTTTCCAGATACTTGGCCATATCCCCACTGAAGATAGTTCAGGGTATAAAAGGATGTTGCTTTTTAAACTGAAGTGTTAATGCTAATTTAAACCCCTTTAAGAAAATAAATATAAATGGAATGGAATGGGGAGAGACGTGCCTTGCCCCAGCACCCCAGGTAGGACAGAAAAACTGAACTTTATCTGGAGACCACCAAGGGAACTGCCCTGTCTTCTGAGTTGCAGACATTCTAAGCCATAAGAAGCACAGTTGAATTACTCATGAAGAATGTTTTATCTCAACACTGTTACTGTTGTCATCGCTTACTTTAACTTTTAAATTTTTTTGAAATGCAGGCAGCATAAAGAAGAGCCCTGTATTTCAAAAAAAATTATTTTTTTGGGAAGTAGTCCCCAAGAGTATGTAGATTCTCCTTATACATTCTGAATCTCTCTCTCTCTCTCACACACACACACACACTCACACACACACACACACACACACACACACACAAACACATTTTCAATCAGAGTCCACATTTCAACATTTATTGGTTATTTATTATAGGGCTTTTGAACTTTATGGGGAAAGAAGAACAATCTCTCCACAAATTCCCCTATGCTAGGTATGGTGACATTTGGACATGATTAAGAAAACTAACCATTAATCTTTAAGCTTTACCACAACAGACCTCCCTTAACCCTACCCATCTCCTCACCGTAGGAAACACATCAAAATGTAAAAATTCTTTTGTTAAAAATTTTCTCGGCAAGTACCATGAAGAATTTGAGAGCTTGATACTGTACCCGGACAACTGCAACCACATTTAATTAGTTTGAAGACATACAGGATGTGACCGAATGCTTGCGGACACAGCCAACTACACACTAGGGAACACATAACAGCAGCAACAGGAGATGAGTTGATACCAAGGAATGGTAGGTCAGAGACATTTATTGTATGTATTACTTAACAATTTTTAAAAAGAAATTGTTTTTTAATTATTTACATAGTCCTTTTGATGCCGCCTTATCCCCCCCAAAACTCTTATTTTCCTATGTCATATAATACATAACACAGCAAGGCTCATAGACCTCCAGGTTAAGACTGGAGGTGGAGCAGCAGGTACGATGCGAGGATGCTGAGGCCTGGCCACATGGTACATTCAGACAGCTGTCAGCCTTTCCCATCCCTCAGCTGTCAGGGATCTGTGGTTTCCTGGGTCTTCCTTGCAGGCAAGTCTCAAGCTGGGTGGAAAGGACACTCACCAAGGGAGTAGAGGTTGACCTGACAACTAATGCACACAACACTGTCTGTCTCCGAGAGAATGGAGGAAATGTGGCAACAAAGACAGGCTAATAACAATGCCCTAGATTCTATTACTTATTCATCACTCTTTCAGTAACTCTTTTTAGGTGCCTACTATATGCCAAACTCCAGGCTAAGCACTGCAGAGCCATCTCCATAAACGAAATTAAATTTCTGCCTTTTGCCAAATCACATGAAAATACTTAGGTTTCTTCGCCATATTTGGAGGTTATCTGGGGGAACAGATTGACTTAAAATATAGGCATCTCAGAGAACTAGACGATCATCCCTCCGGGGTAGCTGATGGTGTTTATTTCTATGGAGCGACTTCCCAGCATGTGCCAGTGTCTGGGTATGCTTCTTGGTGAACAAGAGTAGGGTTAATGATCCTCTGTAACCCCAGGAGGAAGGTCAGCTAAGTGATGAATAAAACAGAAATGGCCTCTACCCCCTAGGAGCTCACAATCTAGTGGGCTAGATTTTCAACACATATTCACATACATTACCATACTCTATTCACACGACAATCCTGCCACGCAACCAGAACAGGTATTATTACACCTCCTTCAGAGAGGAAACACCTGAGGCAAGATGACCTTGTGACTTGCTGAAAGTCGAAAGTCGCTCAGCTCAGAGGAGACAAGCTAGAATTCTGAGTCCAGATTGGGTCCTCTTCCCATTGCATCTCAGTGCCTTTCTGGTGTGAGTGTTCACAGAAACATGGGGTCCTATGCACGAATCAAGCCTCTAGGACAGCGCATGTTAAGGCCTCTGTATCATCTCCTGGTTGATCTTTGTTTTTATTCCCCTTGATGGATCAATTAGAAAAGGAAACCTATACACATTGTTAAATGACATTTTTCCAGGCCCTGACAATCTCAAAAGGACCCAAGATAAGAAGGCAAAGAAAAGGAAGGCGCCCATAACACTAGAGTGAACGCCACAAATGCAGCAATCCACACCCCCTGATGCCTTTCCTGTTTTTCTCTGGGCCATTTGGTCTCAGTTTCCTCATCTATCAAGGGAAATATTCCCTGCTCTATCTTCCTTATGGGTTTAGTTAGAATATCAGAAAAATCTCTTTAACGCTATGAAGGGTTCTACAAATCCCAGGAGACTTTTAAGAAAAGGGCCCAGCAATAGAGCAATTGAAGCATGGAGACTGTCCAAATAAGGCTCTGTGGAGACATGAGGGAGGGGTATTTCTCAAAAATAAAAGAAAATAATCTCTGCTTGCTCAATGGAAGAGAGGTGGGGTTTTTTTCTGGCTTTGGGAGGAGAGAGAAAGCTCATTTATATCCTTCCCCCCTCCTCCTGATCCCATTCCTACCCCTATTATAAAATATGACTACTAGGGCTTCCCTGGTGGCGCAGTGGTTGAGAGTCCGCCTGCCGATGCAGGGGACACGGGTTCGTGTCCTGGTCCGGGAAGATCCCACATGTCGCGGAGCGGCTGGGCCCGTGAGCCATGGCCGCTGAGCCTGCACGTCCGGAGCCTGTGCTCTGCCACGGGAGAGGCCACAACAGTGAGAGGCCCGCGTACCGCAAAAAAAAAAAACATATATATATATATATATATATATATATATATATGACTACTGACTTCATCTCTTAGTCCATCTTTAGCCATTCCTTTGTGGTCTGCAGATTCGACAACTTCACCATGCACAATTTAAAGCTGCCCTTAAAGACCACCTAGAAACTTCAGGTGCTTTCAAGGTGGCATGCAGACCATCTGCCCAAAGTAACCAACCATATGGACTTCATTAGCCTGTCTCCGTTAGTCTTCCCAGGTAACCTACTTGCTTATGAGAGCATTTCACAGCTCAGAAAGCCTAAGGGGGTTAAGTCTTTGTTATCTTTGAGGCTGCCAACTTTCTCAGACCACACCAGGATAATTAACATCACACAGAACTCCCAGATTTTTGTGACAATTCTGAAACTCTCTTCCCTAGAGGAACTCATCTCAGGACCTCACTTTCTTTTCTTGTCTGACAAAGTCAAATCACCTAATAGCCTTGCAATTAGAGGACAGAGACTCATCTGTTCAATTAGACTTTCCTTGAGTTCACCTGGCAAGCCTGAGCAGGTTGATTATTTACAATTCCCTTCCATCACCGTGAGAAGCCTAAACTGTTGACCATAAGGACCAACTAAAATTTCAACTTACTGAAACTCAACTCACAACAGCATTCAATTCACTAGAATGCTTGCTTGCACTCTGCTTTTGAAAGGAGAAGGAAACTCACAAAAACAAAACCTTGATGTGAATTTTTTTTTTCAAAAAGGCAGTAGCAAATGCCTCTGGTCAGGTTCATTCCAGTCTTCAACATCTTCTACATTTTTAACCAGTGAATAAAGAAATATTCAGTGTCTACAATACCAAGTTAGGCAGCTGGGATACAGTAGGGGAAACATGAACGAATCCCTACCTTCAAGGAGCTCACATTCTGTTGGAAGGAGAGAAACAGTAAGCATGTAAACAAATAGATGCATAAAATAATTTCAGGCACCAATAAGTGCTCTATGTATTATGATAGAGAATGACTTAGGACTGTTTTAACTGGGAGCTTGGGAAGGAGGGGTTCAGGTAAAGTCTCTTTAAGGAGGTAATATTTAATTAAAGACCTGAATAAGAGTTAGCCATGTGAAAATATGGTGGAAGGGTATTCTAAACAGAACGAATAAGAAGTGCAAAGGTCCTGGGGCAGGAACAATCCTGGCATGTTTAAGGGACAGGAAGACAACCTGGGTGACTAAAGATTGGAATTACATGCTAGAGTTATAGTGATGGAGATTGTATAAAGTGGTCAGGTTTAGGATATATTTTGGAGAGAGAGTCACAGAATTTGCTGATGAATTAGATAACATTTGTGAGCAAAGTGGAAGGGCTCAGATTTTTGGCCTTCCTTTTCAGTGGTCACTAATGAAATCTGTAAGTCCTGCATTCGTTAAATGATTCAAGGATACTTGTAGTAACTGTAAACTGCAAACTATAGTAACAAAGTAAACTGTAATAACAAGGGCTGAAAAGGTACACTTACACTAGGGCTGGTTAGGGAATTTTGCCAAGTAAGAAAATAAGAAGTCTTAAGGTTAATCATCAAAAAATTTTAGAAGTCCAGAAGCCCCTAATGATTCATGCCTTCACTGTGTCTTATTGCCGTCTTCTTAGAAGACGATTTATGGTAGAGGTAGATTTTCACAGATGACTAACTAACTCCATTTTGCAAAACCATAACTTTCTTTATACTCCTGTTACTGGTACCTCATTTTTGCCACATGGCAGAAAAGATACACCCAGATAAATTCAGGCAAGTTTAGTGATTTCCTAGTCATTTCAGGATTTTTCACTCCCTCTTCCCTGGGATAATATCCAAGTTGCAGGGACTTTACAGGATAAGAGGTAGCCATGTGAAAATGTATCATGGCATCAGGGGCAGCCATCTAACCCCAGATCATCAGTATCATTTCCAGGCATCCATTGGGCTGCACCACCCAGTTTGGATGTCAAGTAGTCTTTCCCCTCCACACTGACATTTGCTGCGTCATCCCCTCATCCAGGCCACAAGACCTCTGCAGACCAACTAACCCTGCACTTATTTCAGCTCGTGATCTCTCTCTCTCTCTCTCTCTCTCTCTCTCTCTCTCTCTCTCTCTCTCCCTCTCTCTCTCTCTCTCCCTCTCCCTCTCTCTCTCCCTCCCTCCCTCTCTCCCTCTCCCTCTCCCTCTCTCCCTCTCCCTCTCTCTCTCTCTCTCTCTCTCTCTCCCCACCCCTTGCACTGTTATAGGCTATTGGAATAGTCTCCTTCTCTCCTTCCACCAGTCTAGGACAGCACCTTCCTCCTAGAGATCTCATAGATCTCATGTAACCATTGCTATTCTACGATACCAGCACCAAGCTAGACATGGGCTGTTCTCTTCAATTTATCATCCCTATGCTACACCCCGGGAAGTAAGGCCTCGTTACTTCTGCCCTGGGAGTCCCATCCTCCCTCCCCCTTTTGGAGAGCTGGGGTGGGGGGTGGGAGACGGGGGGCAGGGCACAGAGACCTTTCTCAGAGCCGTATAGCCCAGTCTGACTTCTCTTGTACTCCTCTCTGCCTCAGCTCTTATCTGGCCTCCTAGGGTAGTTAGTCTGGCTCTTTATCCATCTGCTTTCCAATTTATTGAGTATGGCAGAAACTTCGTATTTCCCTCTAAAGGGAATTAGAATTTGGAAACTCAAAAACCTTTCTTTTTTATCAGAAAGCTTGGTTCTTACTAATTTAAAACTTGGCTTTCAAGGTAGTGTTGTCTCTGCTATGACTTCTTAAAAACAGTTTAATTAAGATTCAATTCACCCATTTAAAATGTACTGTTCAATGAATTTTGGTATATTACATTATTGTTTAAAAATTATAATAAAATATATATAACATAAAATTTGCCATTTTAACCATTTTTAAGTATGCAGTTCAGTGGCACTGATTACAGTTACAATGTTGTGCAACCATCCCCACTGTCTATTTCCAAAACATTTTCATCACCTCAAACAGAAACTCTGTAACCTTTAGTCAATAACTTCCCATTCCCCTACAACTTCCCATTCCCCCACTCCCTCGGCCCCTAGTAACCACTATTCTACTTTCCATTTCTATGAATCTGTATGGAATCACACAATATTTGTCTTTTTGTGTCTGGCTTATTTCACTTAGCACAATGTCTTCAGGGTTCGTCCATGTTATAGCATGTGTCAGAACTTCATTCCTTTTTATCGCTGAATTTATCTATCTATACCACATTTTGATTATCCATTCATCTTTTTTTAATATCTTTACTGGAGTATAATTGCTTTACTATGTTGTGTTAGTTTCTGCTGTATAACAAAGTGAATCAGCTATACGTATACATATATCCCCATATCTCCTCCCTCTTGCGTCTCCCTCCCACCCTCCCTATCCCACCCCTCTAGGTGGTCACAAAGCACCCAGCTGATCTCCCTGTGCTATGCGGCTGCTCATCCGTTCGTCTTTTAATGGACACTTGGGTTGTTTACACCTTTTGGCTATTGTAAATAATGCTGCAATGAACACTGATGTACAAACATCTGTTCAAATCCCTGCTTTTAATTCCTTTTGGTATATACCTAGGAATGGAATTGCTGGATCATATGCCAGCTCTATTATTTTCTGCTGTAAGTTTCTGAAAGTCTGTTTGGAAAGCAAAGGTGAGGGCATTTTCTGTTCCATTGATATTTTCTTCCTAATCCTCTCTTAGGCCATTGATGCCCCCATCCCAATAGAAAGAAGATCACTGGGTACCTGGTATTGGGGACAGAACTTTAGTTAATATCACAAAGTTTTATCTTGATACATGACTGAAGTTGAGAGGGAGGTATGCTATGTATGTATGTGTTGAAAAAGACCTAAATTCCTGTCTATACTGCACACCACACATATGTACAGAGGGCCCTGGATACTTTAGCTAGTGATTTCAGCTTGTAGCAAAATCTTAGAGGAGCATGCTTCCTCTTTCTGTGCTTGGGCTACAATTCTGATGCCCCAGCAAGATTGCACTAGAATGCAGGTGATGGATGGTAGAATGAAACCCATCACCCTCCTGTTCTAAATGGTTTAGAATGTTACCTGTCTGAAGGGAGGGATTTGGATAGAGATGATCTATGGCATTTCTTTCCAGTTCTGATTGTAGGTATTTGTATGTTATCCCCAAAACTGATCTCCTATCTGTACACTCTCTGGTGCCCTAAATGAAGAACTTCCTGAAAGTAATTAGCTGCTATGCTTAGAGGAACCTGCATTCCGGAACTGATTCTTACTTCCTACTTTTATCAAAATTCTTATGTGATCACAGCCTGATTTATTTCACTCTCAGTTTAATTGCCATGAGTCTGTGGTCTGGATTACAGACTATTTCTGGTATCATATAGTAACATTGATTTTCCCAACTCACTGGGTAAAGAACTCTGTCCTAGACACTCTGGGAATGAATAGGAGATGCCATCCAAACCCCTGAGTTCAGTATGCAGATAATAAAAGAGTCAGGGGACTTAGTCAGAAAAGGTTTCTGGAAAAGGGGGCATCTTAAAAATATCTGGAGAGAAAATAGAATTCAAAAATAGTTCAAAGGATATGTAAGAATGTATTTGTGACCAAAACAACAAGACAGACCATGACTTTATATCATGTTAAACTGTGGCCACTACTGACTGAAGAACTGTTAGTTCTCTCTAGTGTTCACACTAAGATTTGTTTGCACAAAATAGTGTATGTATATGTGTTTGGGGTGGGGTGGGAGTTTAGGATGAAAAAAAAACAGTTTCCAAGAAAAAATTATTGCCTTGAAACAATAGTATCATAGTAGAAATCAATAGACTGCCAAGGGTAAATTGGAAATCACCGCTTAAGGCCAGGGTGCTCTGAGCACTGTCTTATTTCTAGTTTCATAATTCACATCTCACACGTGAAGATGGGGTTCATTAAAAAGAACACCTTGCTTTCTCTGAAGAATACTTTACTTCTTTTAAATGAGTTTGAGGAACCAGTATTGGAAAGCAAAATCCATCTATGCTTTGGCAAATAATATCAAATTGAACTGTAAGAAGCTTTCATCTTTAAAAACAACCCCATGATATTAGACATTATTTCATCTAAAATAAACAGCCCCTTTCCTGATGTGGTAGTATTAATAGGATAATCATGAAGATAATCATATTAAAGCTCCTTTACACAAAATTTTGAAGTTTGGTTTCAAAATATTTGTATCTTGTCCCTTTCCTCCAGTCACACACACACACACACACACGCACACACGCAGGTGCACACATGCACACGCCCCACAACTTGGGTAATTGTGATTAGCAAATAATTAAAGTTTATTATATATGAAAGTACCAGGGAGTAAACTGGCAAGATCCTGAAGAACACTTTTGCTTTATTTTCTTGGCCTGGGGTTTCAGCCAATTGTACAAACAAGAAGGTTGAGAATAGCATGGTCAATGACTGAGGAGAAATATAAATGAATTCAAGGAAGCTTGGATAAATTCATGCAAAATGGATCCATAGAAAGTTGTTAAAGGTAAGGGACACCTCCAGATTTTTAGAGTTGACATCAAGAGGAAAAACATGGCTTCTCATAGTTCTCTACTGGTCTTGTCTTAAAACATTTCTATCTGGAATTGCCCAAAGAGCTGACCTATGGGGACTGGTCTACACTTTTTTACAAGATTGTTTCCCCCATCACAAGAATTGAGACTATTTAGCCTGAAGAAAATATGCAGGAGTAGGATATATTAGGATTATCTTCAAATATTTGAAGGGTAGAAACTTTGAAGATGAATTGTACTTCTTCTGTGGGGCCCTAAGGGATAGAACCAAAATCAAAGAGTGGCTATTACAGGGATAGAGATTTTAGCTCATTGTAAAAAGAACATTCTAATAAAGGAATACAAAAATAGATTGGGCTGTCTCCATAGATAGTGAGCTGTTCATCTTTGAAGGGCTATAGGCCAGGAATAGGCAAATGGCCACTTGTCGGAGATGTTCAGTTGGGAACTCAATAATCTGATGAATGACTACACTAGACCAGTGTCTTCCACCACTGGTTGCAGAGAAAATCATTTGGGGAGCTATTTTAAAACACAGATTATTGGTTCTCACACCTCCCCCTCCAAGGTGCTCATTCCATAGGTTCCATTAACGTGCATTTTTAAACGAGCACCCCCAAGTGATTGCAACACAGATGACTAAGAGCCACTCTTTGAAGAGCGTTTGACAATACAACGTATCAGAGGATTTCTGCCTTGACGATTTGGATTTGCTTTTTTTTCTTTCTATTAATCCTATGTGAAAGATGCAGGGAAGAGGCTAGAGGCTAGGCCTGTGGGACAGAGGGAAGTCTGAGCAGAAGTACCTTGAGGATGGTCACAGCTGATGGCTGAGTTGTAGCCTCCTCCTCTGAGTGTTCCTGTTGGGGTGGGAGAGAAAGGGAAAACCTTCCTCTGATCAACAGGGACCAATGGGAGATGACTGTTTCGGGGGCTGGAATCTGAGGTTGAGCTGGCACTGAGAATTGAGGGTGCCCCAAGTGCAGGGAAGCTCAAGTAATGGTATCGGGCTGGAGACTAGGGTCAATAAAAGTCCAAGAAAACTAAAAGCGGTACACACTGCTATATTTAAAAATATTTAAAATGCCTTTCCATGAAGAAAAAGAAGAAAATTAAAAGTGAGAGTGAAATGAGACTGCAGGGGAATAATACCCAGATGCCTTGAAGTGTTTACAATTTTGACCTAATTTTTTTCCTATAATCCATATGACACCATTCCTTTTCCATTCCTCATCTATAGGATGGGGCCTGGGTGACCAGGACTGTTGGGTTAATGTCTTTAGGGACCCTTCAGCAAGCCACACGATTCAAACTTCCCATCCTATAGGACTGGAAGTGGCCAGGTCCAAGTGTTGGTTATCAGTGGAGATTTCCAATCAGGATGTCCTAGGTTGTTGTTAAGAAGAATTTCTTAGGAAAAAAATGGGACAGAAGTACTAGACTAGGAGCTGGAAACTCCTACCCTTTAGAGACAAGCTCTCTCCTAATTTCCTTTAACTGCCCTTGCCTCCCTTTCTCTTTCCTTCTTTTACTTGCTGGGTCTTGGGTGGTCAGGGCTGCTGCATTAATGCTTTTACAGAGGCTTCAGAGAACCTCTTGCCTCAAATGTCCCTACCTGGAAGAATTTAGGTGAACATCCCTAGGTGCTAGTCGGCATGGAAAAACAAAGGCAATAGAACCTGGAAAGAAGCAGGGGCACAGAAAAGTTCATAAGGAGAAAGAAAACAATAGGACGGAAGGCAAAGATTGCTCAGGAGCTTGAAATCTGCCAACGTGACAGAAGCTGTCCTACCAGCCCTTCTTCTAACTTTCCCCCATTTGACCTGCAGGGTCTCAGGTGGCCAGGACTGCGGTTTCAGTGTTTTTACAGAGGCTTCCAGGAATCCCAAGCTTCAAAATTCCCCGGTCTAAAGGACAGTTAGGTAGACATACAGAAGAGGTGGGCTTCACATGGGGAAGTTCAAGTATTAAAATATGGCTGGTATTTACAATAGCCAAGACGTGGAAACAACCTACATGTCCATCTACAGATGAATGGATAAGGAAGATGTGGTACAGACATACAGTACAATACTACTTAGCCAATAAAAAAGAATGAAATAATGCCATTTGCAACAACATGGATGGACCTAGAGATATCATACTAAGTGAAGTCAGCCAGACAGAGAAAGACAAATATTATATCACTTATATGTGGAATCTAAAGAAATAATACAAAAGAACTTATTTACAAAACAGAAAGAGACCCAAAGACATAGAAAAACATATGGTTACAAAAGGGGAAAGGGGGGGAGGAATAAATTAGGAGTTTGGGATTAACATATACACACTACCATGCATAAAATATATAACCAACAAGGTCCTACTGTATAGCACAGGGAACTATACTCAATGTTTTGTAATAACCTATAAGGGAAAAGAATCTGAAAAAGACTATTATATATGTAAAGAATATTATATATATATATTTATTTTTATATATATATATAATTGAATCACTGTGCTGTACACCTGAAACTAACATAACACTGTAAATCAACTATATTTCAAGTGTATATATATATATATATATATACACATGTACACATATATATACATATAGTTGGAAGCTATGGGCAAGAGAAATGTCCTTTTAAAATGAGAAGGGGCAGAATGAGAAATTACAACGAGAGCTTTGAGCTCTTGGACATTAGCCAAAGCTCTCTCCTAGTATAACATCACCCCTCGCTTCCCTCCCTCTTGGTCCTTTTCCATGCCTTTTATTATGAGGCAGCTGTACTGTGTTACTACTCTTCAGAGGTTTCAGGGAGCCTCATGGCTCAAAGGTACCAACTTAGCTGGGTAGACATGAACCCGGCCACCAGGAACGGCTCAAAATGAAGAGGACATAAATGCTATCAGGAAGAGGAATGTATTCTAAAATTGGTACAGAGGGAAAAGACAAACCATGGGTCAGGAAAATCCTGCCCTTCAGCCAGAAGAACTTTTCTCATGTACCACTCCCTATTCCCTAATGCTGGGACTGGGCATTGGGCAACCAATGTAATTGCATTCATTTCTTACGGAGGCATTAGGGAGACCGGGGGTTCAACCTCCCCCACGTAGGAAACTCGTTGAGTGGCCAGCCCCAAGTACCCGGATGGCAGGGTGACGCCTCCTGAGAGTAAGTGGAGGTGATTGGTGAGGGAATTTGAGCTGGACCCATCCTTTTAGTATATCTACCAAGGAAGGTTAGTGAGAGCTTATCTTTCTAGAAGAGAGTGGTATAGTAAACATTTATAACCAGACTGAAACGCTGGCTCCTTAGCCCTTAAAGAAAGAAGTGAGATGGCTGTGATCTTTCCTCCCTCCCTCCTTTTGTTAATTCTACAATGCCATTGCCATTTTTACATGCTATGGGTATTAGGTAAACAGAAGTGTGATGCACCAGGGTGGTAGTGGGAACGTTCCAATTCCCAAGCAGGAGAGAAATGCCTTCCAGCCCCGAGGCCAGATTGCCCAGCCTTCATCCACAGCATCGGTTATAGAGGCAGTTGATCGAGTGCAAGCTGTGGGCATTGATAAGACTCATACAGGGTTAAGCTGGTGTGGGGAACTGTTAACAAGGTAGGTAGAGTTTTCCCAGCACAGATATTTGCAATGCTAACAAATACGTAAGAGGAACCATTCCTTCTTCCTAACCTCCTCTGGGGTGCCGTCATCTCCCAAATAGAAATGTGGATCCCGATTGCTACAGAAAAGAGAACCCTAGCCTCCCCGCCTTGCTGAAGAGTAATTTCTCTCTTTTATGAAGACCAGATCAGTTTTGGTGAGGCTAGTGTCTGATCTTTTTCCACTCCGTTCCACTAGGACCCTTGCTGTTACCATGGATACCTCTTCCAGTGGCACTGATGGGATGCAGCATCTTATGCATTATATCAGGACCTCCCACCTTGAACCGCTTTGGACTGGCTTTTTTGTCTTCCCAGGCAGTTACTGGGCTTGCCCTTCTGCCAGTCCAGAGATTAACAAGGACTAGCTAAAACCATTTGTTATCTTTTAAGGCTTCCCTTTTATTCCAAAACCTTTGGATTCAAAACACAGCTAGACCCTACCTTAAGTAATCCATATACCAGAAAATTCACGACTGATTAAAGCAATAAATAGTAATTCCTCACATCAGAAACATATTCTTTCCTGGAAAACAGAGATCTCCCTAGTGCCTTTTGGTGTTTACAGATCATTAACCACTTGTCAGAAAAACCTAAGAGGCAGGCTTTCAGAAATAAACATAAAACAGCCCATGCATCGATAGAGAAATAAAAGTTGTTTTTCAAAAATGAATCTAATTTATGGCACAGATTTTTCCAGGAATTTATCTCCTACATGATGGAAGGCATGCTCCTAATGTAGGCAAAGCGGCACAAACCTGGGGAAGGAAAGTTCAAAGGCATTGGAAAACTTACTTATTGAGGTTGAGCCAGTCTACGTAGGTATGGTTTACAGCATTCCAGAAGTCTGGTAGCTAATCTTGGAGTCTCCCTTACAAACATCAGTCATTTTTCAATAATGTGACTCCATGTCTTCCTAACGCTGTGCTATATATTCAGTATGTCCCACGTTGCCAGTGCAGAAATGATGAGAAACTTTAAAAGTTCTGCAGTCCCTGATTTTGTGTTTAAATTTGTAAACTTAATGTTGCATTAATGGCCTATTTTGCATATCCACTTGATTGTACCATCTTAAAGATTCATTTAAACCTGGGGAGCACAGCATGACTCCTACCTGCTTCTCATTAATAACATACTCTTCAGTGAGTGAATAATGAATGACCTGGATAGAAATCAGTAGAAATGCAGATCGCCATCAGGTAGAGAAGGGGGAGGAAATCTACTTTGTCTACCACACCGACAAGCAATTTCAAGGCAGAAGGTAAAGAAAGCAGGCCTTAAAAAGAGATGACTGTCTAGGAGGGCTCTTAATTAAATATTGCCTTGTCTTTACATGTAGGACTGTGACAGAAAAGTCCTCCTGATGGAAATTAAAATTTGCAAATGGCTTTTAAAATCTTGGGTTAATAGAAACAAGCCATTTAATTATGAAGAAGAAAACCAGATAACTCTTAGCCACAGATTATCCTTAAGAGCTCTGAAAAAACATAAGGATCTGCCTAAGCATTCTTAATCTGTTGCGTTAACTGCTGTTTGTAGCACCCTGTTGAGGATGGAGGTCCGGGAGGTACTGGGTAGTAAGCAGTCCAGCTGACAAAGGTCTGCCATTGGCTGATCAGAGTTGGAATAGAAGGCAAGCTGGAGAGTCTTAAAGGAACATACATAACTTCTTTCTAACTGAAAATATTTTTTCTTCTCTTTTAAATTGAAGTATAGTTGATTTAGAATATTATGTTAGTCCCAGGTGTACAACGTAGTGATTCAGTATTTTTACAGATTATACTCCATTAAAAGTTATTACAAGATAGTAGCTATGTTTCCCTGTGTCGTACAATATATCCTTGTTGCTTATCTACTTTATACATAGTATATTCCTCTTAATCCCATGCCCCCATCTTGCCCATCCCCCCTTCCCTCTCCCCACTGGTAAACACTAGTTTGTTCTCTATACCTGTGAGTCTGTTTCTGTTTTATATATACATTCATTTGTATTAGTTTTTAGATTCCACATATAAGTGATAGCATATGGTATTTGTCTTTCTCGTTCTGACTTACTTCACTTAGTATGACAATCTCTAGGTTCATCTGTGTTGCTGCAAATGGCGTTATTCCATTCTTTTTTATGGCTGAGTAGTACTCCATTGTATATGTAATATATACTACATCTTCTTTATCCATTCATCTGTTGATGGACAGTTGGGTTGCTTCCATGTCTTGGATATTGTAAATAGTGCTGCTATGAAGATTTGGGGTGCGTGTATCTTTTTGAATTAGTGTTGTCATTTTTAAGGAAATACATAATTTTTTAAAAGTATTATTGGCCTATTGACTTCTCTGAAATAGCAACAGATAATAACAGTCTTGCTTGAGATACAGGAGGCTGTTTTTAAGTTACTGTATTTCTTTGGTAATAAGGTCCCGGGAACTTAAGAGAAATGCATTTCAAACTAACAATTGCTAATAAATTATCCCACAGGCCACAGATTTCATGGGTTCTAGAAAATATATGAAATTTGGAAATGCAAACTAGGCTTTCCATTTCCCTTTACTCTTCTAAATCCTTTAGGATTCAACACGGCTTCCTTCTGCAATTTGACTATTGACCTTTACTGAATAGAAGTTCAAGTCTATCAGAAATTCAAGTCAATTGAAATAATTGTCAGATTAAGTTTACTTTAGAGAGTCTTCTTATTTTGGTTTTGCTTCTGTTCAATAGTCACAGTAAATACACAGGCCTGAAAATAAAACAACCTAGTTTTACAGATGATTTTTTTAAAAACTGCATGCTGCAGCTCATGATTCTGTTTCCTTTTTTTTTTTTTAATTTCTAATGGACTTTGATTTACAAATAAGCAGTTTGGCAGCACTGGTTTCAGTGTAGGGCTTTTGGTATACCTCGGTTCAAGCCCCTGGTCACTGTATGACAGTAACCAAGCTGAATGACTGTAACTTTCAACCTAATTCCCCCAGTCTTAACTCTGTACCAAATGCTGGTCCCATCCTTCCTTTGGTGACTCAGAAAAGGCAAATTTATATCTGTGACCTTAATGTTACTATAACACAGTTTGAAAATGCTAGGCAGAGGCATTTGGAGTGAGTACTTGACAAAGTTATTTGGAATTTTTAGAGGAAAGCATCTCTGGAGATTCTAGCTCTTTCCGTTTTGATTATATTCCATCTTTCTACCCATCTATCAGAGCTGACACAGGGAAGTACTATTTTTCAAAAACCAGGGGAAATTGTGAATGTTGTCACTTGCCTGCCCACTGCTGTTGTAATTCTTCCCTTGGAAAGGGGAATCAGAGAGTGGGAGTCCAGACAACTTAATGTAGCAACTCACAGAGCCAGAAAGAGAAAAATCAGGCTGGGTGGCAATTTAGGGAGCACACTCTATTTTTTTTTGCACACATATTTCCTTGGATAATGATCTTCTCTTTTAAAGAAAAGTATGGTTCTCAGACAGCAATAAAAAGAATATTCTTTCATGGTGTACCTGGACCCAGGAGTTCATTTATTTTCAATTTTGCACAAATAGGATAAATTTAAAGGAAACAGTTCCTACGTACACCCAAGGGATTTTTGCCCACGTGAATAATACAGCTTACCTTTTTTCTAGAGAGGCCTTCCATAAACACAGGCTGGGTAAACTATCCCAGAGTTACAGTTTAGCCCTGAATAAGGCAGGAGTTATTCCCCCTCCTCCCCTGCCCCTTGACCTAGGCTATAGCCAACCCCTCCAACTGATGCAGGCAGGACTTCCATTTCATGCAGCCATCACTTCAATCATCAGGGAAAATAAGAAAAATATTGTGAAGCAGGCAAAATAGTTCTTGGTGCCCCTGAGCTGCCTTTGGGTACCTCTCTGCCTTCTCCTTTACTTAAGCTGTAGACCTGCACTATACAATATGGTGACTAGCACCCACATGTGACTATTTAAAGTAATTAAAATTAAATTTAGAATTCTGTTGCTTGGTGACACTAGCCATATTCCAAGTGTTCAACAGACATGTGTGGCTAGAAGCTACCATATAGGATGACACATAGAATATTTCAGAATGTGCTATTGGACAGGGTTTCTGACTGTTAGTTCCCTTTGCTTCTTGAGCGTAAGGACCATGTCTTCCAATATCTTCATCCCCTACAGCAGCCTTCCACAGTGCCTGAAACAACTATTGAACGTGGGAGAAACTTTACTAAGTTTCTAACTTAACTTTCTTAACTAAGTAACTCAGTGCTTACTATGTTGTCAAGAGCTCTGCTCAATTCATTATAAGCAATCTCTCATTTCATCATTGCAAGAACACTATGAGGTGGGTCCTATTACCATCCTCATTTTCCAGGTGAGGAAACTGAGACTCAACGAGGTTAAATTATTTGCCCAAAGTCGCACCGGTAATAAGAACCAAAGCCAGGTCTTTATAACTTCAGAACCTATGCTCTTAACCACTGCTCTGTGCACCTAAAGAAAACAAGTCACTATAGACAAGCAAGCCTCTTGCAGAACAAGTGGTGCCTGGGTGGCTTCTCCACAGCCCTCATGCTTGACCAAAGCAGAATAAAGACAGGTTGGGATCAAGGACTGAGCATGAAGAATACGGGTGTAAAGTATGTTGATTTGTGTTCGAGTGTGCATATCAAATTAAGTGGCTATCTGACTACTTCTCTAAATTAGTAGTTTTATCGGCCATTTTGCATATGGGAACCATTGCCTTGGTCCCCAGTGGTGAAGGTTAGTGAAGCCTAATCACTTTGTGAAGTCACCTCCACATGCTGCACTTACCAGAAGGTTCTATAGCTTGAGTTTCTATACCACAGAGCTTGTGCCAGGACACGCAAATGCCAGAGAATCCAGTTTCCTGCAGCTTTCACAGTCAGTGTGTTTGCCAGACAAAACCCCAGCCAGCCACGTTTTTTACTCGGCATAGCGCCTTTAGAAATAATACTTACCGGAAGACTCCTTGCGTATCAAGAAGGAAAAGACTTACAACTTAAACCCAACAGTTCAAATATTGAGAGCCGCAGGGGAGGGTGAAATGTGATTATATTGAAATTGAGCATTTTAGTAGCCCCATTTGGCCTTAAAAGGTATTCTCTGCTAAACACCTAGTGAATTAGCTTTGATTCTAGTCTGTGCCTCAGTCCCACTGACATCACATAACCTGGCACCATCCTTCTGCCCACCTACATGTGCCCATGCCCTCATCTGCCCCCTGACTTATCAGGGTAACACCTCATCTTGCCTGCCCTCCCCAAGAACTATCTTGATTCTCCTTCCCTCCAGTAGTCCTTTGGCACAAATTCTCTAACAAACCAAGTCGTATAAATGTGGTGGTGATGTGTTGTGTGACCCTTCCATTCGCCATGATAGCATAATCTAATTTATTGACGATTTACTACATGCCAGGAACTGTGATGAGGGCTTTAGATAAATCATCTCATTTAATATTCTATCCCCATTTCAGAGATAATTATTAGAGTCTTAGAGAAATTTAAGTAATTTGTCTAAGTCAAATAAGGCATGATCTCTAGTGGTAGGATTTAGGGCCTTGTGGCGAGCTCGTGGAGCATTATATAGTTGCCTTTTACCTCATAGCGTATTGCACAGGCTTCAAAGTTGAGCCAAAGAAGATTAAGGCTATAGAAAATCATGTCAAAATGACAGCTCAAAGAAGTAAACCTCAATCAATTCACGGGCATTTTGGTTCATGTCGTCCTAGCAATCTCTCCACTGGAAGGCAGTATGGAATAGTAGAAAAGGCATAGGCTTTGGAAGCCAACATACCTAGAGTTGAGTACTAATTCTGCCACTTCGCATCTTTGCAACCTTGGAATTGCCACTTGACTTCTCTGAGGTGTGAAACGGGGTGGGAGGGAGACCAATGATGACAATGTAATTAAGAATATAGACTCTGGTGTCAAATGATCTGGGTTTAAATCTCAGCTACTCTAGTTAATATTTTCAGATAATTTATTCATCCAGTTAATATTTATTGAGTATATTCTATGTGACAGCCCTTGCTCAAAGTGCTCAAACGAAACAAAGTCCTTGCACTCATTGCAGTGGATGAGACCAAAAACTATAAATATGTAAATAACATGTTTCAGTTGGTGTTAAAATGAAAAAAAAAAAAGTAGGTAAGAAGACAAACTGTTGGGAGTGCTATTTCATCTCAGCTGATGGAAGAAGACCTCTCTGCTGAAGTGACATTGGACCAGACACCTGAATGAAGTGAGGGAGCCAGCTATACAAATACGAGGTGGAGTAGGGGTGGGGAGAAATGCATTCAAGATGTTACAGCATGAGCAAAGGTCCTGACATGGGGATGTGCTTGGTAGGTTTGACGCTAAAGGCCCATGTGGCAGGAGTGAAGTGAGAGAGGGAAACAGTGGAAAGAGATGACAGCAGCAAAGACAACCCAGAGCCCGTTGTCATGGGTTTCTAAAGCCTGGTAAGGACTTTGGATTTTATTCTATGTTTGATAGGAAGTCATTCTGAGGGCTTTGAGCAGAGGAGTGACATGATCCGATTAATGTGCAAAAGGATGCTGCCGACTGCTAGGTGAGGGTGAAAGTTGAGGAGCAGGGAGACCACTTAAGAAATGAGTGCACGACTTCAAGTGAAAAGTGACTGGCTTGGACTAAGATGAAGGTGGTAAGAAGAGGTTGGATTTTGAATATATTTTGAAGATTGCACTGACAGGCTGTGAAATGTGCAACCAAAGAGAAAAGTCAAGGATGACTGCAAAGATTTTGGCCTGCACAACTGGAAGAACTGGATAGTAGCGCCGTTTTCTCTGATAGAGAACCCTGGAGGAGTAGCAAGCGGGGGTGGGGAAGAATCAAGAGCTGCATTTTGGCCACGCTAAGTTGGAGATGCCTATGAGATATCCAAGTGGGGATGTCAGGTAGACAGTTGGATAAATGAGCCTGGAGTTTAAAGAGGTCAGGGCTAGAAATTTTACCAGCTGTATCATCTGGAACCAGCAAATTAACTTCTATAAGCATCAGTTACCTCATCAATAAAATGGGGATAATATTTGTTTCACCAGGTCATTTTGAGGATTCTCAATAATGTATGTAAAGTGTGAAGCACTGTTCCTGTACATGTAAGTGCTTATAAATGGTAGCCTTCTCACTGTCAGTATCCATTGCAAATAACTGGCAGTCAGTTGTTGCTGTTGTAGAATCTTTGTTGATTGTTCTAAACCCAAGTTGAATGTTAGAATCACCTAGGAAGTTTTCTTCAATGTAGGCCCCACATCACGCAATTAAATCAGAATCACTGGAGCAGTGATCAGTAGCTTCCCAGGTATGTATTACCTACAGATAGAGAACAGAACTCTTCAGATTAGTTCCAGCTCGCCTTTTCGGAAACTAACTAAATTGGGAAAATTTGGGCTCTTCTTGATATCCCTGAGCAAAATTGCTTCTTTTTTTCCGTTGCTTTTTTTTAAAATTAATTTATTTAATTTATTTATTTTTGGCTGTGTTGGGTCTTTGTTGCATGCAGGCTTTCTCTAGCAGTGAGTGTGGGCTACTCTTCATTGCGGTGCGCGGGCTTCTCACTGTGGTGGCTTCTCTTGTTGCAGAGCACGGGCTTTAGGTGCACGGGCTTCAGTAGTTGTGGCACGCGGGCTCAGTAGTTGTGGCTCGCGGGCTCTAGAGCACAGGCTCAGCAGTTGTTGCCCCGTGGCATGTGGGATCCTCCCAGACCAGGGCTCGAACCCGTGTCCCCTGCATTGGCAGGCGGACTCCCAACCACTGCACCATCAGGGAAGCCCTTTTCTGTTGCTTTTTTTCCCTTAGTACGAAAATAGTTCTTGTTCTAAGGACCTGGAAAAAACAGCCACTGTGGAAACTCAAAAAATTGCAATTCCAGGATAGCTTTTTCTCCTTAATAGAAGAGAATTTGTTCCTCTCATTTTCTAGGCTCTGCATTGTCAGGTTTGCCCTCTGCAATACAATTAATTGATTCAAGAATAATAAGAGTATTGAACTTCTCTTTTTAATATCTTACTGATAGAAAACAAAAACACAGTTGGAAAGTGAAGTCCAATTGGTCAAGGGTTATAGGCTCCGGATTGCTGAAGATGAAGTTTCATTGACAGATAGAACTCCAGCAAGCTGAGGGAAATGGCCTTGTAGTGCTCGATAGTGATGGCAGCCCTAGAGCCAGTCCATCGCTTGGGAGTCATGGATTCTCAGGATTCTCAGCCTCTGTCTCCCCTGATTTCACTGTCTTTCTTCCTTATCCATCCTGTACCCCTTTTCTGGTATCAGTAGTCTTGGTCCTCATGGAGGTGTTCACTGATGTTATAAGGGCTTCTGTTACCCTTGAGCAAGGGATAATTTTTGTTTGAATAGGGGATTCACGTCCCGAAAAGGAGAGTGGGTTTCCTGGTATCATATAAGGTACCTTCTAGAGGCTGGAGAAGACCAGCCCTATGAACAGGACACTAAGAAAGGGGAAAATGGCGAGAGTTTCCAACAAAAATGCCTTCCCCTCACTCATTTTTGCCTTCTCTAACTTTACTGTGGACTATTTATTGCTTAACAATTTGGTCAATTTCTTCTCTAGATCATACCTTTAATTAAGAGAACATCATTATAAACTATAATCTGCTTTCTCTTCTGAATTACTTAGCCCCCTCTGAAACTTCTGCTTTTAATAAAGGTTCAGGTGGCATTACTAGGTGGTACAAATGAAAAAAAGGTGGCTTTGGGTCTCTGTCTGCAGATTCTAGTTTGTATTGCACATACCGGTGATGTCAAGAGGGGCCACAGAGGGCTTTTAACCTACCTGCTCTTTTCCACCAATCCACCCCAAAGTCACCAAACAAACAAGTCTGGGAAAAACTGTGCTCGCTATGCAAACATAGTTTACAGATAGATCCCAACCAGAATGCCACCCTGAAGGGCCTCCTATATGGAAATTCAGAGATTGCCACTGGCTCAATAACTTGCCCAGGTCACACAGTTAATGAGGAACAAAGCTGAGACCCCATCCAAGCCTGCTGAATTCAAGGCTACAGACACACTTTTTCCACTACAAGCCCAGCCTCTTCAGCTCTAACACTGACCATATCCTTTCTGGTGAAAGTGAACAACTCACCTTTAAAAACGTTTATTTCTTCAAGTTTTGTTTTGTTTAAAGTCGGGGCAAATTGTAAATTAACAGCAAGCTCTTCCCACCGAGGCACTGGAATAAGTGAACATTCTTGTCACACACTGTAACGCTGCTACAGGCCCCTGGTGTCCACACTTCACCACGTGAAGGGATCAGAGCAATTTGGGGCAGAGAGGAAGAGCACATCTGGCTTGCCAAATGCATCTGACACGCGTTTTAAAGAAATCAGTAGCTCTGATGAGGCACATTTGCGAAAAGGAATCATTGAATTTTACACATTTTTTCCCTGAAGCAAAGGAAATGGTTTCCATGTTGACTTGGAGCAAGGCACACAGGAAATGATTTCATTTCTAAAGCATGACTGAAGCCCCAATTTCATTGTCCTTATTTCCTTCACGTCAGTTCACACCTTTCTAAACATTCAGACTGCTTGTCAGTTTCCTTTTGCCTCAATCAGTGGCTGCACTGTGACTGTGTTTTAGTGAAAGTAGGGGGAGGAAGGGAATGGAATACTGGTTTCTGTTCTTTGTTTTTCTCTTGGTGTGCTATGATCCTGGCTGAGTTATTTTGGGGGCTGGGCTTTTAGATAACTTCAGTGCAGGCGAGGTCACCTTTTGCCTAGACATTTGAGTTTTGCTTGCAAACGTCAAGTACACATCCCAAGGGCCTTTGCCTGACGTTTTCATGCTGTGCTGTAAAGTCCAGGGACAGGTTTCCTTCTACCTCAAGGAATACTATTGCAGATGTCTCCTTTCCAAAGGTGCAGGTGAAAACCCAGGTCAGTTTCCGGTCACCTTCCTGGTGTCCCTCCCTGGCATGCAAAGTCAGATTATTATTCTGATTTGTCTTCTGCGTCTCTGGTCAGGTCAGGCTAATAGTCCAATGGGTTGAAAGTAGCATCAGTGGCTCTGTGACTTTGAAAGCCAGAGTCAACAAACTCTTGGGGAAAGTGGTTCTAAGGTCCTATTGCTCTATTCTGAGGGAATAGAGGAAGGGACGCAGTATCCTCTACCCCTGTGGCTCTCAATCAGCAATGATTTTGCCGCCCAGGAGGCATTTGGCAATATCTGGAGACATTTTCTTTTTATTGTCACGACCTGAGAAGAGGAGGCGTTACTGGAATCTAGCGGATAGATGCTAGTGATGCTGTTAAACATCCTGCAATGCACAAGACACCCCTACAACCAACGATGATCATGATCAACAACAGTGCTCCAAATATCAGTAGTGCTACCCAATTGAGAAACCCTACTTTATGGGTTTTGATAAAGCCACCACTAAGTCGGGAAAACAATAATAATGAACATTTAATTGAGCTCATACTTTGTTCTAGGCTCTGTTTTAGGGGTTTTACATGTGTTAACTCATGTAATACTCATGACAACTCCATGAAATAGATTATATTTTTATCCAATTTTCAAAGTGCAGAAACAGAGAAATTAAGTAACTTGCCCAAGGCCATACAGCTAGTAGGTGAAGGAGCTGGGAACTCACTCACGCAGACTCCAGAGTCTGTGCTCGCAAACAGTACACTGTTCCCAGGTGGGTTAGGTAGTGGTTGTAAATCGTATGCTAGGGCTGGACCATATCCATATAAATTCTGTTTGAAATGGTGCCTATACTTTAGCATAACTTCAAGGGGCATGATATTTCTATTAATACCTCCCTGAAATGTGAGATTGGAGACCAGGATGTCTTGCCCTTAACCCACATGAAAGCCCCACTTTTTAAAAGAAGTCAACAAATTATTTTTTTCTCTTTATTTTGAGAATGAATATCTATAAAAATGTACTACTAGGGCTGTTATCAAGCAAGACTGAATTAACTTTTACTGTTTCTGATGCACTTCATTTGTCACTTCCCCACCTGGGCAGTACCACCTCTTCCCCATTTACCTTACCAGGTACAAGATGCCCTCCCCCTCCCCTCCCCTGCTCACAGAAAAGAATTGGAAACATATGCACTGAGGAATAAATGATGGAAAACAACCAAAAGTGTGATCCCCTTGCAGGAGAACTTGTATTTCAGCAAAAAGCAAAACATAGCTAAAGGAATGATAGCCTAAGTGGTGGACATATCAATGGTTAAGGGAGAGGATTTAGAAGCTCAATCTAGCCTCTTTTTGACATGTCTGTACAAGGCTAGTCTTATACATACAGTGATGCAAATGGACAATATAGGCATGATGGCAACAGTGGCCAAGAAAAGTTAATAAATACATAAAGCTAGACCATTCCCCTTTGAGGAACAATGGAGTACGAAGTAACTAAAACCGTCTTCCCCTTACCTTTCTTTCATTCTGCCCTCTCAAATTATTCACTCAGAACACATCTGACACATTTGAGGCATAGAGATGTCACAAGCACCAATACTATCTTCACAAATTATGTAATACTTTGCCTGCAAGCTGACAGTAAATTAATACCATAAAGTGAATTAGCAGATTATGCCTCTGTGGACAATTATGCTTTCAATTTATTGGTCTGTTTTCTGAATGCAGTTAATTCTCAACTATCAACATATCTAAATATGCCTGTTGAATCCTGTCAGAGTGAAAAATTGTGTTCATGTCCAGATCGTGGGAAGAAATGGTCTCATTGTCATTTGTGCTAGTACCACTATATCAAGGATATTGTGGTCAATTCTGGGGCCCACATTTTAGGAGGGACTTTGAAAAATTAAAAAATATACATATCTGGGAGATGGTGACCAGAAGGGGAAGGGGATGACTGGAATTCACGTCATACAAGTAACAAGTGAAGCCCGTTAAAATATTTAGCTTATATAAGAGACAATTAAAAGGTGACACGGTGGTGACAGTCTTCATGCTGTACATCATGTGGAAGAGAGAGCGTAGTTATTCAGTATCACTTCAGAGGGCAGAATTAGGACCAGCGGGTGGAACTACAATTTTAACATTCATTCGTTCCACAGATCCGTAGTGAGAGTTCCCTGCATGCCAGGCATTATGCTCGACAGTGGGAATACAGAGACAAAAAAAGACGTAATCCTTACTCTGAAGAAGCTCAGAGTCCACTGGGGGTGACCATTACAAGGCAGTAAAATCAGTGCTACATGCAGTGGAGAAATGGAAGCCGAGAGATTGCCCAATTCAAGCAAAAGGCAGAAGGAGGACTGGAGGGGAGAGAGGCTCTCATGAGAGATGTCAGCCCAACAAAAAGAACTTTCTATCAACTTGAACTGTCCCACCATGGAGTAAGCTACTTCCTGAGCCTCTTGTGAGCTAGGGAGTGCCTGACCGCTAGAGGCATCTGAGCAGAGAAGCCATTGCAACACTGGGGGAAAGGCTGAACCAGATGGTTTTTAAGGTCCCTTCTGTCCCTAAAAGTCTGTTACTCTACTGACTCCAACTGGATGTTCTATTGACCAAGTGAATATTCTAATTTAACTCTGAGGGAAGCAGAAAATTTCATTCACCAGGTCTTCCCAGTAGCGGTGTTCTGGCTAATGAGGATTTTAATGTATGAACCTCAACTAAACCACAAAACATAAATTTAAAAGGAAATTTGCTAGATAGCTAGTGGGAAGCAGCCGCATAGCACAGGGAGATCAGCTCGGTGCTTTGTGACCACCTAGAGGCGTGGGATAGGGAGGGTGGGAGGGAGAGAGACGCGAGAGGGAGGGGTTATGGGGATATATGTATACATATAGCTGATTCACTTTGTTATACAGCAGAAACTAACACACCATTGTAAAGCAATTACACTCCTATAAAGATGTTTAAAAAAAGGAAATTTGCCATTCTACCCATTTTTCCTCCACCAACAAAAATTTTTAAATCCAAATCACATGACAATGATTTTCGCTGACGGCAGACCATGCACATTCACCAGGAATGTGTCTGAAGATCCAGATACGTGAATAATACTTGCACATATAATTTCCTTTATAAAATGAAGTAATGTTCCTGTAAATATGGGACTGAAGTAATTTATAGTGCTATTAAATTCTGCCACTAAAACAAATTACGCTTTCTGTACTATAAATATATGTACTGTTTTTCAGCACTTCCTGTGTGTCAGGCACTGTTCTAAGTGAGATGCTTGTGTTAACTCATGTAATTTCTCTCAATAAACCTTTGAAGTGGACACTTTTAAAAAAAATCATCCCATTTTATGGATGAGGAAATTGAGACACATAGGGGCCAGATCATTTATACACTAGGCAAATGGGATTATAACACAAGCAGTGTGACTCCATACTCTCGACCACTGCACCATACAGTTACCTTGTACTGACCTGGGTCTACAGAGGAACACTTTTATGCACAGTGACAAGGAGCAACAAACACCATTGCAAAGAAAGCCAAGGGCTGAGTGGTGGGCTGAGCGCCCTCACTAGCCACTTGCTTCCACACACCAGCCTCACAGAGCCCAAGATTCAAATTCTCACCTCAACAAAAAAGCAAACTTCTCCATATCGTTGACCTTCATGGTCTATCACAGATCGTCAGAACAGTGACTGTAGAATCCGTGAATGCTAGTGTGCTACTTTAGCTGCCGTTTGGGGTTAATCTGTTCCTCCCCCATTCGTGTATTTCTCTTTCTGGATTTCATTTGCTAATTATCTAGCAGTTCTAAGAGAATTTCTTATGGCCTCTCTACATAACCATTGTCTACTCCTTCTTAGTACAAAATGGTGCTCTGTGGGATGAAATAAATGAATCGTGGTGGGTTAGAGAAAAATGAATTTGCTGTTACACATCCTGCCCATAAATTTTAAAATTTCTTCCAGATGATTGAGCTAAGATCCAATACCTTTTATTGCCTTCAATATTTCAACCAAAATAAGACAGACTGCAAAAAAAAACCAAAATGCTAGCGATATTTTTTTCTCAATGTTATACTGTCACTTAAACACTAGTTAGGAAGGTAAACATTTCAGCTTAATTTTTCTCACTGATGAGCCATTTCTTTTTCCCCTTTCTAACGTTCCTCAGAAATCAGTCATCAAGCAGGACCCAATCATTTCTGCCACTAACTAACTTTTCATTTACTGCATTCATTAATATCTGTTGCATGTACACCACACACATTTAAAGTACCCACTTCAAGTACTGCCATTTTTTCTCCTAGAAATGCATCATTACCTAAAGGAATAAACCTTTTAACCTGTATCAGCAATCAAAGAGCTCAAGTAAATGATGAAGTAAATGAGTCCAAACTATACTACACTCAGATCAAACTTCATGGACCCCTTTGCCCTTGCCTTATAAATTTACCTTTGGAAGCAATGGCCTATTTGCAAATTGTGTAAGAGACAAATTGTTCTAACTCCCTCTCCCTTTCACTTAGATTTGATTGGGCCAAGACGAAGAACACAAAATGCCTCTTTGTAAGTGAACAAAGGTACACACCCACCACAGTGTTGTCTATAATAGCAAAAACTTGGAACTGGCCTAAGAGTCCTTCAGTAGGGGATTGGGTAAATAAGGTATGATATATTCGTAGATTAAAATGCTATGCAGCCATTACAAAGGAGAAAAAGTATAAAGAGATGCAAGGGAATGATAAAGACCAAATTCAGTATAGAGATTACTTTTGGCCCAGAGGAGGGGTATGCAATTAGGGAGGATACATAGGCACACTTCAACTAACTTCATAATATTTTATTTCTTAAGTTTCGTGGCAGGTACACAGGCGTTCTTAACATAATTTTTTGTATCTTTCTGTGCATCGGAATTATTTACTACTTTGAAAAATTCTTTGAGCAATTGTCTAGGAAATTCCTACTGAAATGAAATAAAGTCATTGAGAATATTTCATTATGATGCTTAGAAATTGTTTCATGTGTCAGATGAGGATAACGTGATGTGAAATGAGCATAAATTTCAACGGATGAGATTTCATTTCAATCTTATTAGGAGGAAAGTTATTAGGGTGGACATCAAAGGCAGGCTAAGTGGCAAAAAACCAAACAAACCACGGATTATAAAACATATATCCTGAGTGGTTTAGCTGAGAAAGATCCAATGATCTTTTTTTTTAATTAACTTTTATTGGAATATAGTTGATTTACAATGTTGTTAGTTTCAGGTGTACAGCAAAATGATTCAATCATACATATAATTGTAAAGCAATTATATTCCAATAAAGACGTTAAAAAAATTATACATATACATACATACATTCTTTTTTTTAAGATTCTTTTCCCATATAGGCCATTACAGAGTACTGAGTAGAGTTCCCTGTGCTATACAGCAGGTTCTTATTAGCTATCTATTTTATATAGAGTAGTGTGTATATGTCAATCCCAATCTCCCAATTTATCCCTCCCCCCCCTTTCCCTGTTGGTAACCATAAGTTTGTTTTCTAATGAACCTATTTACAAAAAAGAAAGATCCAATGATCTTTAGAGTAACTTCAGCTCTAGAATTCTACAGTGCTATAAAATTAGTGCTGGTAGCCATTTTCACCAACCTTCTGATATCTTTGACGAAGAATCTTGTTGTCACCCTGATCGGGCCTAAGGTCAGTTATTAAATATATCTTGAGTACCTACCATACATCAGGCATTATGCTGGATTCCAAGAGGGCTACCAAAATGAATCAGGCATGGACTTGTCCTCAAAATCACCCAGAAACATGGAGAAGACAGACCCACAGCCAACTCACCTTAATGCAATTTAGTAAAAGCTCTATAGCAAACGTACAAACAAAGTACTTTGGGAGACTAGCTGAGGAAGCACTTCTGTGGGGACTGAGGTGAGTCAAGAAAGATTTCACAGAAGACATGATATTCACTCTGGATCTTGTAGGGTGAATAGGGATAATTCAGGCAGAAGCAAAAGCGTAACCAGAGGTAGAAGATATGCAAATGTGTGGCGTATTTCAGTGAACAGTGAGTAGTCCATTGTGACTGGCTCCTAGGAGAGTAGTCAAGATCATAAAGACTCTTGAGTATCATACGTAAGAGTTTGGATTTTGGCCTGTAGCTATTAGGGAACTATCGGAGAATTTTAAAGAATGAAGTAACCTGATGAGATTTACATTTGAAAGGAACACTGGAGGATAAATTGAAGAGAGAGGTGAGGCTGGGAGACCAGTTAGGAGGCAATGCAGTCTAGACCAAAAACAGGAGAGCCTGCCCCAGGACAACGGTAATGAGAATGAAAAGAAGACAAAAGGACAGACCCTGCAGGCATTTCTATGTTAGAATAAACATGGCATAATGAGAGGCTGAAGAAAGAATAAAAACCAAACTTTCTAGCTTGGATGTTAGGTAGTTTGCTGATGAATTTAGGAGAACCAGGCTGTACAAGGAAGACAGTAAGTTTGGTTTGGAAATGTTTAATCTGAAAGTGTCTCTAGGTCCATCAGGTGAAGATGTCCATCAGCAAGGCTTGTTTGCTGTCTCCCCAAACCATATCCTGAATCCAACCTCTTCCCTCTACCTCCATTGCTCCCAGCCTAGTCCAAGTCACAACCATCTCTTCCCTGGATCATTAGGATAGCCTCCTAACCAATCTCCTCGCTTCCACTCTGGCCCACCTCATAGTCTAGTCTCCATACAGCAGCTAGAGTAATGCTTTAAATTTTTAAATCTGATCTTCTCACACTCCTCCTCAAGTCCTCCAATGGTTTCCCATCACATGTAAAACAAATCCAAACTTTTTACCATGACCTACAGGGCCCTACAAGATCTGACCTCTGATTATTCTTCTCAGCTCTTTGCCTACCTTTCTCCCTTTTGTTCATTCGGCTTCAGCCATATTGGCTTTTCTTCCTGTTCTTTATGCAAATCAAGCATATTTCAACTCAGTGAATAATTTCAGTGACTCATTGAGGATCTGACTGCCATAAACGCAATGCTTAATTTCCATGGTGATAGTTCTGGGAGTGCAAATAATTCTGGAATTATTTGAGCAGGTCCAAGCAAGCCTCAAGAAAGACACAATGCAGCTGGCCAAAGTCCAGAGAAGAGAAGCTAAATAAACAATCCAAAAAGCTGAGGTAGAGGCCAGAAAACGCCATAAAAGGATGCTTGAAAACACGGCATGTGTTTATAGTTTCTACCAGGCTATCTCACTTCTGGTCAAAGATTCTTTTTAATTTTTCTCTAGGGTTTTCATTCCTAAGGATCTAGCTCCCAACTCGATTGTAAGTCATGGGGTCACTGAGACCATGCTTCCTTTATATTCTCCAAAATGCCTAACATAGACCTGTAAGTATTTAGTACATGTTCTAAGGACCACCTGAATTGAATTGAAATTTAATGGAATTAAATTCAAAAATCTAAGGATGAGGGAAACTTGGCATGGTACAAAAAACTAACAGTTTGGAGGGTTTGACCTCAATCTGAATTGAGGGAAGGACTCACATATTCTTCACACACCCCAGCAGAGTGGTTTGTATATAGCAGGTGCTCAATAAGTATTTGTTGAAAGGATGGATGAAAGACTAAATATGTTAATGAAAGCTCAAGCAGTAGTGATAGAATATGCTCCAATGACGGGAAGCAGTTTTTTTCATTCTGTCCTTGTCGTATAACAGGGATGCCATGCTTATTTCTAGACACTCCAGTTTAAGAGAGACACTGCTAGCTAGAACCCCATGGGAGAAAGACCCATGGGGTTCTATGAGGCTTCCGGGAATAGTATTAGACATCAGTGGAGTTTAACCTGATGAAGAGATGAAGAGGGGGCATAACAACAACCTTGCAATATCTGGAGGACCACCGTGTAGAAGAAGGAACAGAATTACTTTGCATAGCTCTAGTGGATAGCAGTAAAGGGTAGGAGTCATAGAGAAACAAATTTCAGGTCAGAATAAGGAAGTACTTTCTTAGAATAATTAATGCCCCATACTGGAGTAGGCTAACTAAAATGGTTGTATACTCCCTTCCAATAGCCGTTTTTTGGGTTTTTTTTTTCTTTTTCAGGCAGTAAAGGGTAATCACATAGCAGGATAGTGTAGGAGTGATTTCTGAATTGAGAGAAAGATTGAACTAAGAAAGTGTTTTTCAAAGTGTTGAAACCCATTATTGGAGCCATAAAATCAATGTAGTGGGTCCTGACTGGCATTTTTCTAAGTGAATTCAAATAGAATAGAAGATATCAGAGGGCATCACACACAGCAAAGATGACTGTGGTTCAAATAGAATAGAAGATATCAGAGAGCATCACACACAGCAAAGATGACTGTGGTTTTGAGAAACCTATTTTGGAACCATGCTTACATACGTATGAATGTACTTACTGGGTTGCAGTGTAACGTGCTTTTCTTACTGTGGGTGGCAATCAAAACTATTTGAAAACCACTGCACTGAGGCCTCTTCCAGTTTTAATATCTGGTAGCTCTAAGAATTCTCATCTCTGTTGCAGAGATCCAAGATTGCTGTCTATGAGAAAATGTGGTCTTACATGAAATCAGCAGAGCCATCTGTGTTTACCAAAACAACAGCAGACGGAGTGGCCCGAGTGCGGAAGTCCAAGGGAAAGTTCGCCTTCCTGCTGGAGTCAACCATGAATGAGTACATTGAGCAGAGAAAACCGTGTGATACGATGAAAGTTGGTGGAAATCTGGATTCCAAAGGCTATGGTGTGGCAACCCCTAAAGGCTCAGCATTAAGGTGGGTGGAATAATATAACAATATCCGTGTTGTTATAGTATTCCACCTACCCTGATGCATTTTGTTGTCATTTTCTTTCTTGTGGATTTTGAGGTAACTTTTAAAAGTTTAAAATCTACAATATTCCATGGAGTTAAATAAGACGGTAAATTATGGTCTCATCTATTTAATGCATCCATTTTTTTTTAATGTTCTCTCTCTGTGTTGTCCTCTCTGACTGTTTGTTGCTGTTTAATTTTACAGTTCAACGGCTTTTTCAATTTAAATGGTAAAAGCCAAGTTATGGTACCATATGTGACGAATGTTAATTGCATGGATGTGGTGTTCTTGTTACTTTCTTTATCAAAGACAATCTCCCCATCCCGCACACTTCAGTTTTGAGCAAATGTTATCCTCCATGCCACCTTCCAATATTTAACCCTGTATTTGCTGTACAGACATTTTTATAGCTCCACGTTCTGTGAAATTTAGCCAATTTGTCCTCTTGTGCTCCTTTTTATACGTTAACGATTTCCTAAGCATTTGTGCATTTTCTTACAAGTTATGTTTTATCGTTTCAAGAAATGCTGTTAACCTGGCAGTATTAAAACTGAATGAGCAAGGCCTCTTGGACAAATTGAAAAACAAATGGTGGTACGACAAAGGAGAGTGCGGCAGCGGGGGCGGTGACTCCAAGGTCAGCCTCAATGTCACCACAACCGGGTACCCTTAGTGACGAGTAATCGGCAAGACTGTTATCTTATTATTGAGGAGAGAGCACAAGACTCACACATAAAGTGGATTGACCAGGTTATTCCCCTGCCTGGCAGCTTTGGGACCTAGAAAGGCTCCAGGGCACCGCCCGCAGTTTTGATCTAACTTGGGTCCCTTCTTAAACTCCCAGACAGAGGCTTCCCATCCACACCCCTTCCCTCCCCTCACACACCAGACCGCTTGCCTTATGAAGGCCGTGGTGTAGGTTTCAACGCCCTAGGCTTTCAAGAGCCCGAGGCTTTCCTTAAGACTGTCCCCACCTGCCTCGGATGAGTGGTGTGAGAAATCAAATCCATCTACTGAAAAGTCAGGTTACAGCCTTTTTTCCCCTAAGGCATGATGGTATGATGGTTGCTTACAGTGGCTGGCTGGCTTCTTCCATCATGTGTATGAGTGATGAGACGTTGCTCTCTATATGTGATGGCCTATTTAAGCTGGCCCCACTCAACTTGAAAGCCAAAGAACAAGCTCAGTTTCAAGTTAAATGGGGTCTTTCTTCAATAAGTCACCACATATATAGACTTTACAAAGATATTTTGTATATTTAAACAAGCGCGTCACCTAACTGATACTCTTTGTGTGTGCATCCCTGATGTGGCTTCTCCTTAGCTGTGTTCTTAGTTCAGGTAGGTGTAATGGTTATCCAGGCTACCGTTGTGAGAAAAAACCATCTTACTTGGCATTCCTTCGGCTCCTTAATGCTATTCGGGGCTAGAAAGAATGAATAGCCTTCAACCAAGCAACGAGAAATAGGGGCGAGCTCAGAAGCCACAACACCAAATGATGGAAAGACACGTTGGGTAAGTACAGGAGAGGACCTGAAAACAGAATCCTCCATGGCCCAAAGGGCATGAGAATTATATTGAAGCATGTACGATCGGCTCTTGTACGACCAAGATACCATGGGCGTCTTAAGGTGAAGAATAGTGTTTCCCAATCAGAGACGAACAGACAGGCAAGCCGAAACTTTTCTCCTTCAGAGACAATGGTTACACCACTGCTCCTCTCTTTCTCTCTCCACTCCTCAGGACCCTGACGGAAAAGTTAGTTTGCCAGTCTGCAGTATAATATGGGTTTGGAAACACAGAGCACTTTCCAAGAACTAAATTTAAAAATGACTTTCTTCAGGACATAATCTTACCAAGCATTGGCGAGGTCTTTTATTGTAAAACCTTGATTAACCAGAGCTCACCTAACCAGTACCCCAACTAACTGAATTGCCCCCCGCCCCAGTACTCCACATTGATGAGGAAGCAGCAGTAGTACCAGAAAAGAAGACTGCAAGGAATTGATTTTTTTTTCAATCACTTGCCAAGAGATGACCCATGGTTGGGTCACACTCAGCTCTGTCTCCTCTATCTTCTCTCCATCTGGATTGACCCTCAAACATTAGAGGCCGCTTGCCTGAGGCAAGAAAGTGGATACAAGCATTTTGAGAAAACAAAAAGTGTGATTAGCTAAGAATGAGACAAAATGAGTATTCTTATTGAAAATTCCATCCATCCCTTATGGATTCCAATTAATCAAGGTTTTACCATGTGTCAAAAAGCAGTAACTTCCTCTCCCACCAGTGTGAACTGATGCCATTCACGTGGCTCATTTGAGTTTTGTAGTGGCTCACCTGATGCCTAGAGTATTTAGAACCTTCTTCCTGGTCTTTTTTCTCATATTATTATCAGGCCACGGAGAACCTAATTATATCATTCAAGTGAGTTGCAGAGTGAAACATTGAGCTGGATTGGATACGTGGCTGTCACGAATTCATCATTCATACCCAGCACGGTTAAAAAGGAGCCATGGACTGTATCAAGATGACTCTAAAACACCCACAGGATGCCAACTGCCCAGAAGTTCTCAAATAACCAGATGTTTGATGTTACATAAACAAAAAAACCTGCACACATCTGGCTGAATTTTTACTTTTCACCCAGATATTTCCTCAGCTAATACTGCTGCAAAATTATCAAGTAACTTTGTTGCCAGCCCCACGATTTCCAGATTATCTGATTTTTGATATGCAAATAGAAAAATATTTCAGTATTTCCAACTTCTCTGACCATAGTGCTACTTGCCAGGCATCTTTCAAATCACTTTTTTTTGGTCATTCCTCCAGACAACCTTTGGAAATAAGTCGACCCCTTTCTCAACTATGGATAATAGTATGATCAGTGTTGCCTATCCAACAATTGCTTATTCCGTTTCTGGATTACCAAGGAGCTTGCCTTTATCTCCTTCCTTCTTGCTACCTGCAGTTTTCTGAGAGTGAGCAAGAGAAGGGGCAAGAGGTGAACTTGAATCTGTTCCCACTATTTAGTGGTGATGCCAAAAACAAATCAATGGAGAAGAAGGTAGAAAAGGCAGTGGAACCTCATTACTTTGGAGCCCTCTAATTTATAATTTGAGATAAACTGGACAGGGACCAGTCTACAGTCTAAGAGAGGTCGAGAGGTTTGTTAAGCAAATGAAGAGTTTCGACTAGACTGCCAGTTGAATTTTTCCTTAAGAGAACAAACCTTTTTCAAATGTCGGAAGCATTGTTTTAGATATAATTATATTCATTACAAATTTATCTGCTAAAGCAGTTCTCATGAGGACCTCCACTAAGGCAATGTTTTAGAGTGAGTTTGAATTACAAAACAGACTTCAAGCAATGAAACTGTCATTCTTCGAACCTATTTTGTAATTCAGGACTTTCTTCTTCAGATAATCCTTCCCCTCTGTTAGTCCAAATCAGTGAGTTTTAACTGTATTAGTAAAATGGCTTGAGAATTACATTTCTTTATTGTATTCCATCCCCAGTTAACATGACAATTGACACATAGACCATCATTTCATAGAGAAAGTGAGACCCAGAGATGGTGGTGACTTTGAGAAGGTCACACAGCTAATGCTGTCACAAATCTCTGCTGACTTTCAGGGCCACCTCTGGTGATAATATTGTAGACAGCAATTTATCACATCTACCCATCCAATGAGCAATGTGAATCTGATTGCATGTGATATATTTCCATAAAAATCAGGTTTATTCTCAACTACCTTGGTTACAAGGCAAATAGCATATTTAAGCCATTCCAGCCCTCAGTACTGATGACTAAAAATGACAATAATCACAAAGCCTGACATTTATGAGTGCTTTTACTTTTTCAAAAACACTTCTACACCTATTATCTCTGAGACCAGGAGACGGAGAAAAGCATGTATTACTTATCTCGCTCTCCCCCCCACCTCGTCTCTCTCTCCCCCCTCCCCCCTCCCTCTCTCTCTCTCTCCCCCTCTCCCCCTCCCCCCTCTCTCTTTCTCCCCTGCAACCTTTAAATAATGATAAACGGGCAATTATGTTAAATTGTTGACTTTCCCCCCCTGACATGAGACATTACACATTCTAAGCCTTTTCACAAAATGTTACTATTCTATGGAAGAAACAAGCAATGATCAGGCTGTTTTAAATGTGCACTCGCTTAAGCTAATGAAATAGAGTTTTTTTATTTTTCTGATACAATGAATAAAGACAAGGTCAGTCACCAGGGTAGCCCCTGCACCAGCCCTACAGGTTAGAACTAAAATACTGCTTGGTTTTACCAGTTTCCTAAACCTGGGCTAATTGGGCCTAAACAAATCAGACTTGATCCTTCCATGATGGACTATAAATGCACAGGCAAGGATCAGGGAAATTAGAGCTGTGGTTTGGGAATTTTTAACCTGCAAACCACCCTTTTGTGTTAGTGCTTTATTACACTGTGTGTGCAAATGCAGTAATTAAGAGCCAATAAAGAGCGATAAACCCCAATCACCAGGGGTTTGTGACACAGCCAGTGAAAGTCTGTCGCTGTAAATCACAGCAGAATGGAGATTCAGCTGCTGAATTACCACATCAGCCTCCCTCCCCAGCTGCTTGTCCCCTCAAACTTTCAAATTCTTCTGATCCCCCCACCCACCCTGCTTCATTCCCTTAATCTTGGGTAAAGGGCACCAGCTTAGCTTCCCCATGTAACCTTACCTTACCTGAAGGGGGCTGGTCACTGAAACAATCTATTTGTGATGGGTGGTAAGGCATTATAAACTCTACCCCACCTCACCCTAGAATTGCCCTGGTTCTAGTTCTATCCAGGGATTTAAATCGACTTCCAGTGTGCATATTTTCCACGCTGAAGATCAGCACACTTTGCGTGCTTTGGGGGACACTGGAACAGAATGTTTAAAGGAGACCATTCTGAACTACTTGACTGCAATGAGAGTTGCCTTAACTTGTAAGGCATATAGGCAAGTAAGGGATAAGGATAGGATATGAACTTAAACTTCCATTAAATAAATGGTTGGATGACCATTATGATTTATAGAGTATTGATAGAGAAATGCAGTTTTATTATCTTCGCAAATATATAGGAACTAGAATAAACTAACCAATGTGATGCTAGGGAAGAACTTACAGAACTTGTTTTAGTAAATTCCAAAAATGGCTTGCAATTAAAATTAGTTGTGCTTCCTTTCACATGGGTGCTTTTAAAGTACCTAAAAAGAGTTGTTCTCTTAAGAAATTCAAACATGTTCCTCCTCCCTATAACTAACAATCTTTTTTTTTTAATCCCATACATTTGCTTAGCAAGTGTCCTATTCAGAGATAGAAAAAAATTTATACTTTAGGACAGCACATTTCCAAATGTCCTTGGCTTCTGTTTGGTGGTACGGAGATGAATGATGTGGTACTGTGTTTCCTATATATATAAATGAGATCCTCAGTTTTGTGTGTATTTCTTCTTCTTCCATGTATGTCTACAATTCTCCTCTCCTATGCCACCATCTCTTAACCACTTCTCTTCCACACCCAGAACTCTTTGACATTCTTGGGCCTTAGGTAATTGATGTGAATCTGCATCTGTCTTTTACCTGCAACAAGATGGACCTTTTATTGGCAGGAGCCATCCCTAAAGGTAGACATTTTGGATACCCAGGGTTAAGATGGATCCCAGTGACTCTCTATTGACACTGTTATGTGTGTAGTCAAGAATCATTACAGATTGATCGCACTCCCTGGGTCTTAGAAGAAGTTCCTGTGAATCACCGAGACTGGTTTGGGATCAAGGAGTAGGGTGAGTATATTATGCTCTTCGTTGGTTTGCATGTCTCTATGCTGGTGCCGCCTCCTGGAAGTATGAAGAAACTGACAGTTATCTTTCCTGATAGTGACTAAATGTGCTCCTTGAACTTACTCAGGTTTTCTTTCCAAGAGCAAACCCTCACTTTCTTTCAAGTGGCTACTTCAAACAAGGGATCTTTTTGCCTTAAGAACTGAACCAGTCCAGGGACTACCAAAACCATTGATTTTACCAGATGGTGTTAAAGAATAGATTCTACCACCGGAAAAATATATTGTAATCCAGAAAGAAAACATTTTAAAAAATTAATCCATTCTAATGAATTTTTTTTTCAAATTGACTGCGTGGCCTTAACATGGTTTCTATGATTAGGATGTGATTATTTGCCTTTGGTATTATCCTGATAACTTGAATGTGTTTCTTATTGACAAATAATGAGCAAATGTCCAACACCAGAGCTACAGAAAGAGGAGCAGGACTGAAAAGCCTGAAGGTAAGAATGCTGTTGAACAATTGCTAAGAAGAAAGACACCGCTGCAGTGCACAGTTAAATGGTGCATGTCTATGCCCTTTCTGCCCCTCTAAGACCAAATCATTTGGTTTCCTTTCATTTGGAAAGAAGATTATAGAACTACACTCTCTGAAAGGTAGGACAGCCATGGAAAAGAAACACGAAAGATTTGAAATGATTGAAATACATTCGATGAGGGTGGGAACTGAGGTTGGTGGAACAGGGTGGGGGGCAGATTTCTTTTATGGAGAACTGAAATCCATTCTCTTTTGACTTCCTAGAGAGCGGTATAGCATCTGGCCCTTGGCACATGAGGCAAATCTCCATTTGTCAAAGGTGGCAAAAGTGTGGTCCAAGTGCTAGATTCACCATAAAGCTTACTTTCATCTGGCTTTGAAGCAAATATTTCTCAAAATATAGACCTAAGACAATAGCATACGTTACATTAAAAAAAGAGAGAGAGAGAGGGAGAGACTGACTCTGCTAGTGTGTCTTGTCTAGCATCACTGCTGGAAATGCAGAGAAGTGGATGCTAGCATGCGAGCTGGAAGAGGGTGGCATGTACCCTGGAGCAGCAAGCAGAAGTCAGCTTTCAGATCTGACATATAGACCCCCATTTGTTGCAATCTATTGGAGTGTAAGCTAAGACTGATTATTTTTCTATGGGTCATGGTCAACGGAGGGCCATTGGGGGGGGAATAGGATGCTGGCACCCATCATTGAGATTAAACTCTCAATGAATATTTTGCCTAGAATCAGGAGAATGAACTAGATGTCTTCAGAAACATTTGTCATGTGAGTTTCTGGTCGGTTTCTGTCCTTCTCAATCTATGCCTCTCTTTCTCAGTACCATTGGGATGAACTAAAGAAAATACCCTTGTATGTGATAAAACCCAACGAAGTGTGATAGTTTGAATTTTTAATGGATCTCAAAACAGACTTTTCAAGTGAATCATATGAATTATGTACTTGGGAAATTATCTGTGGCCACATCTTAAACAAGACTGGCTTCTCCAGAAGCTTAGCATCTTCCCTGAGCCCCTTCTCCCTGTCAGGGACAAATTGAGTAAGAAGTCTTTCCAGACAAATTGGGTTATGTGAGACAGTCCACAACCCATAATGGTTTAGGTTTCCTGTTCTAGAGGGAGAGATTGGACAAAGGCCCAGTTTGGCAGAAATCCATCAGTGAAACTCACAACTTGTATAATCAAGGGATGTATCACTTTGAATTTGAGAGGTTATCATTTGGAAATGCCCTGGTTTTATCCACATATCTCCAAGTGACTTTGGGGGCTGCTTCTCTAGCACAGATGCTCATCAATAGGTTTCAATCACTAGCATTGTTGGGCCCTCAGTAAAATAACTCACAGCTTTCAACTCCTAACGTTATATGCATGCATTATTGAATTCCCTCTTTGCACTTATATTAAATTATGATCTCATTAGCAAGGAGTTAAATAGGTTTGAGCTACATTTGTGAACTACATGATATAAATACTGTCTCAGAGGAAGCGTCTAGCAGCTAAGCACTGCACAGCTCTGCAAATCATTGTGGCTGCCCCTGTGGAATGAGGGTCACTTGGGCGGCCAGAGTCCAGTATTGCCAGCAGTCATATGTGCCTGCTCCCAGCTTGTGGAGAAAGCTCAGGCTGATCCAAGGGTAGAAAGATTAAAATAACTTAAACCTTCATTCTCCTAGAATGCTGCATCCAGAAACCCCTGTGAAAAGAAATCGATAAAGCTTCTTTAAAGGGGTCCAGATACTAATGTAGTCTAGGGCATATTTTGAACTTCCACAGCCTCCAACAGCTACTGTAGAGAGGTAAATCCCTTTACTACACATTTCCCAAGGTAACCTATGGAAAAGAATATAAAGGACTGTAGAATAAATCCTTTTATCCAACAAAGAATCTTCTCTTGCTTGGTTATCAATTGGCTTCAACTTCATAAATCAAGCCCTGCCTGGGCAGAGATGTCTGTAACTGCCTTCCTGCCTGAAAAGGCTAGGGAAGCAAGTGAGCAATTCGGAAAGGTGACTTGTCACCATGAAAACCTGAAATATATTCAGTAGAAAAGCCAGTGAAAGATGGCTTTTCTCCCTCCACTGGGCCGAAGATAATTTTTAGAAGTTGTTCCAAGAAATCACTAGGTACCAAGAAACAAATGCAGTAACTTAGAGTGAGCTTCGGATGAAGCATAGCATGAGGGATGGGCTTCCAGCTTAGCTTGTGATAAGTTTCTGTTATCATCATTCAGACATTGTGTTCTTAGAGCAAGTTTCTAATTAACTATGCAAATACACCATCCTTGCTCGCATATTTCTTTTACTTCTCTGTGATCTCCTTGTCTTTCCCTCCATGACCTACATATTTACACATATATCCATCCCTCCTCAGGGCACCATTGATGATCTCTTGGCATCACTTATTAAACAGACATTTGCTCTTTAGGTGTCCCTGCTCAGAAAGGAGAAGTGAAGCCATGTAGAGCAGAGTATATCCCATATTCTCTCAGATCAATCGCACTACACCATGGATTCCTATATTTTTCAGGTCCAGAACAATACCCATAGTACAAATCCTTATCTCAACCCTTCTAGGATCACCATATGGGGGAATCAACTTGGTCATTAATTCACGAGCCCATTTTTTTTTCTTTTCCACTATGGGAAAACTCAGCACCCTCACGCCACTCTGTCCACATTTCTCTCTTTCATAAGAAAGAATCCAACGTGGCTCCAAACTACCTATTTTAGGTATTTCCTGAAATCAACTTGAAAAATAAATTGGACAGTTCTTTTGAAATATATCAACATTTTTAGTTTTAGGTTTTTTTTTTTTTTTTTTAATAAGCAGTTTCTACTTTCACAGGGGAAAAAAAATGGTCTTCTAATCCTAAAACTGTCTTCATATGTAACACTGGCCATCACTAAGATGACACTGAACTTTGCAATGGCCGGTTCATAGCTCCCAGGAACAAGCTGGGAACCTAGACAATCGCCACCCAGGGCTGGATGCCCTGGATTAATGAGCACAGTGCTTTGTCGCTGAGTTGTTACCAGGTGTGGATGGCAGAGATAAGCAGAAATTTGTATCAGTTAGTTATGTTTTCTTCAAAAACAGAACTCATTTTCAAGGCATTATGAATTACATTACTATCCCAATTAAAAAAAAAATAGATGCCACTCTGTGACTGTTGGCAGCATTCAGGAATAGTCATCCTGCCACAGGTCTGTGCTACCTTCACATGCTGTTAACTGACTATCTAGTTCACATTCACTCTCATCCTCTCCATCTAATCAACAACCCATATACAGTTTTATGACATGGGTGCAATTTACACCCTTTACATAGGAGAAGTTTACACCCTTTCCCCCCCGAACATTTTTTAAACGAAATGGAACAAAGAGTTGGAGTTTAGAAATAGTTACTCTTTGCTTCCTTTCCCATTTCTCAGGAAGCTTTGTATTTTAACAAGGAATGCTGCTCAAACTTAAAGGTGTGAAATTCTCATGATGGAAATAAAGGTACCAGTGAGGAAAATACTTGTGGACAGGGGGATGTTCCCAGACCCCTTGAAATTACATCACAAAGCCCTCCTGTTCTCTCCCTATGCTTGCCAACCTGTGTTTTTGTCTTACGAGTGCTCTACTCAGCAAAACGTCCATAGCAAGCCCTTCAGAGGGGAGAATGCCTGCCTCATTTCCATGATAGGAATCTGACCTACTTTGTTTAATTCTTTCTTTTATCTACTGAAGTGAGTACAGTAAATATTTCTGACTTATAATTCTCTCAGGTACCAGTTAAGGACCTACAGTAATTGCTCTGAAACATTCCCCTGGAGACGTATTGCTGTGTCGCAGTGAAAGGCCCCAGCTGCTAGATATACCCTTGCTAGGCTGATAGTTGGAGTATGGTGATCCCTAAAGAAAAAATTCATTATGAACATCCAAGCCCTAAGAATGAAAACAATGAGGACTGCTACCCCTTTTCTGTGTGTTCCATTGGAGAATGTACAGTACAGAGTTGGATGCGTGTTAATTTGCCTTCTGGCCTGCCCCATAATTTGCTGTGCAGTTTTGAGCAGATTACTTAACCTATCTGTGCCTCGATTTCTTTACTTATAGAGACCATAAATCTACCTTCTTAAAGTGATTATTGAACTTGACCGATAATAATAATAATTTTATTATGTGTGAAGTACTAGGCTGAAAAACAAAAGCTAAAAGAGAGTTTTCTAATCAAGTATTTATTGAGAGAACTATTCTAAGTGGGGAATACAAATACATAAGTCATGGTGCCTCCCTTTGAGAAACACAGCCTAGAGGGAGACACAAGACCTGGGCCCAAATAATAAGGCCAGGTAGAAGAGGAAGGAGGAGGGAGAGAAAATATTGGGTGAGGAACAAAAATGGCATCATGAGGAAAGTGACATTTAAAATGACCAGATGTCCACCTAATTCCACTTCCTTTAAAATACCAAATTGTGTGTGTGTGTGTGTGTGTGTGTGTGTGTGTGTGTGTGTGTGTGTGTGTTGGGAGGAGGGTGTCAATACATTTGGTTGATTTGAATTGAGTTTGGCAATACATCCAGTAAGGTACAGTAAGAGAGAAAATTACGTGGTTACAAGCAGTTTTTCTCTGCCATCTTGGGAATTTATTCCACCCCACAGCAACATACAATTCTAGGAGATTTGGCCTTTAAAGTACTTTCTTTTCCTGGCAGCTATCCTAACCTTGTTAAGTGGTATTATCTGTGATTTCTGATTACAGCTTTTATGCTCCTTGCCTGTGCTACTTCTTAAAATGTTTGTTTTTCTCCTTCATTTTTATTTAGAAGTTCCCAAGTGCACATTGGTTCCCTGCCAGGTTCCTTAAGCCCTGTGATTTTTTTTTTCCGATCAAAGACTAAACTTCTAAGGGTATATCATTTGTCAGATTTCTCTAAAGCCCTGGGGCAACAGATGAGGTCTGGACGCTCTAAGGCAGGGTTTCTCCGCCTCGGTACTGTTGACATCTGGGGCTTTGTTGTGGAGGGCCTCCCTGTGCCAAGTAGGGTGTTTAACAGCATCCCTGGCCTCTACCCACTAGATGCCTGTAGCATTCCCCACCCTCCCAGTTGTGACAGTGAAAAATGACTCTAGACATTGTCCAGTGTCCCCTGGAGGACAAAATGACCCCCGATTGAGAACCATTGCTCTAAGGTAACCTCTACTGTAACCGTGGATGCCATGGGCGTAGAGAGCAGCTACCAACCATTCTGTGGGAGCCACCTGATGGCCTAAGGCAGGGGTAGGCCATTTGTCAGAAAAGTAGGATGCTAAGTTGCTGACCTGGATGCTTAAATGCTCAGCCTGGGTTTTGGCAGGAGTGGAGGGTGGCAGCCCAGACTAGGCCCCAGCAGGGGAAAAATCTACCCTCCTCTAAAACCAGTGCATCTCAACCCTTTTTATCCCAGGACCCCTTTACACACTTAAAAGTTATAGGGAACCCCCAAAAGATTTTGTTCATATGTATTAAGTCTATTAACACTTAACATATCAGAAATTAAAACTGAAGAATTTTAAAATAATGTATTAACTCCCTTAAAAATAATAAACCCAATGTATATTAACATAAATAACATACTTTTTATGAAAAATAACTTTTTAAAAAAATTAGTGGGGAGCGGCATTGTCCTATTTTTGCAAATAGCTTTAATGTCTGGCTTAATATAAGAGAATAGGATTCTCATTTCTGCTTCTTCATTCAATGTGTTGTGATATTACATGTCATGTAGCCTCCAGGAAACTCCACTGTACATCATGAGGGAATAAGAGTAAGAAAGACAAAGAATGCCTTAGTATTATTACAAAAATAGTTTTGACCTCACAGACCCTATGATGAAAAGTTTTCAGGGATCCTCCAGGGGTCCTTGGACCACACTTTGAGAACCATTGTTCTAAACGAACATGTCACACTTTTATCAACCTAGTTCACTTAAGGGTTGACAAATTTTTTAAAACCCAGGATCTCTAGGGAAAGGTCTCTATTTGGACCTTAGTGTGAGGGCCTTTAATCAGACTGCTCTGTTCCTGAGATCTAGTAAGAGCAGCTGTACTAAAGAAATTGAATGAAGTAATTTGAAGAGTATAGTAGCTTGAGGGAGGTCGGGGCCTGGTAAGGGCTTAGAGAGCAGCGTGAAGACACTGGGCCCTTTACAATAAGAAAAAAGGAAGCACAGAAAGGAAGAAAAAAATGCTTTGTAATTTTTCCTGAGGTCCTGATGGAGTCAGTCACCCATATGCCATTGGAAAGCATCTCCCCTGCAACTTAAGCCGACTGTCCTAATCCTTAGCCTGGGTCCCAGTGCCTAGCTTAAGGCACAGCACTGGAAGAAAGGTGGGGGTGATAAAGTAAAAAATAATAGGGGGAAAGGAGAGAGGAGGAGGCCAGACAGTGGGGATTAGGGGAGAAGGCAGTTCCAACACTGATCTCAGGGCCATAGATGGCCTGTCTGTCCCTTAAAAGTCTAAGACTTAACTTTCACTGCCAGTAATATCCTAAAGAGGCTCCAATTTTTATTTGAGTATCTTTTGTTGCTTTGCATTCCAAGCAAGTCTGGCTAGCATTTGAGAAGCCTCAGCTTCTGAGCATTGATTGAAGGAATTGTTTAAAGTATAAAAGGACCTCAGTTTCCTGGTGAGAAACAAAATGCAGACATTCTGGCTGCCAAGCTCTGCACTCCCCAAGAAAGTGTCACCTCTGCGACACTAAAGGTTTACAGCCTTTCAAATCCCAAGTACTCTGAAATTGCCTATTATTTTAAAATGATGATATGTTTCTCAGAATTCTCAAGATGAGATGGTCCTTCTGCTCTCAACAGCAAAGGGGAGAAGAAAGGAAATAGGCTTTGGGGACTTGGTCTGATAGAGGCCAGATCTCTGTGACAACAGAAGTCTTGTCAATGACTGGATATGTTAGTGGGTCCAAGTTACCCAAAATAAGCTCAGAAATTCTATGGAATGTTCATAGTTACATAAATATATCTGTTTTCCTCCTGGTAAACTGGTGGCATTCAGAAAAACGTGCACTAGTATTGGCAATATTGTTCACGTGAATCTGAACACACAGCAGTTTATTGCCTCATAATAGAAATATGCCACCCTCTGTAAATAATGCATTTTTAATCTAAAGTTATTAGAGATACTTTATTTAAGATTCATTAGCTCTAGAAAGGAGACAGAGTAAAGGTCATTATTCCCATTTTACAGCTGAAGAAATTTCTAAGAGAGAAGATCGTTATCCTAGAACCAGGAGAGTATCCTGCGTTTGCCCAGTGGCTCTCAAAGAAGTCCTCACACTTTAAGCGGTGGAGGACGAGGGAGCAGTGGGCTGGCCTCCTGGGGACTTATTAGCCTCTTAGTTGAGGAAGTCTTATCTCACTAGAACAGCTTATCTAAACTTCCTCCACAGCGCTACCCATAGGGGCAGTCAGCTTGCCATTTCAGGCCATGCCATATTAATAATCCATTTTTAAACAATCTAGTTCACCTTTTGGTGATCTGAGTCGCTCACAGACTTATGACCATATCAGAGAGAGAGCTGATCAGTAACTCAAAAACAATCCATAGACCAGTTCTCCCATTGTTGAAAGTACTCTTATCCAAAACTCAGAGGTCCACGTTATACCTTTAATACTAAGACAAGTATGTGCATAAGAATGCAGTTTGTGAAGACATGTATGTAGTACAGTTCTTTCTGAGCTCATTTTCAGCTGGGCAACAGATATGTATAATAAAGGACAACTCATCAGAAGGCATGTTATTCACGTAGAATCTATCTTCTATTCTGTTCGGATTCATCCTTTTGTCTCCACATGTGGAAACGCCTCCCCTTCTGGTCCCCTTCCCTTCCCCACTCCTCCATAAAACTTGCTTTCTGTCTGGAAGTACAACAAGACACCCAGTTAGATCAAACCTAACACACCTCCGTCACAAAGCTACTGCAAGCTGCCGCCGACAATTGTCACTTGAGGGGAGACCCTCCTCACCCCACACAGCCTATCTGAGGAGTGCCTTTTTTCTATCCTCATTATTTAACAGTGTGTGCCGATTACTCAAAGCGATATGGGCAGGCCCTGGTAAATATAGCGTTGCTGTAGTGTTAATTTTTATAAGGTAATGCTCAGGTTGCCTGCAGTGTCTAAAATTACTCTGTGGCCAGGGCCCCCTGCTTTATCGCTTTCTATAGTTTTAAAGTAGTTTGAAGCTTGAATAACATAAAATAACATAATATAATGTTATTTATGTTATTTCCCACGTGAAGAACGCCTGTAAACCTTGCAGTATTGAAACTCAGTGAACAAGGCATCTTAGACAAGCTGAAAAACAAATGGTGGTACGATAAGGGGGAATGCGGAGCGAAGGACTCCGGGAGTAAGGTCAGTCGCTGAAGGTCTTTTTGTACTGATTAGCAATCACATTTTGAACCACTGTTTATTTTCTACCCTAAAACGGCTTTCCTTCCCAACAGACACTCCCTGACACAGTGGGACCCCTTTATAACACCAGCGCTGAGGGAATGAGGCAAACACCAGTCTCAGAGGCCTGCCACGTGACATCAGTCATCGACTCCGGCGAGCTATCCTTACGATTAGGGAACTCAATCTGACCCACCATGTTCCCAAAGCAGTAAAATCACGAGCTGTGTTATAAGGGGGTTTTACTGTATTTCACATTTCGAAAGTTCAAAGAGAAAACAGAACAACAACGACAACCCAAAAAACAAAAAATGATCCAGTTGTGACAGTACTTTTTCTTAACCTCTTACAGTGTCAGAGACTTTGTAGTTGTAAATGCCTTTGGTTATGAATATATTATGTCGATCCCACCTGAAAACAGTCAAAGAAATCAATAACAAAGACTGGTCTCTGTAAGCAGAATGATTAGCCAGCCTCCTCTCAGCTGCTGTCGTATTGAGTTCAGCATCTATTTGGATCTCGAATCTCATTAAGTCTGTCACACTTCTCTCTTCCAAAGGTGTCATTTGAATCTCTGTACGTAATACTTTTAAAATTCAGTCGCATGCTCCTTAAGGGTATACCTTCTCAGGATAACATCACATTGATAAGCATGAAACACTCTTCCCCGCCTCCTTCCTGCCCCCCTTTGCTCCCCTAAGAAAGTTCCTTTTTAGTTTCAATTTTTGCCTTTCCTTTTTTTGAACTAATATTGTGGTATCAGTTAATTCATTTCATGAAATGTCACTCATTTTCCTTGTGCAGTGAACCATTTTGCTACTGGTTTTCTACATCCCACAGCAGGGAATTCTTTGAAACTTAAATACATGGAACTTGAAACTTTGTTGCTACGGCTTACATGGGTGATGTAAAGGACACTTTTTCCCCCATCAAAAACCACATACATATAAAAATCTAATGGGAGAGGGCAGGTTACCAGAAATTGGTCCTTTTCCTAATGGACTGTGGAACATCCTTGCAGACAGCTTCACCTGCCTCCTTAAGGAGATGATCCATTGTTTCCTAAGTTATAGAAATTCTTACCACTTGTCTAGCTAACTGTCACTCATCCTAGAAGAGTGACTATTTGCAAGGTTGTTGTAGACATGAGGCATGTCCCTACCCCTCTTCCCGATCATGCGACTTAATTCCAATTGGCCTTTTTATTAAGGTAAACAAGTGCAGGACTGGCTCCTATGAAAACAGAATCAGGACATGGCCATATTGTTTTTGCATTTAATTCTTTACGTGATACCAGGACTGGCTGAGCCACAGTGTTGAGTGTCAGCCATGGCCATCATCTGGTCACTGTGCTATCATTTGAATAAGATACTCAATTCACTGGCTTGACAATTTGGGTATTCCATTCCGTTGTATTCAGCAGCAAAATGGTTACATTCCCTCTAAAAAGACTACAAAATGCTACTTTATTTTATTTTTTTCAAAGAAAGGCTCCTGGCCCTTGCTGTGTCCTACCTCAAGGTAGGGCTCAAGGCACCAACTTTTTTCTTTCCGTTGTTCAGCAGTTCAGTTTCTGCTTTTTCATACAGGCAGATAGCTTAGTCAGATTTGCAGTTTGACCTGAAAGTCACTGACCGGCTTCCTCGATGTTCCCCCCATTTTAAATAGAGAGCAGATGAGTATAGGGGTGTTTTGTTTTGGGTTTTTTTCCTAATTATTCTCTACATTCCCTGGAGTAAAAGCTAAAAATGAGCCGGATTTTTTTTTTAATCATCAGCCTCCTGGAAAAGTTTTCTGATTTGTATGGAGCCAATTCAGGACCCAGCGGGTCCTTAAACTCTCAGGAAGAGGGAACAGAGCCAATTCTTTGTGCTGTGCCCTTGTTCCCGCAGCACAAAGACTTGCTGCGCTGAGGATGAGGCCTTAGCAACCAGTCCTCAAAGGAGCAATTTCTCAGCCACTGGGTGAAAGGGGAGAGTTAATCCTTTTAAAACAAACCCTTGTGAGGTAACTCCCCAGATATGAATATCAGGAACCTCTAACGTTCTCACCTGTCATCTTAAAGACCAGTTGTTGACAAGGGAGAAAGAGGTGTTGCGGGGCAGAGAGGGGAAAGAGTGCTTCAAGTTCCCAAATGAAAAGAGTGTTACATCGACAGAGATGATGTCACAGCTCAACTCTGGCAAATGGTGTTTATCGAAGCCGGCAGAGGACTAAGTTGTGCTTGTGTTTCCACTTTTGCTCCCATGGCCGAGTGCTGTTTATTTAGTTGTTGACACCATCTTGAGGTACTAATGGATTTAAGGAGTCAAACTAAAAGAACATTTAGGGGAGGACCACAACTGTCAACAGAAGCACCATCTACCATCTTGCTGGCCATTGTGAAACATCAGCCAGTTGCCAGAGTTGAGTCATAGCATTTACATCAATGTTTAGCTATTTTACAACTTAGAACTATCATATACTGTTGCAATGCATTATAATGTCCCATTGTCTTTGTTTTCCCCAAGAACTAATCACCTTGTTCATTTCTCTTAGGACAAGACCAGCGCTCTGAGCCTGAGCAATGTGGCAGGCGTTTTCTATATACTTGTCGGAGGTCTGGGGCTGGCCATGATGGTGGCTTTGATAGAATTCTGTTACAAATCACGGGCAGAGTCCAAACGCATGAAACTCACAAAGAACACCCAAAACTTTAAGCCTGCTCCTGCCACCAACACTCAAAATTACGCTACATACAGAGAAGGCTACAACGTGTATGGAACAGAGAGTGTTAAGATCTAGGGGTACGGTTAAGGTCTAGTAAACTAATCAGTTTATGTTACTGTATGTCAATCTCTTTTTCTTTTCTTGTTGTCTTTCAGTTTGGTTTGTTGTTTCAGGAATTGTCTATTCTTTGCAACCATTTGATTCTTTGAAAATAATGGTTGTGCTTTCTTGTCAGACAGTGGTGCTTTCCTAATAGCATAGTTGTAATTAAATTGTGGTCTGCGACCCAAAAGGAAAAAGAAATTCTCTAGAGCAGCACTGTTCCGTGGGAACATTTGCAAGCCACATGTGAACCACATGTGTAATTTTAAGTGCTCTTCTAGCCATTTTCTAAAGTAACACAAGCAAAATTAATTTAATGATATATTTCATTTATCCCAGTATATTCGAAGTATTATCATTTCAACTTGTTATCAATGTAAAAAGTGAATGAAGTGTTTTACATTCTTTTATATATATATATATATATATATATATATTTTTTTTTTTTTTTTTTTTTTTTTTTTTTTTTGTGGTACACGGGCCTCTCACTGTTGTGGCCTCTCCCGTTGCGGAGCACAGGCACCGGACGCGCAGGCTCAGCGGCCATGGCTCACGGGCCCAGCCGCTCCGCGGCATGTGGGATCTTCCCGGACCAGGGCACGAACCCGTGTCCCCTGCATCGGCAGGCGGACTCTCAACCACTGCGCCACCAGGGAAGCCCTTACATTCTTTTCTTCATACTAAGTCTTAGAAATCAGGGGTGTCTTCTATACTTATGGCACATGTCAATTCACACTAGCCACATATCAAGTGTTCCATAGTCACATGTGGCTGGTGACTACCATATTGGACAGTGAAGCTCTAGAGAAAGCAGCTCTCTGGAACTGATGTTAAAATGAGGAATGGAAATGGGGAGCTGCTACCTTGAGAAAGGTAGTGCTTCTATAGGGGTGTGGTGGATCTCTTAAGTATAAGCCTGAGACAATTTCTTTAATCTTTGAGTTCCTTTGTTGTCCCTTTCTTGGAACTGATGTTCATTGAGGTAAGTGTCTCCCAAAGGACAGTCTAGGTTCCCTGCTGCTGGCTGTTCCCAAATTCATACTTAAATGAACCTGACTGATGCCACCTTGATTCTGGCAGCTATAGTTAAAACTCACCAATAACTCAGACATGTTCAAAGGCAAGCTTGAGTTAGGATAACATCTCCATTCTGGAAGTGTTTAAGAGAAAATAGTTTTGTTACCTTCACGTGCATCTGTCATCAGTAACACACCTATCCGAAGTGGAACAGAACAATTAGAAACTTCGTAGCCCTTATTCTAGGTAGATTTTTGACCTCTTGAGTCAATGTCCATGTGTTTGAATTTCTACAAATGCATCTGTGTTTTGACTTTATATTTCATGGTGCGGATCTAAATTCAGCCAATTTTTAAATGATATTTCATCCACATAAATCATTTGTCCTCACCATGGAAGGCATTATCTTGTTTGATGAAGTTGCTGGTTGTTCTTTCCTGCTGCAGGCTGCAGCCTTTTGCCACCGACTAACCCACTAACAAAGTGTTCCCATTGCATTGTTGAATGGACAATACGTGGATTCATCTGCAATTAGCACTGTTTGCATGCAAGCATTTCATGTTCCAGCGTGCTTAAAATATTTTACTCTTGAGTAGGTTATATAGGCCCATTACAATTGGGGGCATGTTATTGCTTTCTCATAAGAGAGTACATGGGTGATTTCAGCCTAGCTTACTTATCCCAAATTCTGAGATATTGGCATCCAAAGAAATAATACACCTGAAATCTGCATATCAGTTTTCCAAGTGCTCTCACATCTATTGCCTCAGTTGAGGTAATGGGGCAGAAAATATTTCCCCTTTCAGGTAACGAGGTACCAGCCACATCAAATGACTTGCTAAAGGCAACACAGCTAGGCAGTGGCAGTTCTGGGACTAGAACCCAGCTCTTCTTCCTCCTGTAGCTGTATTCTTCACTAAACCACGCCACCGCTCTCTACGCGTGGCCCGGTGCTCTCCAGAAACCTTGAAACCCCAGTGGGATCCTGTCAAATGGAGAGCAGATCCTAAGTCTATGTCTCACTTCTTTACAAAAATGTCTTGAGAGACTTCACCAAGCCTCCATTTGCCCTCCTTCTTATGCACTTGACATGAGGGTGTATATTCAATCGCTCCTATGTTCCCCAAAAGGAAGCTTTCTGTAACAGGGCTTAGGGTCACACAGTCTCCAGACCCTCTTTATTATCAGCCATTCCATCTGAGAATCTATGTCCCTGCTCCCCAACTCCTATAGCCTCAGTCTCTCATTAAAGGCCCAGAGCAGTGCTTCCCAACTGGCAATATGCATATGAACCACCTGGGGATCTTATAAAAATGCAGGTCCTGAGGCAGCTGCTCTGGGACGGGGCCTGAGGTTCTACAGTTCTCACAAGCTCACAGGTCGTGTTGATGCTGCTGGTCTAGGGAGTAGTAAGATTCTAGAGAAAGCTGTCTCAGAGGATGTAACTTAAGGAATTGAAGGAAGGGGGAGGGAGAAAGGGAAGGAGAGTGACAAAAAGGCAGACAGACACAGAGGAGGGGAGAGAGGGAGAGAGGGAGACCAAACTGGGATCAGCAATTTGGGCAGAATGCTACAGTCCTGAAGTGGAGGCCCAGAACATTAAACCTGGGGGAAGAGCATAAGAAATTAACTTGCCACAACTTCTGGTACTCTGGCTTTCCTTTCGTCATCTTGGCTGACCCATTTTGTGAAGCAAAATTCGGGCTAACTGAGGCAAAAATCACACTCAAATAGACATCGATGCCAACGTGGTTACAGCCCAGTTAGCTAGCACCTTGGCAATCATCCCTAGGATGAAAACCTGGGGAAAGCCTCCGCAAACAAGCCATTGCAAAGTTCAGTGTCATCTTAGTGATGGCCAGTGTTACATATGAAGACAGTTTTAGGATAAGAAGACCATTTTTTTCCCCCTGTGAGAGTAGAAACTGCTTATTAAAAAAAAAACCCTAAAAATGTTGATATATTTCAAAAGAACTGTCCAATTTATTTTTCAAGTTGATTTCAGGAAATACCTAAAATAGGTAGTTTGGAGCCACGTTGGATTCTATCTTATGAAAGAAATGTGGACAGAGTGGCGTGAGGGTGCTGAGTTTTCCCATAGTGGAGAAGAAAAAAGAATGGGCTCGTGAATTAATGACCAAGTTGATTCCCCCATATGGTGATCCTAGAAGGGTTGAGATAAGGATTTGTACTATGGGTATTGTTCTGGGCCTGAAAAATATAGGAATCCATGGTGTAGTACGATTGATCTGAGAGAATGTGGGATATACTCTGCTCTACATGGCTTCACTTCTCCTTTCTGAGCAGGGACACCTAAAGAGCAAATGTCTGTTTAATAAGTGATGCCAAGAGATCATCAATGGTGCCCTGAGGAGGGATGGATATATGTGTAAATGTGTAGGTCATGGAGGGAAAGACAAGGAGGAAAAGCCTCAGAGGCTGCCAGAAAAAACCTGACATGTGTCAGTCGAGGCACAAAGCAGGCTGAGCAGGAAATAGAAACCGCTCTGCTGTCCTCAGCCAGTGTGGTGATGTAACGTTAGGGGAATGTTGGTCTTTGCTCACTCATCTTTTATTTCCCAAGAAGTTCTGGAATATCTCCTAGTGCCTTCTGACTTGTTACCTAGTTATCAGGCTTCCGGTTCCCTGAGCTGGCCTAGATCTGTCAGGGTCCATTCAGGGGCACAGAGATGGAGAAGCACCCTGAGATTTTACTTTTATTGTTATTATCAGAGCCAGCCTTAGCAGTTTATGGTACCAGTAATTCTTCAGGAAGAATGACTCAAGTGCAAATCAGCTGCAAAAATATGATCTAGGTGGAATCTAGTTAACAAAAAGACATCCTTGAAAGAGAAGGGGGTCATCTCTCATTTGCCATGGCTGAGAGTAGAGTCCGGGTTATTGGACTCATTGTGGGAACACACGCCTCAGATCCAGCACCCACTGGGGAGCAGACGGCCTCTTGATGACCTGCTGCCTGTTTGGGTTACTGGCCACCCACTGGAAGAGGGGCCCCCAGGATGCCTGGGCAGGTGACCAACCATCAGGCGTTCCAGATTCACTGCACCCTAGGGCTCACTCTGCTCACTGTTTTAAGAAATTCTTTCCCATTTCCTCATTGCTGTTCACAACTACTTCTGGCTTCTTTGGTTTCTTCAATATTTTTGAAATCCTTCTTATTTTCAAGACCTCAAAATGCCTGAGGTTAAGGAAAAAGATTTCCATTTTTCCTCTAATACAGTTCTGTTTAGTCTTCCTAGAAAATATTAACTTTGTTCATGCCGCCCATTTCGAAAGAATCAATTTTCCTTCTGCAGCCATAGACATTCTTGCTGGGGAAGCGTTCCTGCTTTAAAGAGTTCATCTTACGTTAAGTGGAAAACATTCTAGATAACTGAAGGGGTGATGTTCTTTGTTCCCAGAGGACCTTTCCTTCAGTGGTAATATCTCATCTACCCCCATTTAAAAACAGGAAACAGAGGCATTGAGAGATTAGGTGGCTTTCCCAAAGTTATGCAGGTGGGAAATGACATCCCATGGCCAATAGAGAGAGAAGAGGGTTGATCTTCCTGTCATAGACATAAGCTTTCCCCAAACTTCTGAGATAGATATGACTCTGGACCATAGTGATTCCAAGGAAGAGGTTTACCCACTTCTATGTTAGTCTTATTCTGCTTCTTTGGGGCTTCTGGCCTTCAGATGCATCTTTGACATTCTTCTTACAGATACTTTTATTCCAGGGCCAGTGGTAGATAATGATCATGTCATTCCTTTGGGATAAAATTCAGCATTAGCTCATGAGAAAAAGAAGGGTCCCATTAGTGTAGAGGGAAAGGATGGAGAGGATGGATGTGAGCTTGAAAAGGAGGCATGAAAGTGGTCTTAAGTTTTCAGAGTTGGGGGCAAATGAACTCCCTGCACTAGTTAATGCCTCCAAAAGGAGGGCAGCATCAACATCTCAATCAGGCCCATAATATCAAGGCAAACACCCCCATGGAAGCCAATCCCCTTCGTGGGTATCACTGTTCTGGCCTCTTCCTGGAATGTGCTGTCTCTTTACAGTCCATGTGCTATTTTCTGACTTTAATAACTAAGGTTGTAGATATGAAGAGAAACAAGCTGTGACCTTTCTGGCAATGAGCAGTCAAATGGATTTCAATTGAGCGAGCCGTAGAACACTGCTTCCACTCTGTCCTAGGTAAACAGTCCTGTCACAGGTTCTGCAATCAGAATATACTCTACAGTGTCGTTGTCCTGAGTATCTATATTGAAATGCCACGAAGGCTTTCTAGTATACCTACACCCTAAGTGATGAACGCTTTTTGAGTTAGACATCATGCAATGCCCGTGTATTCCTTGGTACAATGCATAGTAAAAAAATGAACCTAATTTAACCTATTGCAAAGCATTTGCTTCAAGTGAAAGAATTTAAACAGACCTGTTGGCTAAAGCCAATCAAGCAGGGTGCAGCCTCAGAGATGCCAGTGTGAGAAAAGAGCCGTGGTTTTTGTCCAGGATAGACTGAGCCATAGTAAACTTCCATTCCCAATAGAAAGCCCGTTCAAACTTAAATTTCCCCCTTGCCTTTGCAGATCCCTTCCCACTGGAGGCAAGTGACAAGAGGAATCACCGGAAACGTGGCTGCTTCAAGGATCCTGAGCCAGATTTCACTCTCCTTGGTGTCGGGCATGACACGAATATTGCTGATGGTGCAATGACCTTTCAATAGGAAAAACTGATTTTTTTTTTCCTTCAGTGCCTTATGGAATACTCTGAGACTCGCGACAATGCAAATCATCATTGAAATCTTTTTGCTTTGCTTGAAAAAATTAAAATAAAATCAACAAAAAAATGGACATGCAAGATTCCAGTATGCGAAAACTAATCTTATTTTAAAAAAAGTCAATTCAACAAAAGCCATTCTTTGATACCACTGCACAGTATACAAACACCATGTTCTTTAACACACACACACACAGACAAATTTAAAATTCCAATTCAGCAAATCGGCCCATCTTAGCTAAAATAATTATTCCTGATTTAAATAATTCCTCCTGATTTAAAAAAAACAAATCTGACTCCCTGTCTGGGAGGACAGACTGGCATTTCTTCTAGGATCTGCTGACCAGATGTTTTTGGTATTTCCTGTTGGTGGTGATGTTCTGTGCACCCTATTTCCTTTCAACTTTGCTGAAATGTGTATATCTTTAGAATGTAAATGCAACACTTAAGAAAATTGAAACACTTTGGAAAAGGGACTGAACAGTGACTTCTGTGTTTTGAAATGGTTTTGTGAAAATGCTTTGCTAACTTCCCACTCGGTGAAGGGATTCACATAGCTTTCGAAATTGACTTGTGTGTAGCAAGGGACGGGCACTATTAAGCATACCTCTCGGTGCTTTCCTAAAAACGGACCCCGGGGCTTTCTCAGAAGCCTGGAATTTCAGCTCACAGATCTGTTTTTCTTGCTTCAGTGTGCGTTTTAAGTCACGACAGCTGAGTATTTAGCATTGAGGTGAGGGAAATGCTGCCGACACTCCCAAATGTGTTTGGAATATCTTTCTCAGAAACAACACTGTGTTTAGCTCTGCTTTCTCTGCTAAGTATGCCTTTCAAGCGTACACCACGGGGACAGGACCGCATTGCAAGGCGGGCCAGTGGGTTCAGACCACAGTTCTCATCTAACTTTTACTCTTGCTAGGTCTGTCTTACCAGCTGTTGCCTGTGATTGCCCATGGCTCTCCGTCAGACTGCATGTGTCCTTTTCTAGTTTGCAAAGACTAAAATGCATTCCCAAACCTACTGCTAAACCGAGGGCCTCAGCCTCATTCCCAGGTCCATGCTTGGAGCAGTCTCTCTACTGACTCCGAAGATCGCTCCACTGCTCCACGGGCTATCAAGTAACTAACTGCGTACCTGCCATTGGCATCATCAGAACAGTCAGAGGAAATAGTCTCCGCTCACTAATTACCTCCAATAGAACGACGTATGCTTTCTGTAGTTCAGTAGTTTGCTCTCATCAGTGACGTGCACTGGGAAGTTTCCAGACAGTAAAAACTGGGAGCTCAAATTCATTTCCCAAGTGTGACCCTTAGATGCTCTAGTTGACTTGCTGCACATTTGCTCGTCTTCAGAAAAGAAAGGTACAAGTCTCATTTCCAACGAAAAGTTTCCGGAAAAGTGTAATATAAACTTTCATTCCAAAAAATTGTGTCATAAGCAAACGACTCACCTGTCAAATTTTAAATGGTATTGAACAAAAAAGGAAAGCTGTTGTGTTTTTGTTTTGTTTTCACGAAACTGATTTTTCAACTTCTGAATGCTATGATGTTCCGGCGCGGGAAGCTAACCGACCTACACACAAACTTCTCATAGGCACTGTTTAAAGAGAAGTGGATGTTAGTTGACTCAAATCAATTTTTCAGAGAGGAAACTTCACTGGGAATGAAGAGGCGGGTAAATTGGTTTGTTATTTTTTAAAAACTTGCATGTTTAAAGAAACATTGATTGCTTCAAATTTCTGCTACTAACTTCAAGCTACGGGAGTTTGGCGGTAGTCACTTGAAGATTTTTTTTTCCAATTATTTTCTTTTTGTTGTTAAAGCTGTACTTCAGTGAACAGAAACATTGCCAAGCAAACTAATGGCCGTAAAAGCATAAATTGCATGTGTGGGCGTAAATTACGGAGCCTCATTGCCATGAGGTATTGTACAAAGTTTTAATACATTTTGTAAATAAAATTGTAAAGAAAGAATTCTGTCTCTGGGCTTTGGCTGTTTAAACTTTACTTGGGTGCAGGTGCCAAGAAGTTATTAGTCACCAATTTACTTCCCACCAGAAGCCTTACCAATGATGTACAGTCACGTGACAGGTGATCTTCACAAAGGATTATGCCTCTCCCCACCCCAACTGCAGGATCACCACCAGTGATCATCTCCTCCACCCCTTGGGACCCTCTCCTCAGACACTTGCCTTGACCCTAACCCTGATCTCCCATCCTCCCATTGCCAGATCTGGCCTCCTGAGGAAGTGCCCAAACTCAGGATTGATGATCTTCAAAAACACTTCCGGGCTTCCCTGGTGGAGCAGTGGTTGAGAGTCCGCCTGCCGATGCAGGGGACGCGGGTTCATGCCCCGGTCCGAGAAGATCCCACATGCTGCGGAGTGGCTGGGCCCGTGAGCCATGGCCGCTGAGCCTGCGCGTCCGGAGCCTGTGCTCCGCAACGGGAGAGGCCGCAACAGTGAGAGGCCCGCATACCACAAAAAAAAAAAAAAAAAAAAAAAAACACTTCCAACTGCTTTCCCATGTCATTACAAGTATGTGTCTTAGTCCTCCTAGTTAATTGGCTACGTTTTGTGCTGCTGCCTTCATTACTGATGATAACCTAATGTCCCACTGGAAAATCTTTACTCCACCCAGGTCCACTGATCTAGAGTGGAGAAAGAAATCCTGAATTTAGGATTAGACTTGATCTTAGAATGCTTCTGAGAGAGAAACAAAAGGCTAATGATCTAATCTAAATTATATGTACTGAACATGCAATATAGTTGTATCCAACAAATAAAGCAAGTGTTTAAATACAGACCAGTTTTAGATGATGATCACCAAAGAAAACAGGGGGTAATGATAGGAGAAAGAGAAGGGATAATTTGAAACTAAGCCAGAAAGGAAGAAGAGTGCAGCTGAGATGCTAGGGAAATAAAGATATCTGGGGTTAGGGAGTTAGGGAGCAAGGAACACAAGGCCTTGGCGAGAGAAAGATAGGAGCGGGAAAGGGAAACTCAGAAGATTAGGAAGTGTAGGCTGATAAACACGAGGCAGTCAGTTTGGCCTGCAGGCTTCAGCATATTACTATCATTTTCACTGTCCTCTGAAATGCCATTTATCTGGTGAAACACTCACACTTTATAACTCTTCAAGTGCTTTCCTTTTCTTTGATTAGGACACCTGTAGCAGCCCCCAGAAGAGAATGACTCTCTAGGGAGCAGATTCAGTGACTAGATTACAGCAGTGGTCCCCGTGGTGGCTGCTGAAATCAGTTCAAGTTCCAAATGTCTCCAAGTCTTACAAAATAACAGATTTCTATTTTAACAGGAACTCCAGTTCCTTTCCTCAAAGAAGTTCATCTCAGGTGCTGTGGCAGTGGACAGTGGAGCACAACTTGGGTTTAGGTGGGGGTTGAGTGTTTTGCTCCTGGGAGGAAGGGAGAAGCAAGAGGTGCTTTTAGTCTTTCTCAAGTTAGACCATAGGTAGCTATATATCTTGCTTACACATAGGATCAGACTCGCCAACCAGGTCTGCCAAACAGTCTTTGCCCTTCAGATGTCACACTCCCCCTGTGCACAAGAGGAGAATGCCTCTTGGTCTCTGCATTGGTTTTCTTGCCCTGTTAACACTCACATCTGATCACACTCTGTCTATAGGACAGTCTCCAAACAGGAAGGGCAAATGTAGGTAAGGAAACCTTGGTAGGATCGTGGAAGAAATGGTCCTATATATCACCTTCCTGGTATTGGGTAGTGAGAAAGGGCCAACTGTGACTTGGGAAGATGAACATAGAAAAAGATGAGAACAAATGGAGAAGCAAGAAGCAAAACCATTATTCCTCAGAGTCCAGACTCAGTGAAGCAGAAGATGCACTGACATGTCTCATAGGGTCATAAACCACCAAAGCCTATTATCAGTTGGAGAGTTTACTTTCAAAATCTGAGCCAGCTGTTCAGCTACTCTCGGCCATACCCCTCCCCTCGTATCCTCACCCTATTGAACTGGGCTTCCTGGGCATCCATTTATTACCAGATCACTTGGCAGATATAAAACTCAGCGACAATATATCTGCATTCAGTTGTGGGAACACACAGAACTTAACGTCCCATCAGGAAATTTCTTTTGAATCTGGGGTTACTGGGAGGACTCACAGTATCACCCCTATCGATCTAGACTAAAGAAAAGGCAAGGTCGGGCTTCCCTGGTGGCGCAGTGGTTAAGAATCCACCTGCCAATGCAGGGGACATGGGTTCGAGCCCTGGTCTGGGAAGATCCCACATGCTGCGGAGCAACTAAGCCCATGCGCCACAACTACTGAGCCTGCACTCTAGAGCCCGTGAGCCGCAACTACTGAGCCCACATGCCACAACTACTGAGCCCACGTGCCACAACTACCGAAGCCTGCGCACCTAGAGCCCATGCTCCACAACAAGAGAGGCCACCGCAATGAGAGGCCCATGCACCACAGTGAAGAGTAGCCCCTGCTCAACGCAACTAAAGAAAGCCCATGTGTAGAAACAAAGACCTAATGCAGCCAAAAATAAATAAATAAATTTATGTTAAAAAAAGAAAAAAGCAAGGTCTTGGAAGAGAGTGGTTGGTGGCACTGAGAATTACTGTAACTTGCCTCCAGGCCTGAGTGTGAAAGAATGAGGTTGCTAGGAGACTTCCCTTACATCTAAGACTAAGAATCATGGACAAACCATTTATATTCAGTGAAGATGGTGCAATTGGACTTTCTCAGAAGGCTCCCTGGGAGGGCACTGTTGTTAGGACAGGATGGAGGAAGGTATTAGGAGTGTCTGCCATTGTCCCAACCTACCGCCACTGTCTTAGCATCCTCAACACTTGAGAGTTCACAAACCCATTTGAATAGACAGGATACCCAAGTTCTTTGACAGCCATTGCTGTCCTTGTAACCAAACATCACCTGGACAAGACGGTTGTGGGGAGAGCCTACACTCTCTTCCTCTCCTCTCCAGGCTGAGGGGAAAGCACACTTGGCTCCTGACCTCAGGGGCTTGCAGTCTCGGCAGCAAGGTAGATGATGACTAGAAAGAATCTACATCCATCCATGCCCAATCCTGTGCTCAGAGGAACAACTAGAAAGAGCCCCAAATGAAGACTTTCCCTCTGCCCCTTCACTTGGATTTGCACTTCCTAATGTAATCAGGTAGAATCTAACTGAATTTCTCTTTGTGCCTCAGAAGCTGTGAGCCTTTTGAACTAAGGAGTCACACTGGCCCCTATTAGCCTCTAGCTGTTGAAAACCTCAGAACGACCACTTTCCTGCCAAACTGCCCACCCTCCAAGCAGGAGGTATTTGCTTATTTACTGACTCACGATGCCCTAGCTATAAAAGTGTAAAAGAACCTGCAATGACAGCCTCAAAAATAATCCTCTCCCCGTGACAGCAGCTTTGGCAAAATTATCCCTGCAGTGGTTTCACTGAGCTTCAATCCTGTAGCAAAATGGTTGATTTAACTTTTTCTTAATAAATATTCATTAAGCCTGAACAAGTCAATTAAAGCTCTGGTGGCAGCTCTCAAGGAGCTTGAATGCAAGGCTGACAGGGTGAAACAATTTTACGAATATTTCCAAACATTGCAGTCTTCCCCCCTGAGATTGCTAGTTTTCTTGAAAGACGGGAAACCCTCTCTAAACCTGGTAAAGCCCTCTAAGGCCCACATTTTCCCCCAATTACAGTATATTCTTATATTCTATAAAATAGAATATAAGAATAAATCTAATAAACTTTAAAATTGGTAGATGTGACAATCCGAGAAAAAAGTAGGCTTGCACTCAAAAAGAGAACCCACAGCACAAATGACAACGAAAAAACAGATGAGTCAGTTTACCGTCAGCTTGTACAGCTGTAAGATGCAGTGAAAAGCTATGACTCTTCTCATCGTTTTGGATCCCGGAGTCATAACGTGGTTTTCTTCCACATGAGTGCAAACCAACTAGTATTATCACCAAAGAAGGAATATGCAAACTAGGAACAAGCTACCCAAACCACTCCCTGAAACATAATATGAGATGATTCTGATCACCCTGAGGGAGATGCTAGGTGGAACCTGGATAGAACGAGAGAAAGAACAGGCAAAGAATGGGCGGATGTATTCAGTTTACAGAAAGCCAAGTCTGTGTATTTGTGTAAGCGTTCAGAGCACTGTAAGCAGCCCATTCTTTTGATTTCTTTCCTTTACTCTCGCCATCACCACAGAGGGTTGGGCCGCACAGAGAAGACAGGAGGACAGGGGATCGATCACCACAAGCCTAGTCACCCAATCCCGAAACCTAGTAATCAACCTTATCTGCTCCTTCCCTCATCTACCCTCAGCCAAGTCCTAATGACTCTACTCCCTCCATCTCTCTGAAATCCATCTACTTCTAAGAATCTCTACTTTAGTTTGAGCTTGAAATACTTTCTAGATGGCTTAATGCAATAGCCTCTTAGTTTTTCCTCCTTTTTCTAGTTTTTAATCCCTTTAATTCACCCTCTGCACTGCAGCCAGAATGATTTTTCTGATCTCGTCACTCCTCAGCATCAGTGGGTCCCTAATGCCCTATGGCATAAGAGTAAATTACCTTAGTTTATCATTTAAAAAGCCCTTCATGATCTGCCTCCTGCCCATTTCTCCAGTCTTACTGTTTACCACCTCTTCACCTCCATTCTCCACTTCATCACAAATATCCACTAAGACCCAGTCATATTCAACTACTTAATTTCTGGCTTTGCTATGTCTTTCCATGAGTCCATGTTTTTGACCATGCTTCTCCATCTGCCTAGAATTTCCATCCCTTCACTTTTATGCTTGACTAACTCATACTCTTGTCTTTAAGACTAAATTGGCATCCTTTCCTCTGCGAAGTCTTCCCTGACTGGCCTCTCCCCTCAGGATTGAGTTAGAGACCCTACCTCTGTTGTCCCATCTCAGTAGTGCTTGCCTCTTTCACAGCACTACAGAGATATATTGGTGTGTGTGTGTGTGTGTGTGTGTGTGTGTGTGTGTGTGTGTGTGTATACACACTATATATATATATACACACACACAGAGATATACTCTGTAACATCGTACAGAAAACCCGAATGAACTTTTTGGCCAATCCAATATATTGTCTTCCCTGCTAGACCATGGGCAGATTCTCTCTTAATCATTTCCATAACTGAAACAGAGTTGTGTCTGTTGAACAAATAAATGAATGAACAAATGAATGAAATGTGAGAGTGGAAAAAAAACCCAGAGGCATAACTTAGGAAGTAGTGCTGAGAAGAGAGAAGAGATGCCACTTTATACTGTACTCAGCCATAAAAAAAAAGAACAAAATAATGTCATTTGCAGCAACATGGATGGATGTAGAGATTGTCATACTGAGTGAAGGAAGTCAGAGAAATACAAATATCATATGATATCACTTATATGTGGAATCTAAAAAATGGTACAAATGAACTGATTTACAAAACAGCAAGAGTCACAGATGTAGAAAACAAACTTACGGTAACCAAGAGGGGAAAGAGGGTGGAGGGATAAATTGGGAGATTGGGATTGACATATACACGCTACTATATATAAAATAGATAACTAATAAAGATCTACTGTATAGTACAGGGAACTCTACTCAATACACTGTAATGGCCTATATGGGAAAAGAATCTAAAAACAAGTGGATATAAGTATATGTATAAGTGATTCACTTTGCTGTACAGCAGAAACTAACACAACATTGTAATCAACTATACTCCAATAAAAAATTTTTTAAAAAGAAAATGAAAAAACACACAAGTTTTCTGTCCAAAGAGGCCCATCCTTCACATAATCAGTTAGCCAAGGAAGTTTCCCATAGCCTGCCATCTTTTCAATGTCACTCTTCTCCCAAAATAAGCCTTACCTCATCCCCCACCAGACAGGCAGCCAAGCCCTCAGGTTCCTTCGGATGTGGCGTATCTCCTGCACTAGTCGTCATCATCACCACTATGGGTGCCCCCCCTGGCCAATGCCCCAAGCTACTGCACTCTATGAAGGTCATACATTCACTCACAGGACACTCAGATGTGCAAATCTAATCTCTTTTGTGAGACTCAACCACTGGATAGTGGGTGGGCAATATAAATTTTAATCCAAACAAATAAATTTCGCTCATACACAATGGTATTAGGCTAGTCCATTAGCAGACCATAGTTATGCACCCCTCATATCTTCTTCAAGAAAGGACTTACTGTGGGCTTCCCTGGTGGCGCAGTGGCTGAGAGTCCGCCTGCCGATGCAGGGGACACAGGTTCGTGCCCCGCTCCGGGAGGATCCCACATGCCGCGGACCGGCTGGGCCCGTGAGCCATGGCCGCTGAGCCTGCGCGTCCGGAGCCTGTGCTCTGCAACGGGAGAGGCCACAACAGTGAGAGGCCCGCTTACCACAAAAAAAAAAAAAAAGAAAGAAAGAAAGAACTTACTGCCATCTGACTCCTCGTAGGTAGCTGACAGCCTCCAGCTGTTAACATCTCCAGAATCTGCCTGGGCTTTTGCACCGAGGTCACACTCTTGTTGGGGTAGCCCACAGGCAATGACAGAGCAAAGTGGTGATAATCAAAGTCGCACTGTCTCAGGGTAATCCCCAACTAGTAACCAGGCAAAGCAGTAGTACAAGAGCCTAGCTATTTGTACCCAATATAGGACTTTTCTTGCCTTGGGCTGGCAGAGACTTTGTCAGATTCACATCACAGTCTGCTGGCCCCCCCGCCGCTCAATCCTGCTTCTCTGTCCCTATCCCTTCACGGGCATTATTCCCTAATGTTGGGCTGCGCTCCACAGGCCTGCAAGCCTTGTGGTTGTCCAGCCTGAAACCGAAGAGCCTGGGGACAGCAACAGAGACATCCATGGTTTGTTAGACAGGGGAAATCTTACATGTCTGAAGCAAAGAGTCCTGGAACGACACCCCTACTGTGTACCGCAGACAGGCCACGACAACCATCTTCACCACTCAGCGGAGAAGGAGGCAACCATTTATAGGGGAAATTGACTCAGGTTGGCTCATCAGTTACCAGGGAAACCAGCAGCTAGGGTTTGTCCCTCACAGTCCCTCAGGTTAATTACCATCACAAAGGCAGGTGTTTCCCTTTAACAAACTAGCAGGTGTAGTCATTCTGGTCTAAATATGAGAACAATCACTAGCTGGGGCAAGGGGCAAGCACGTTCCTGTGAGGAGGGTGAAGGTGAAGCAGGCATTGGTCAAGCAGGGGGAAGTACAGACAGCAAGAGAACAGCCATCTTGAGTGGCCTGACCATACACCTAATAAAGCTTTTGCACTCTTAACTCTTCTCGGCAACTGCTTCTCTGAGAGTCCAATCTGTAACATTATCATGATAACAGAAGTGGTCCACGAAAGAAGGCCATAGATGGGGCTTGGGGACCAGATCCCTCACCACTTGCCTGGTACTGAGGACCGTCTTCCTGGTGGGGGTTTTTACACAGACGGCCCCTACTACCAGGCGACCGAATTATTAAACTTTCACCTGTGGTATTTTGGAAAAACATGCCAGTGGAGAGGATGCACTAGCTGGGAATGATCAGCCATTTGAAATCTATGGGAGATTATAAATATAAAGAAAATAGAATTTGGTGCTTATTATTAAGTGACCTTGATGCCCTAAAAACAGATAATAAAATGCTGAGGGCCAATAACAATTAAAAACCGTACATGAGAAGCCAACAGTCTCCAGCTTACAAAGAAGCTTCCATTTCAGGCAATGGGGAGCATAAAAAAGCAAAGATCTAACCCAGGATTCAATCATTAAGGTGACTGAACTTCCAGGATCGTTGAATGCTCAGCTGAGACAGGTATGTTCTGCTGAGGTCAAGGTCCTAGGTGCGAAAACCCAGCACACTGACACACGGGATGGGGACGTCTAAGTGGGTGCCCCTGAAGGTTTTGACTCTCCAGTCTTCTCTAAAACTTCTCGGCCTGTAGAAGTGGCCCACTCTGCCCAAAAAACAGCTAGTGCTTCCTCTGTATGAGAGACAATAGAGGTCTGTCACCCACAAAGCCATAGGTCTATAAGCAACATTATCCTTCTACGAAGAAGCTGGACCTAATAGGGAAGGAAAGGGACTGGAAGGGACTGGGAGACCTCACCAGCACGTGCTGGCAGGAGTCAGGGGAGTACCTATGAGACTGGATTCTGAAGGTGCTTCATCAAGAGGTGTTTTATCTCAAAACCAAACAAGGGAGAGTTTGTTGGTTTGGAGGCACTTTCTTAGGATACGGGACTTAACACCCTAGCAGGGGCCCCAGAAGTGGGTGTAAACTCATAGTTAAGGTAGCACATTTGTTCTTACTCTTTTTATTTTATTCTATATGTTAAGCAATACCCTGTTTGCCTATCTATTTTGCCTCTAGGGACGCTGTGTATTTTTTTTTTTTAGAGATGTTGTGTTTTATTAACCATCTCTAGCTCTCTACTGATCGGGCCTACATAGTTGCCACTTTAATCTCGCCTGTTGTTACAATAATTACAAACCCCTGGCTGCTGGTGGTTAAGCTCTATTGCTTTGCCTCTATTGCTGGGGGCTGGAAAGTGTTGGCTATCATTTTACTATTTCTTTCAACAAATCAAGGGACAACCTTCACTATCATCTGCCCTGGCCTGCGGAGCAGAGCACCATTCCCCAAAGGGGCCAATCAGCCACTTGGTAGCAAGTTAACTACAATGGGCCATATCCATCTTAGAAGGGCCAACAGTTCATTCTCACAGGATAGATACCTATTTGGGGGTGTGAGCTTGTCTTTCCTATCTGCAGAACCTCAGCCGGGACCACTGTCCAGGGGCTTATGGAATGCTTGATCCACAAGTATGAAATTCCACACAGCGCATCCAACATCCCACTTCACAACAAAGGAGGTATGGGAGTAGGCCCATGACCATGGGATTCACTGGTCATACCACACGCCACACCATCCAGAAGTAGCTGGCCTCACAGGGCACTAGAATGCAGGAAGGACGGGTTGTCAGGAAGCAAACACTGAGATTTATTGGGGAGTGACATCCGTAAAGGAAGAGTGAGGAAGCAGGATTGGGGTAGGGGGAACCATCAGACTCAATGCAGATCTGAGAAAGTTTCTGCCAGCCCCACAAGGAAACTCTGAAGCAAAGATTCCCATTTGAGGAGTCCTACATTGGACAGAAGTGGCTAGGCTCTCGTACCACTTCCTTGCTCAGTCATTGGCCAGAGGCTGCTCCAAGAAGACCAGGACCTTGACTCAAAAGCTGAGACCAACCCTGAAGGTGCTAGCAGCTGGGCAGTGAGTCCCTTCAGAAGAGGGATCTGAGTAACACATCTGTAGGTCTGCCACAGCCCATCCCTGTATCACACTGATCCACGTCTCCATACATGTTCAGGGAGAAGCCCATCCAAGTCTCTTGTGGGCCTAATAAGAGGGAGATAAGTGCGATAAACTACAGCCTCCCACTTCAGCTGGTCTTGGACTGCAACTGGTATTCAATGCCTCCCTCTTCCACTATTCATTCTAAATTCCCCTCACCTTCAGCTTTTACTTTGGAAGGTTTCGGTGGCTTATCTGGTAGTTTAAACCAAACCCTCATTCCTGAGAGATCAGAACCCCTGGTAAGTCATACCCTCCTCAGACTGGGGTTGCTGCATGTGTTCATTCAGTTACAATGGACTGGGGAATGGTGGGGGGGGGCACCTGGGTGGGTCATCTGAGTTCCACACATATTCCTCTCTCTTCTCATGGAACATTATCCCTCTATCCTCCTCCTGATTAGGCTCAATTATGCCTGTTAGGATGATGAGTTTTCTTGGCTACTAGTCATTGAACACAAAGAACACAAAGAACCCAAAGGGGCTAAGTGTCAGTCGTAGCTTGTAGGTCAATGGGATCCTTGTTATGGCCCCTGGTGGGAGTATAACCCCTTTGGGGACCAGGGTCTCTTAACACTGTAAAGCTTAGTTGCAGGGACAGGAAACAAAAAATCCTCCAGTAGGTCAGTCAGAGTGATGGTTAGTGGGGACATTCCTGATTCTACTCTTTGTTCCCTGAACCCTCTATTCTTCCTACGGAGGACAGAGCACCATATGGAGGTTTCCAATTTAATTCATTCTTTCTGAGTGTTGCCTCTGAAATGGATGGTGCCTTTAGGTGAAAGATTTGACCATATGATAAATCAGTCATGCCTTGACGTGAGACGCATATTTACACGTCTAATCATCATAAGCCTGTGATGTAGGTACTCATTCTCTCCATTTTACAAGTGAGGAAACTGAGGCACAGACATGCTAAGAAACCTGCTAAACACCACGTATAAGTGACAGAATATTTCAACTGGGCCATCCCACAGAGGTCATACTACAAACTAAAGGGATGAATGGTTAGTAAAATTTCAAGCCTGCTGATTGGCTAATTTCCAGAGGCAATGAAGCCAACAACATCCCACCCAACATTTTTGAACACTGCTTCCAAAAGGAATTGCCATTCCAGGATCTTCCAAGGTCTTGATTGGAAGCTCTAGCCTTAACAAACATCCTGATGAAATACGAAGCTCCTCTGAAACGGTTTAAGCAATGAGTGCCATGCCATGGGCCTGCCCTTGCTCATTACTCCTGGCCCATACCTGACCCTCATTTAGGGACCATGACTTAATGCTGATCATTTCATTGTGGAAACATAAAGCCCAAAAACCGTCTGAGAGAAACAGTTTGCAAGTTTTAATGTGGCTTTCTCCTCTTCTATTTTCTCTGGTAGAATTTACTTACAGGCATAAATATGAAAAATACATATTACATATGATGAGTTACAATTATTAAAATTAAATAAGAGAAAATCCTTGGCATTCATATTCATTTCCTTATTCGGAAGAGACATCCCATTCTACTGATTGCAATATAAATAAGTTTGGAATAATGATTGTGGTAGTCTAATAAACTAATGGATCCAATCTCATAAGTCATTTTTATGGATAAAATGTAAAATACTAAATTCCAAACAGAATACATTTGCAGTTTGTTCCAGGAAAACAGATTACTACGTGTAATGTCAACAGTCATTACTTCCTGGTGTTACTTACCTGATCCCAATTTCCTAGCTAATACCACCGTGTGTGTAATGAATAATGCACTCTGTGAAATGTACACTCTGCAAAAATACATCATATATAGCACAGTTATTGGTATGTACATCACCCAATAGAGAATTTGTATTTCTTCCCTGCCTCCCACTCCCTTCCCACTATTTTTTTTATAATTTTCTTAAATATCTATTTATTTATTTATTTTTGGCTACACTGGGTCTTAGTTGAGGCTCTCTAGTTGTGGCATGCAGGCTCAGTAGTTGTGGCGTGCGGGCTTAGTTGCTCCGCAGCATGTGGGATCTTAGTTTCCTGACTAGGGATCGAACCAGTGTCACCTGCATTGCAAGACCGATTCTTAACCACTGGACCACCAGGGAAGTCCCCCCACTATTTTTTTTACCTAACATATACCTAGAAGAAACATTTTGCAGGGGTGTGGGTGGAGGATGTGCAAAGTGAGCAGCTTTTCATGACTATTTATTTATTATTGAGATAAAATGAACATATAAGTAATCATAACCCAGATCAAGATGTGGAAAGTTTTCAGCACCCCAGAAAGCTCCCCTGTGCCCCCTCCAAAGAGCTAACCACTATTCTGATTTGTATCACCATAGATTAGTTTCACAGTGAGCAACTTCTTAAAAATGTACATTCAGTACTTAAAAATCTCCTAAAGTAGAGGCTGAAGTTATTTGTCACAACTGTCAAGGCAGCTCAGAGGGAAGTCTAGCACCTTTAGCAGTGCAGCTTAACAATAACTCTGTTTTTCAGGAAACTGATTAGGTAGTTCAAAATTATCCAAACCTCTGACCTTGCTTCTTCCTTTAGAGTTTTTAAAGCTATTCCTTTGCTTGTTTATATCCCTGCCCACCCTCATTCCTCATTCTGCCTCCCTCCTCGCCACTCACAACGCCCCCAGAGTGGTGTGCTGGGGGGCCTGCTTGCAGGGGCTTTTGAAAGCTGATTGTACACATCTCTTCCCAACTCCACATTCAGTGATGTTCAGTTGGTAGTTTAAGATTGGCCATGGTGGAAGTTTTTACACCACAGCAATTGGCAATCATGGTCTGGCAGACCCCTAGAATAACTGCTAAACATTTATCACCACTGACCACTACACCACACATACAATATATTCAAATCATGTCAAATGGCTTCAAAGAGCTTTGGAGATTAAAAATGCTACCTGGTCACAGAAAACCTAGTAGAAACAAGTTTCAACTCATCCAGTGTTTTCAAATTCATAAGAGCATGCCACTGGTCATGGATTGGTTTTACAACAATCATGATTTTGTGAATTGCTCCCTCTCCCTAAATTGAAATGCATGACAAGTTTTTAATTGAGGTAAACTGTCACCAATGTTGCTAGAAAATTTTTGCAATAGCCTTAGAGATACAGTAGCACATTGCAGAAATAGTTGAACATTCACTGTCTAGAACAGGATTTTAGTAACTTAAATCTGTACTGTAATCTCCACTGGTTTTGTATGCCTTCGTGCATATAATGCTTTGTCACCAAACCATAGGGTAAATTCATAGGGGTCAAAAATAGTGTCTTCTTTCTAGAAATTATTCACAGTGCCTAGCACAGTATTAGGTTTTGAGCAGATGCCAGGTAATAATGCATCAATTCCATCGTTCCCTCCTCTATTTCCTTCTCCATCCCATCCCCCTAGTGAGTTTCCCTACACTTTATCAGAGCTGCTCCCTAATCCACCCAGTCACATAAAACAAACTCGACTATTATTCACAGTAGTCAAGGTATGGAAACAACCTAAATGTCCATCGATACATGAATGGATAAAGAGAATGTGTGTGTGTGTGTGTGTGTGTGTGTGTGTGTGTGTGTGTAATGGAACATTATTCAGCCTTAAAAAAAGAAGGAAATCCTACTATTTGGGATAACATGGATGAACCTTGACGACATTATGTTAAGTGAAATAAGCCAGTCTCAGGAGGACAGATGCTATATGACTCCACTCAAATGAGGCATCTAAAGTAGTCAAACTCCTAGAAGCAAAGCTTAGAATGGTGGTTGCTAAGGGCTAGGGGGAGGGGGAAAAGGGGAGTGACTGTTCAATGGGTATAAAGTTTCAGTTATGCAAGATGAACAAGTTCTAGAGATCTGCTGTACAAGACAGTGCCTGTAGGTAACAACCCAGTACTGTGCCCTTAAAATTTTGTTAAGAGGGTAGATCTCATGCTAGGTGTTCTTATCACACACACACACACACACACACACACAAAAGGAAACTGTTGGAAGTGACTGATATGTTTATTACCCCGATTGTAATGATAGTATCACAGGTATACGCATATGTCCAAACTCATCAGTTGTACACATTTAACATGGGCAGGTTTTTTGTCTATCAGTTATACCTCACTACAGCTATTCTTTAAAAAAAAACAGACCTACAACAAAAATTAAGACAAGTATTATAATTATCCTGTATTTCAGGAACACAGTACACTCATTTGACAAATATTTAAGCACTAACAAGATGAAGGGCTTTGTTCTAAACATTATAGATGTATACCAAGATGATTTAGACACAAGCGCTGACATGAGATTCCAGGCAAACACAGTACGCAAGATATATATATAAGAAACTCTGATATAAATAGGAAAATGATCCAGATATTATGCTTATGGAAGTCTAAGGAGGGAGAGGTTGGTTTTGGACATGCTGAGTTGAAAGCAGAGGTGGAAAAGCAAACAACCGAAGCAAGAAAGCACGAGAACGCATACCAGGAACAACAGTTTGGCTGGAGCATAGGATGTGGGGAGAGGAATAGTTTAAAATGAGATTGGAAGGTAGAGGTCAGATTATAAAAGATTATCAGTATCGTGCTAAGGGGTTTGAGCTTTACCTCAGAGCGTGCCAGATTCTGCTGCAGTAAAAACTCCAGTCAGTGACTTAAAACAACAAGGTTTATTTCTTACTGAAGCCACGTATCTATTGTGGGTAGTCTGGGGGCCCTTCACTTGTGGACTCAGACCAACAGAGTAGCTACCATCTGGAACCAGAGGGACAGAGAATAGGGTGAATTGTACACCAGCTCTTAAAGTTTCTGCCCCAAGATGCCATGCATCACTTCTGCTCACATTTTACGACTAAAGCAAGTCATGTCCACGCTTAACTTCAAGAGGGTGAGGAAGTGCGATCCTATGTGCCTAGAAGCGTGGGGAGCCAGATATATTTAGCGGACAGCTCTAATGGTCAACACAATTTGTCCTAAGAAGGAAGGCAGGGTCATATTCAGATGTCAGAAAGATCACTTTAACAGTGTGTATGGGATGGATTGGAGGGAGGCTAACTTGGAGGCAGGGAGCCTAGTCAGGAGGCCAGTGCAGTGTTGCAGGTGAGAGCGAGTGGTGGTGTGATCCAGAGCAAGGTGGGAGAATAAGAGAGAAGGGGACTGATGCATGAGACATTTCATGAGATATTAAGGAGAATCAACAGCACTAAGTCAAAAGGTTGTGAAAGAGGGAGTCAGAGTAAATAGGGCTGCTGCTGGCAGACATATCAGGTGGGCAGAGACTGCAGTGGTGACCAGGACTGCTGGGGTATGGCTGGTGGTGGAGTGGAGCTAATGGACAGACCTAGTAAGCAGGGCTTAATGGGGGTAGTTAGGGCTGGTGAGTGTGGTCAGTGGTTGTTGATTATTGGTGGTGCGCCGTGGATGGGTGTGGGTGGTGATATCCAACATGAGCTGGAGAGTACCAGGAGTTTAGGCTGGCTGGAAAGGTAGCAAAGAGTCAAATAGGAAAGGCCTTGACCACCATGGCAAGAGGTGTAAGTTTCATCATAAAGACAATAGGAACCACTCAATTATTTTAAATGCATCTGCCTAATGATGCTTCAAGTACAAGGACAAATATGAAGTGAGACAATTACGTGTAGGGTAAGGCCACGGGTAGTGGACCCACCAGTGTATATTTGACAGAGCACAAGAGCAGAGGGGTGGGTTATCTAATGCAAATTGTGCTGTTACAACTTGACAACCATCTAGACAAAGGTGAGTGGGAATGCTTCCCAGTTTCTTGTACAGGATTTTTTTCCCCATTTTTGCATTTCATTCTCACTTTCCCAATTCATTTCCTACCACTCAGTGGCATTATTCAGCGTTGAGCAAGCCCATGGGAACACCAAATTTAGAGAAGGTTCTTTTAGCCAGAAACTGCCTTTGTGGATGGACCTCAAAATCTGGCCTCAGTGGAAAAATCGTCTGAGTTCCGAGAAATGGGAGACCATCTGGTGACTGCTGCAAGGAAGTCTGAGAAGTTAGCCAAGACTGGCGGAATGAAAATCTCCGATCTGAAGCTGCTTTCGTGAAGAAATTTCAATGCTACTGTCATCCCCAAGATTTATGTTAATGCCAACTTCATGATACTTTAAAGCTCCGAAATTTGGGCAACAACAAGAAAACATAATAACGAAATGAAAGTTAGTCATTGGGACACTCGTATTTAGTAGACTTCATCAACTAAGGTGTAGACAAGCAGCAACTCACGTTATAGCCATGGGAGCAAAGTGAAATATGTTAAAAGCTGCTGATATGCTATATTTACATTTTTAGGACATGTTATAAGACAAAAATCTTAAAAATCTACTTCTGTCAGCTAAATATTTTGAAATAAATCAGAAAATATTCTATATGGAGCTCTTAATGTAGTCTAAGAGAAGATAGGAAGGAAAATGAAAAACATTCTAGTTTGTAAAGAACTATTTAACAGAGGCAAGGTAAATACATTTAAAGTGACTATTATGAACATGTATTTATATCCACAAATACACATAGCACTACCACTTTTTTAGTGTTTTCTATGTGCTAGGAACCGTAATATATGCAATTTGTACATAATATCTCATTAATCATTTCAACTTCCTTTGAGATAGGTACTTATGTCCACACCTAAGTTTCTATTTTCTTCCCTATACTACTGGAAGCCAGAAAACCTACATTTCCAGAAGTCTCTTGCCAGCTAGGTTCTGGTTAGCTTTTGCCAATGAAAGACCCTTCCATGAGATAATGAAATAGGAGGCAAGGGTGAAGCCATTCTGCATTTGGACTCGCCCTTCTCTCCTACTTCACTGCATAAGTGACCCCAGGTACAACCAGCAAAATAACTGCTCAGCCAAAATCACTGACCAAAAGAACTCCCTCTTGCCTATCTCTGATACCGGGACCTCCCCTTCCCACTCCTGCCCCCAAGTCGTGGAGGCCCTCAGCCCGCCGAGAGAGGGACTCCTTGACACCCCTCTTTCAAACCCGGACCGCACCCTCTTCGTAGATGGCAGCTCAATACTCGGTCCTAACAGACGCCAACGGGCAGCCTATGCGGTGGAGGAATGCTGCTATCACATCAATGAAACAGGACTCGTCGAAGACAATGTAAACGCCCTCCATCGCTTAAGAGAAGAACTCCAACGCAAACACCAACAGTCTGCCTCCCCAATTCCCGATTGGTGGCGATCCACCCTCTATACCTGGCTAACACCAACCTTAGGCCCCTCAATTCTCATCTGTATCTTGTTCATGCTCGCTCCCTGTTTTCTTAGGCTCCTTCGCAGGCGCATGGAGGAAGTCTCTCGGGTGGCCACAAACCAAATGCTCCTCGGCCCTTACACCTTGCTTCCTACAGAACCCCCCCACTGGTCTCCCTTAAGCCTCGGACCTCTGGTTGCCCGACTCCCCTTTTGACGCCCCCATTCAGCAAGAAGTAGCCAGAGATCAGAACGCCGCCCCATTACACCAAAGATATCGGGATGTAAGGCCAACTGGCCCGAGGCAGGGGAACGCAATCAGATTCACAGGTTGCATCAGACCGAAACTTTCCGGACCACCCTGTTCCAGAAACTGACCTGGAGACTTTCCGGACCACCCAGTTCCAGGAACTGACCTGGGGACTTTCCACCCGGCCCAGCCTTCCCGCCTTTCGAGGGGCGGGGCTAACGGTCCCAAGACTGACGCAACCGGCACCGGATATTGTCGCGATACTCGAAGAGACCACCAAATAAGGAATACCCTGCGCCCTCCCGGATTCGCCACACCCCTTTCCCTTCTTCCCCTATAAATTCTGCCCAAACCCTCGCCCGGGCGCGACTTCTCTGGCCCCCTTCTCTCGGAGCAGTCAGCCTCGCCCGGGAGCGTTCCCAAATAAAGCTCGTTTAAGCTCTCCTCCGTTTCTTGGTGCTGTTCCTTACAACTATGAATGAACAACACTGCTCCTTCAGGCTCCAAAGATGTGAAGTAACAGAAAGTTCATGGCATGCAAATCTTGGTTACTCCATACCTGAGAGAATAGCATTCACTGCCAGGAAAAATATACACAAACATTCCTCAACTAATTCAAAATACTTTCTGCCTAGTTGAAAAACGTCAATCAACTACTTAATACCACCTGGTGCTTAACAGGTGGTAGATTTTTTTTCCCCATGAGAGACATGAAAAGTTATTTTCAAAGACTTTTTTCAAAGAAATTTTTATGATTTATTGCTTCAATCTCCTTTAGAAGGCAAATAAATATTTAATTCTTACACGGGCTTAATTCTTTGTGTGGTGTCACCTCCTATTCCCCCAATTATAAAGAGGAGTAAATCTTACTTGCTAAAGAATTACATTTCTAAGATCACCCTTTAAACTTCCAGCTAAAATAATTCATACTCTACTTCTTTCATGTTTAAAGGGTGTACATGTCTCAGTGTCTTCAAGGAGGTGACACAGCTGATGTTTCTTAAACCCACAATTCTGCTTTCATGAAATCAACAAAGGCCTTCTGTGGCTTTCTAGGAAGACAAAAGATTCCATTTCTAGCCACCTAAAGAAAGGATACCTGTTCTGTACCATAAAGATGCAGAATACCTTGTATCGAGTGTCTTTGAGGTTTGGCAACTCTTTGACAACACTACTTTTCCTTGGTCAAGAAAATCTGAAGCTCTAATAAGCCATTCAAGTGAAATTTCTCACAGAATACAGTCTTTAGTAACCGTAGAATCAAGTTAGAATGAAAAATGTGACTTTTCTCTTCCATGTCTAGGATCTTTTATCAGAATTGTAAAGGTTTTGTTTCACTATTTTTCAAGAAAACAACTTACCATACTCGCAGGCTTTTTTTCTCCTGGGATCATTAACTCAATTGATTTGTGCATATTGTCAATGAGGCCAAGGTCTTGATGAATTCAGTCTCCGTGTGGGCCGTTTGGGCTTTCCATAGGCAGACTGCACCCTTGACTCCGACTTCAATCTCACGCCTGATCTTGGCCAGGTCAGTTTCCACTCCAGAAGGACAAGTGCTACTATAGCCATAATATCTGTGCAGACATTCCCACCATGGGGACAACTCAATCTCTGTTTACAGGTGTAATGAGGCTTGCCTTTACCTGTGCAAGATCTAACTGCAGCAAAAAGATACTAACTTGAATTTGGGGCTCCGGGATGAGTCCATATAGAGCACATTTACAGTATTTGAGGGCAAAATGATGAGCTGCTATAACAAACAGCACTAACAATACAGTGATTTTAAAAAAGGTGATATATCTCTCTCATAATATTTGGAATATAAGTACATAGTCCAGGTAAGCAAGGTAGCTCTGATCCAGTGATCATTTAGGGATCTGGTTGCCTTTTAGGAAGTTGCCCCTTTATCCCTTAAATCATGGATGTCATCTATGTGGTTAAAGTTAGATTGTCATGAGTTGCAGTATGGAAGAGGCATATTTACTTTCTTAAGGCCTGGATGCAGCAGACATCACTTGCATTTGCATTCTGTGGGGGAGAACTTAGTCAAATGGCTAAACCTACTGCACAAAGGACTGTAGAAGGTGTAGCCATGAACCATGTTCCTCGGAAGAAGTGAAGAACATGTTTCGGTAATCGACCAGCAGTCTTTGCCACAGATGGAAAGTCAAGGCCATCCCTATTTTGCTGTTTGCATACTCAAAACAACACTTGGAAGAAGAGCTGTCTCCAGCACAAGTTCTATGATAGCATGTCATTTTCCAAATCAACACCCATCACCCAACTGAAGCCACAAACTAGAGAAAGGAAGATAGCAGTCTAGGCAAAGTCACAGACATGAGGAAGAATAAGAATGAAAAACTGCATCATTCATCTCCCAATGTATTGATGCCATGACCCCATGGAGGGTACAGACTGTGCTGGGGAGAGCTTGCACCTTTCCCCAGCTCCTTTGGAACACGGAAAAGAAGAGCTATGGAGGAACAAAGGGAGAACTGCTAACACTGTCGAGTTCCTCCTCGGGCCTAACCAGAACAAGGGGCCTTGCATTTTCATTGTGCACTGAGTCCTGTAAATTATGTAGCCAGTCCGGCATGAGGGATAGGGAGCTGATGGAGAAATGCTTTTCCTTTCCTAACCCCCAGAAAATGGTGCTGAGACACATTTCATGAGTCTTCTCAGATATCTTCCCTTGTCGCGCTTTGCCATGTCCCTCACTCCTGCTTCCTGAGATCACATTCCCAAAGAAAGGACTTGCACAAAAGCTGTTGTGGTCAGTGTCTAAGCAGAGGCCGTAGGTGGTGAGTGACCTCTGCAGATATGTAGGGGAAGATCATTGCAGGCAGAGGGAACAGTCAGCAAAGGCCCTGAGGTGGGAGCATGCCCGGTGTGTTTGAGAAACAGCAAAGAAGTCACTTACGTGGCTAGAGTGCAATGACTAATAACACGTGAGAGATTCTGTAACAATCTATATGGGAAAAGAATTTGAAAAAGAATAGATATATGTATATGTATAACTGATTCACTTTGCTGTACACCTGAAATTAACACAACATTGTAAATCTACTATACTCCAATAAAAATTTTTTTAATTAAAAAAGAAATAATCGGGGACTTCCCTGGTGGCACAGTGGTTAAGAATCTGCCTGCCACAAAACACCAAATAAATAAATAAATAAATAAAACAAAGAATCCACCTGCCAATGCAGGGCACACGGGTCCGAGCCCTGGTCAGGGAAGATCCCACACGCCGCGGAGCAGCTAAGCCCGTCTGCCGCAACTACTGCGCCTGTGCACTAGAGCCCTTGAGCCACAACTACTGAGCCTGCGCCCTACAACTACTGAAGCCCGTGTGCCCTAGAGCCCATGCTCCGCAACAAGAGAAGCCACGGCAATGAGAAGCCCACGCACCACAACGAGGAGTAGCCCCCACTCGCTGCAACTAGAGAAAGCCTGCGCGCAGCAACGAAGACCCAACGCAGCCACACACACACACACACACAAAATCGGTGAGAGAAATAGGAGATGAAGTCAGTGAGCTCACTGAGGGGCTTAAAGATCCCCGAAAGGACTTTGGGTTTTTCTCTGACAGAAAGGGAGAGTTGTTGGGGTACTCAATCAGAGACATGATATAAGTTTTCAAAAAGGACATCTGGCTGCTATGTTGAGAATAGACTGTAGAAGACAAAGGTAGGAGCAGGAAGAACATTTAGAAGGCAGTATATTGGGGCTTCCCTGGTGGTGCAGTGGTTGAGAGTCCACCTGCCAATGCAGGGGACACGGGTTCGTGCCCCGGTCCAGGAATATCCCACATGCCGCGGAGCGGCTGGGCCCGTGAGCCATGGCTGCTGAGCCTGCACTTCCGGAGCCTGTGCTCCGCAACAGGAGAGGCCACAACAGTGAGACGCCCGTGTACCGCAAAAAAAAAAAAAAAAAAAAAAAAAATGGCAAGAAGGCAATATATCCCTCTCAATATTGTGCAAGAAGATGATGGCTTGGATCAGAGTGGTAGCAGTAGAGGTGATGAGAAGAGGTCAGATTGTGGATGCATTTCAAAGTAGAGTCAAAGGATTTGCTGATGGATTGGATGAACGCTGTAAAAGAAAGAGGGGGGTTGAGGACATCTACAGGAGTCACGGCCTGGAGACTTAACAGAGAACAGGTCACCAAGGGAGTGGCAGACCGGACAGAGTGGGGATGGTTCAGACAGGAAACAGGATGATCTGGGGAACAGACAAGTGAGTGTCCAAGGAAGGGGACAATGGGACTCACGGTTCAGGGTAAATCTTTCTCTATTTTCCCCTTTTCCCTTGCTGAAAAAGGAATGACTAATGAGTAAAGTAATGGGCTAAAGAGAAGGGGGTCAGTACCATAGAGGTAGCCACTGACTCTGTGTATACTTGGGGGTGACTTTACACAGAGTTGCATTTGGTCTCTGAGGCTCTCAGATATCAGGACAGCCAAGTATAACAGGCCGATGTAAATAAGACAAATCAGCTTTCCTAGAAAGAACATGGAACTGAGAGGCATGTGTGCTGGTCTACCGTAATCCATAGATTAGCAATTCCCCATGGGAAGCATCTATTTTTGCCCCACCGATCTTGACACTTCTTCACATACCCCTGAAAGAAAAGCTACTGACAAAGCACTGAAATGTATGGTGAAGGTTTCATAGGGAAGACAGAGGAAACATGTACATCACACACAACTTCATCAACCCCCTCTTGACATGTCTCTTTGCCTCAGCCTCTCTCTCCAACCATCCTACCAATGGGATATTTTTTCCTTCATCCTCTTAAAGCTGCTTTGCTTCATTAACCTCCTGTACTCCTGGACCTATCATTCCTGCCCCTAACCCAACTGCAGCTTCTCCAAACTTGTAACTTAGCCCATTTTGGGGGGGGAAAAAAAGGAGGATTTTCTACTTACCATGATCCACCCCCTTGGGTGGGTGGGGGATGGGAGAGAGCAGGGAGGAATTATAAAATCTCTTTTTCTTGTGCAGTAAGTGCTGAGGACTGTATCAAAAGACATGGTCCCTAGCCTCCAGCATCCAACCAACATGTCAGTGGATCACTGTAACCCAAAGTCATAATTGTTATGACAGAAGTAAGCACAAGTACTGTGGCACCATTAAGGAGGGGCACCTAATCCAGACTGAAGGGGTGGCAGTCAGGGATGTCATTTCAACTTTTCTGAGCACCTACTATGTGCTAGGCCCTGTACCTCACACTAGTGCTATGCTGGGGCCCCAAGTAGGTGCTTAGTCTGCCTATTGGGTGACACCCTTCCTCCTGCTGAGGCTCTCCTCCACTGCTGAGCTCAGTTTCCCCATCTGTCCACTGAAGGAATCTGCCCAGGGCTTGGCAGAACCGGGATCACAACCTGAGGCTTCTGGTTCTTACTATCAATACATGGGACTTAGAAAGTCTTAGACTTGACTAAGAAAGTGTTGACTCAAACATGTTGTTCTCATTGCTCATTCATCAGCCCAAATGTATTGTTAGTAGCAATAGGAGGCTGTAGGCATTGTGCAGGCCTCTAGAGAATTCTAGGGCTGATTTGCCTATTTATTTTTCCTGCCCCAGTCTCCATGGTCATTACCGGGACCAAAGAAGTCGTATCTTCACGGCATTTCCTTGGAACCACAGTGACATTCAGTGGCCATTGGAGGTTGAAAAATAAGTGTCAGAGAAAGCACTTGTCTTTGTGCTGCAGGATGGAGTGAGGCAAGTTTCCCAGCAATTTTTCCACTTAAACCAGCACAAGCTGATCGGTTCCTGCTATTGCTTATGGAAATTTAGCATAGGGTTAATAGGCTGGACCTGGCCCAAGACCACTACCTCACACAAGCTATTTATCCTCATTCAGCTGCCTTCATAGACAAAAGAACAAACCAAACCAAAAGAGTTTACATTGCAATACCGATTTTTAATTTTTCTCGTAGATAATGCTTCCCTAATGCAAAAAAAAAAGGGAATAAAAATTTGAAAAACACAAAATGTTACAATCATCCACAACCTCACCACCCAGAAATAACCCTCATTAACATTTTAACTTATTTTCTGCCTGTCTTTCTATGAAACATACATTGTTATCATTCAATACATACTCGTTGCCTGCTTTCCGCACTTACTGATATATTGTGGACATTTTTCCCTGCCATTCTTCTGTACCATTATTTATAATGGCCGAATAGGAATCCAACATATGGATGTACTGTGATTCACTTATGGATGTATCATAATTAGTTAACCAATTCCATATTGTTAAAACATTCAGATGCTTTCTAAATTTTTAACATTATAAAATAATATTGTAGGAGTTTCCTTACAAATAACCTACCTGATTATTTCCTTAGCATTAATTCCTACTATTGGAACAACTCACTTAAAGAGCATTCACATTTAATACTTTGGAAACATATTGCAAAATTACCCTCCAGAAAGATTATACCAACTTTTTCTCCCATCAGCTCTTTTTGAAAGTGCTTATTTCCTCATGCCCAGGTCAACACTGAGTATTATCATTACTTTTCTTCTTTGACAGTGTCAAATGATAGGCAAAAAATGGAAAAATTTTTTAATGGCAAAGCATTTTTGTTTACTTTTCATTTTTTATTATAAATGAATTTGAACTTTTACTTTTTCATTGGCTGTTTGTTCCTTCGTAAAGTGCCTGTCCTGGTCTTCTGACCTTTTTTCCCATTAGAATTTTTATCTTCTTTATTGATTTATAAACACTCTTTAGTGTTAACCGTTTGTCGTACCATACAAATTTTTCTCAGCATGTCATTGTCTTTCTGCTTCTTTGGCATATAGAATTTTGACTTTTATACATTCAAATCTATTTATCTTTTCCTTTATGTTCTCCATCTTTAGTGCTATGTTTAAAAAGGCCTTCCCTTCTCCTAAAATATATATTTTGTTTTTTCCTCTGGGTTTCTTGTTTTGTTAATTACATTTAACTATTTAATCCATCTGGAATTTATTTTCTTGAAGTACGAGGTCAGGCTATATAACTTTATTAAATAGTTGTGCCACAATTAACTGGAAGAATAATTTCTCCTTAACTTTTTTTTGCCACCTTCAACTATCAAGGTGAGAACTGGGGACAGGTAAAGGACAGACACGAAACAACAAAAGTGTTTTATCAGAATGAGCAACATCATTAGTTTTGACTGTGGTTTAGAATTTAGATGGGACCAGGTGGCAGGCCCAGTACAGGGAGATCCTGAGCGTCTCACTGACTAATATGGTAGACAGTGTTGTTGATACTGGCTATTGGCTCTCTCATCCTTCATTCCCACTTCCTTCTAATGCATCTTCTGTGCTGCAAAGACTGGAAAACTGAAAACCACATTTCACAGACGCTTTTACAGCTTGAGTTCTGGGTTTGAAATACCTTCCACCAAATATGTGCATTTACGCGAGATCTAAAAGGCAGAGATGAAGACAAGACCACCTTCCCTGCCCCTGTGGGCTCCTTTACGCTGGCAATGAAGGTCACGCAGACACAAGAATGTTCTGCAACACTGTACCAGCATCTAGTCTCTAGCTTCCTGGGTGTCCAGAGGCAGCACATCAGTGACAGTGGTATTTCCTGAATCCACCTTCTGTTCCCTGGGCCATTCTTGAACTCAAGCATTCCAGTGATGGTCTCAGAGGTAGTAGCCAACTGGTAGATGGGTTCTATAAGATTCTGGGAGCCATTCCTATAGGCCCAGCCTAGATCCCACTCTTCCAACCCTTCCAAGGCTTTTTAAAAAATATCTAGGGAATTCCCTGGTGGTGCAGTGGTTAGGGCTCCATGCTTCCACTTCAGGGGCCACAGGTTAAATCCCTGATCAGGGGACTAAGATCCTGCAAGCTGTGCAGCGTGGCCAAAACACTAAATAAATTTAAAAGATAAAAATACCTAATTTCCTTATTAAATCCCTTTCTACTGAAAATACCTAGCGTGGTTTTTTGTTTCCTATACTGAATGCTGACAGATACAGACAACCAGGGTCAGGGTCCAGGATCTTTTCAGGGTCCAGGTCAGGGTCCAGGACCAATTCCTTGCAAGACCTGAGTCTGGAAAAATATGGGTTAATGACAGGGGCCTTTCAGGCAGCAGCTGGCTAATATACAGGGGAAAACTCTTTATCCATCATTGGCCTGAGTCACATATTCTGGTATCCTTCAACTTTTGGTTGAAGCCAACACTAGGTGTAAATACATGAAGAGTGGAGGAGCAGAGAGGAAGGGAGCCAGGAAGGTAACACAAAGTGTCTACTATGTGTTGGGTACCAATCTAGACCATTTCACATGTTCTCATTTAATTCTTACAACACTCTGGAAGGTAAATACAATTGTCCCCAATTAACCCAAACCTACACATACACGTTTACTCAGCCATAAAAAGAAACGAAATTGAGTTATTTGTAGTGAGGTGGATGGACCTAGAGTCTGTCATACAGAGTGAAGTAAGTCAGAAAGAGAAAGACAAATACCGTATGCTAACACATATATATGGAATTTAAGGAAAAAAATGTCATGAAGAACCTAGGGGTAAGACAGGAATAAAGACACAGACCTACTAGAGAATGGACTTGAGGATATGGGGAGGGGTAAGGGTGAACTGTGACAAAGTGAGAGAGTGGCATGGACATATATACACTACCAGACGTAAAATAGATAGCTAGTGGGAAGCAGCCACATAGCACAGGGAGATCAGCTCGGTGCTTTGTGACTGCCTGGAGGGGTGGGAGGGAGGGAGACGCAAGAGGGAAGAGATATGGGAACATATGTATATGTATAACTGATTCACTTTGTTATAAAGCAGAAAGTAACACACCATTGTGAAGCAATTATGCTCCAATAAAGATGTAAAAATAAATAAATAAATAAAACAAAAAAACCCCAACACATTTCTGAATAGTTATGTCCATTTCCCTTGGGCTCAGATCACTGTTAAAATAAAACATCTTACTGAGCATGGGGAACCGGGTGGTGAATGGGTCTAGATTCTAAGCCACTCTGAGGACCTCCGTTCCAGAAGTATATGACCTTGTGTCAAGTGCTCTGCAATTAACATGACTTGGCTCCGGTCTCTGTGTCTACTTCTTTCTGCTCTACTACCAGCTGGTAAATTTCCTTTGTGTCATGAATCAAACCCTGAGGCAATAATCTGTCCCTGTTCATCTTAAGCCTGGGCCACAAAAGTCATCTGCCGGCCTATAGATGGGCAGCATCCCTCAAAGGCAGGCATCTGTCCCTGATCCAATCAGCTGTGACTGAGACAAGGGGGTCCCAGGTACTGCTGGCTATTCAGCAGGAGGATGAACAGGGAAGGCCATATTTTGGCATCTGCTGAAAAATCAGAATATTAGGAAACACTGAGCCCACATTTCCACAGGCAACAGGGGGAAGGAGTCCCCCTTTACACTGCAGTTTGAGAAATCGTAAATTCCTTGCAATCCTGAGATTCTATACTCTTCTGGATTCCTGTACACTGAAAACATTGTGGATTGACTTGGGCCTCATTGAACAGATAATTTGGAAACGAGCTGGGAATGCATTTCATTTATCCACCGATTTGATTTTTAAATAGGGACTCTACATTTCCACACTACAAAGCCATTATTCTCCTCTATTGGAGTTCCTGTAATTCTCAGCGTGCCATGTATTATCATCATCCTGTCAAAATGAAAATCTTACAGAGATTCTGCGAGGGCCTTATCAAATCAAGTGGAAGTGATTAAGAACAGTAGAAAAAATTAGAACAATTATATATACACCATTAAATAATGTAACAGATGAGAATCCAACTAGTCTTCCGATTTTCATAAGTAAGGTTTGCAATTTTCTATTTTGTTGACTCAATAGCAAATTATCAATTCATTAAATGATTAAACCATTTATCAAAACTGAATGACAAAGCAATCAGAGACTGGGATAATCAGACTCCGAGTCTGTTCTTTGTGTAGAATTCAAATGCACCCAGCACAATACAAGTTTGTACTTAATGTCACTCATCTAATCAGCATATTTCTGCTCCAATGTGAGATCTTTGTTTGAACACGAGATGCAAAAGATATGGAAGCCACAAAAATCTCATTTATATAATCATAACAAGCATGTTATAGTGGTTGTCAAAATTAATTAAACCTAATTCGTTCTATTTTCTAAGCTTAAAATTGACACAAAACATTCTTGTGAAAGGCAAAAGTGCTAAAGGATCACAGAAATAGGTATAAAAGTGAATATTTTTAAATGCCTGCAGTTTGTTTTAGAGAGTTAATATTGATTATATTCCTCCAAACATTTGAAACAGATTAGATTCCTCCAAACATTTGAAACGATCAGTTGAATATGAACATTCACTCTATGAATGCCTAAACCTTTGGTTTCTTTTGAGTAATAATGAGTGCCACTGGTGTAATTACAATAAGTGTAAATTTAGAAAACCTCTATTAACACACAACTTCTCAGGAAGACGTTCTTTCCTAAGGCAAGGGACATCTTTATTTCAGATTACATTGTCATCTTGATCATCCTCTATTTAGAGCCAAAGTTCTGCTTACACCAGTGCTTCTCAAAATTTGGTATATGTCAGAAACCCTCAGAGAGCCTGTTAAACATGCAGATTCCAGGGCCCCAAGCTGGTCTTGATTCAAAAGGTAGGGCCTAAAAAATCTGTATTTTCACAAATAACCCAGACAGTTCTTTTGTAAAAGTTCCAAGGACCACACTGTGAGAAACACTGACTCACACGTTTTCTTTCTCCCCTTGTGTTACGTTGTTTTGAATCCTTGCATTATAAATCCTTTCTGTATCTCTCTTGAGTGCCTTCTGCATGCCCTAATCAACCTCCACTAATATTCCCTGGGCCCCATCTTGTCTCATTAGCCTGAACTGGAAAAAGTTACATTTTCTACATTTTCCTTCTCCAGATTCATACCTCTCTGGCCTTCACACACGTGCAGCCCCCTTAGAAAGCACCAATTAGGTGGACCCTTCTAGAAAACTTCCAGTCTTCCCTAAGCCAATCAGATTCCTAAGTGTTTCGTAGCAGGAGCTCTTCAAATAAACACATAAGCTCTGTTTCTAGAAAACCTCCCTGTTACCAAGGAAAACCTTATCTAAGCCTTTAGTTTCCTCAATACTACAGAGTGGACAAGATAAAACAAAGGAGGAGGATCTCAAACCCATCTCTTTAACATCTTTTTAGCAACTCAAGAAAAAAAAAGGTGTCAGTGAAGAGCTAGAATCATATTTTCTTAAAAATTCACAATTGTCTGTTGATATGAATTATCCAAGTTATCACTGAGCCCTCATACCACAGATAGAGAAGAGATAGTAAGCCATCACCTGGAGACTCATTTGGGGAGATTTTCATGTAGATCAATGCCTGGGCCCTGCCCTAGACCCGGGTTTCTCAACTTTGGCATTACCGACATTTTGGTCAGATAATTTTTTGTCATGAGGGGCTGTCCTTAGCCCATAAAGCTTAAAATATTTACTATCTGGCCCTTTACATAAAAAGTTTGATGACCCCTGTGGTAATTGAATTAGCCACTTACTCAATTTTCAGGGAGACTGAAGCTAGGGAGGAGAGGCAGAAGTGAGATGGTAAACTTCTATTGCTTGTTTTAAGCCATATAAATGAAGTTGAGATAGCATAAAGACATGACAATGCACTGAAAGACAAAACACAATTTCTTCCTCCAAATTAAATTTCTTTTTGAAAAAAAAATTCTATGTCTACTTCACTGGTAAGACCTTTTTAAACCCCTTGTCTTGGAAATTAAAATGCTTCATATTTGTTCATGCTTCCTGGAATTCTGTTTTCCTGGAGGTCATCAAAAGCTCTGAGCTTTACTTCTTCTATCTTAGCTACGGAACCACCTCCTGGAAAAAGAGCCTATTAGTAGTTGATTTTCCTAAGCCCATCTCAGCCTTCCTGATTTAGAAGACTGTCCCTGCTATATGGGAACATAGGCTGGGAATAATGAGCGTCATAGCAAGGCTGTGTGGGGCTGATTAAAACAACTGCTTCTACATATTGAAATAGCTACAGATGAAATGATGTGATGTCTGGGAGTTGCTTCAAAATAATGGGAGAGAGTAGGTGGAGATATATATGAAACAAGAGTGACTATCTCTAATAATTTTTGAAGCTGAACAGTAGGCACTGCATGTTCATTACATTATTTCCTCTATATTTGAAAACATTTGAGAATTTCAATAATACATTTTTTTAGTAAAAGAAAGTCTGGGGGGCTTCCCTGGTGGCGCAGTGGTTGAGAGTCCGCCTGCCGATGCAGGGGACACAGGTTCGTGCCCTGGTCCGGGAGGATCCCACATGCCGCAGAGCGGCTGGGCCCGTGAGCCGTGGCCGCTGAGCCTGCGCGTCCGGAGCCTGTGCTCCGCAACAGGAGAGGCCACAACAGTGAGAGGCCCGTGTACCACAAAAAAAAAAAAAGAAAAGAAAATCTGCTTCAAGTGCCAGATGAGAACAAAAATGCTTAAAAACAGAAAGGAAAGATCCTCAATTTTCTTCTGAAGCAGTACTTTAATGTTTTGATTTGATGGACCTTGGGCCATGAGGAGACAGTTCCCCAAAACTATTTAGTCCTAATTCTTAGCAAAATACCTAGCATGATGTAGGTGCAAAATAAATATTTATTGACTCAATGAACAAACCCAGGTCCTTTATGCTACAAGATCCTCCAGGAGAGTAATAACAACCATGATAACAGCAATAAGTAACAATTATTGAGGATTTATTATGTGCCAGGCACTGTGCCAAATACTGAGAATACATCATTATTTCCTTCAGTCCTTATTACAACCTTATAAGCTTCCTAAGGGCATGAATTTTTACTGTTTATTCACTGGTATGTCCCCAGTGCTTAAAACATGACTGACGCAATAAATATTTATTCAATGAATAAATCTAACGTATGTGCTATTATCATAACCCTTATGCAGATGAAGAATCTGAGGCTTAAAAAGGTTAAATGACCTGCCCAGCTAGCAAATAGCAGAGCTGGATTCAAATCCAGATAATATAACTCAAAAAATTCTCTTTCAACCACTAACTATACTGATGCTAATTCACACTTCAAAGTCTTGTCTATTATTATAACTGTGCCAGCCAGTGACCTTCAAAGGCCCTAAAAAATACAATATGTGATGAAAATATTTTGATAGCAACTCAAACTGAACAGACTTAAGAGTATGGGGTACTGCTTGGAACAGGACTAAAAGGGAACTTAAACATGAAAATGGGTCTCTCCCAAACATCTCTATCAAGGGTCCCCAACCCCTGGGCCATGGACCAGTACCAGTCCATGCCCTGTTAGGAACCGGGCTGCACAGCAGGAGGTGAGCAGCGGGTGAGCGAGTGAAGCTTTATCTGCGGATCCCCATCGCTCTGCATCTCTCACATTACCGCCTGCACCATTGCCCACCCATGCATCCCCACCATCTGTGGAAAAATTGTCTTCCATGAAACTGATCCCTGATGCCAAAATTGCTGGGGACCACTGATCTATATGAAAGATACTTGTGAAATCTTAGAAGCATTCCCATTAAAGTTAGAATGAAGGCAAGGATAACCTTGCCAAGGAAAACCTATCACCACTATTATCTATCATTGTATTGGAGGTCATAGACAAAGCAATAAGATAGCAATAAGACAATTCTGTTAGAATTAAAAAGGAAGAGACAATATCATCTTTGTTTTTAAACAAAATAACCTATTAGAAAATCCACAAAAAGCTTAAACACTACCAAAACTAAGAGCGTTTACAAGACTGTTGGATGCAATATATGTTATTTATTAGTAGCAACCACTTTAAAAATGCAAAATTAATTTAACAAATTTTTAAAGTCATTCACCATAAATTTCAAAACTCCATGGTGTCTAGGAGTAAATATAGTAAAAGTTACATAAGATCTTTATGAAGATAACATATAAGATGTAAAGGAAGACCTAGATAAATGAATATGTCATGTTCATAGACGGAAGTTATACATAGATGTCAATTCTCCACAAACTGACTTGCTAATTCATTGAAATTCCAATCAAAATTCCACTGGAATTAAGAATAAAGGGTCGGGGCTTCCCTGGTGGCTCAGTGGTTGAGAATCTGCCTGCCACTGCAGGGGACATGGGTTCGAGCCCTGGTCTGGGAAGATCCCACATGCCGCGGAGCAACTGGGCCCATGAGCCACAACTACTGAACCTGCGCATCTGGAGCCTGTGCTCCGCAACAAAAGGCCGCAACAGTGAGAGGCCCGCGCACCACAATGAAGAGAGGCCCCCGCTCGCCGAAACTAGAGAAAGCCCGAGTGCAGAGGCGAAGACCCAAGGCAGCCAAAAATAAACAAATAAATAAATAAAATTTAAAAAATAAAAGAGGAGAAAGGGTCAAGAATAGACAAAATGATCTTGCACAAGAACAAGGAACCCTGCCCTATAAGGTTTTAAGACTTATAAGGAATAGTATTTTTTATTTTATTTTTCATTTTTTAAGGCCTATGTGAATGTTTTTAACATCTTTATTGGAGTATAATTGCTTTACAATGATGTGTTAGTTTCTGCTTTACAACAAAGTGAATCAGTTATACATATACATATGTCCCCATATCTCTTCCCTCTTGCATCACCCTCCCTCCCACCCTCCCTATTCCACCGCTCTAGGTGGTCACAAAGCACCGACCTGATCTCCCTGTGCTATGCGGCTGCTTCCCACTAGCTATCTAGTTTACGTTTGGTAGTGTATATATATCCATGCCACTCTCTCACTTTCTCCCAGCTTACCCTTCCCCCTACCCATATCCTCAAGTCCATTCTGCATCTTTATTCCCGTCTCATAATCTAGTCTCATAGAATTGTGGTCGGAAAAGATATTTGATATGATTTCAATTTTCTTAAATTTACCAGGGCTTGATTTGTGACCCAAGATATGATCTATCCTGGAGAATGTTCCATGAGCACTTGAGAAGAAAGTGTACTCTGTTGTTCTTGGATGGAATATCCTATAAATATCAATTAAGTCTATCTGGTCTAATGTGTCCTTGAAAGTTTGTGTTTCCTTATTGATTTTCATATTGGATGACCTGTCCATTGGTGAATGTAAGGTGTTAAAGTTCCCTACTATTACTGTACTACTGTCGATTTCCCCTTTTATGGTTGTTAGCATTTGCCTTATGTATAGAGGTCCTCCTATGTTGGGTGCATAAATATTTACGGTTGTTATATCTTCTTCTTGGATTGATCCCTTTTTCATTATGTAGTGTCCTTCTTTGTCTCTTGTTAATAGTCTTTATTTTAAAGTCTATTTTGTCTGATATGAGTTTTGCTACTCCAGGTTTCTTCCAATTTCCATTTGCATGGAATATTTTTTTCCATCCCCTCACTTTCAATCTTTATGTGTCCCTAGGTCTGAAGTGGGTCTCTTGTAGACAGCATATATATGGGTCATGTTTTTGTATCCATTCAGCCAGTCTGTGTCTTTTGGTTAGAGCATTTAATCCATTTACATTTAAGGTAATTATCAATATGTATATTCCTATTACCATTTTCTTAATTGTTTTAGGTTTGTTTTTGTAGGTCTTTTCCTTCTCTTGTGTTTCCTGCCTAGAGAAGTTCCTTTAGCATTTGTTGTAAAGCTGGTTTGGTGGTGCTGAACTCTCTCAGCTTTTCCTTGTCTGTAAAGGTTTTAATTTCTCCATCAAATCTGAATAAGATCCTTGCTGGGTAGAGTAATCCTGCTTGTAGGTTTTTCCCTTTCATCACTTTAAATATGTCCTGCCACTCCCTTCTGGCTTGCAGAGTTTCTGCTGAAAGATCAGCTGTAAACCTTATGGGGGTTCCCTTGTATGTTATTTGTTGCTTTTCCTTTGCTGCTTTTAATATTTTTTCTTTGTATTTAATTTTAGGTAGTTTGATTAATATGTGTCTTGGCATGTTTCTCCTTGGATTTATCCTGTATGGGACTCTCTGTGCTTCCTGTACTCAATTGACTATTTCTTTTCCCATTTTAGGGTAGTTTTCAACTATAACCTCTTCAAATATTTTCTCAGTCCCTTTCTTTTTCTCTTCTTCTTCTGAGACCCCTATAATTCGAATGTTGGTGCATTTAATGTTGTCCCAGAGGTCTCTGAGACTGTCCTCAGTTCTTTTCATTCTTTTTTCTGCTCCCTGGCAGTTATTTCCACCTTTTTATATTCCAGCTCACTTATCCATTCAGTGGTGGGCTGCACAGGCCCCCGGGGGGGTGTGGACAGTGACCTGTGCTTGCACACAGGATTCTTGGTGGCAGCAGCAGCAGCGTTAGCATTTCACACCCATCCTGGGGTCCGAGCTGATAGCCACGGCTTGCACCCATCTCTGGAGCTCATTTAGGCAGTGCTGTGTCTTCTGTGGGCAGACAGGGAAGGAATCCCCTCTCCTCGCGCACCCCAAAACAATGGTCTCTTGCCTCTTCGGCAGGTCCAGACTTTTTCCCAGACTCTCTCCCGGCTAGCTGTGCAGCACTCTGGGTCTCACTTTGCTGTTTCTTTCAGTGGCTACTATTTGGGGTTGAAAATTAGACATTCTAGAAAATATGTTGTAGTGATTCTGAATTCTGGTATGTTCCTATGATTACTGAGTTTTTATTCTAGTAGACAGTTAACTTACTTGAACTGAAACTGCAAACTTTGTGTACCTTGTGGTATGCAGCAACTGATACATCTTCTTTGTTCTTACGGCTAACCACTTAGATTTTTAGCCTGGCCCCCTGTGCAGTCTCCCATGTGCCTGTGTAATTAGGACAGAGATGAAGCTCAGCCTTTCTGTGGTTTCCTTGCCTCTAAGGTTTCACACCTAAATACCAGCTGTCCTGCTGGCCTTGAGCTCTGTCTATTGGCACTTCAAGTCCTTAGGCTTCAGCTTTCTGCTGCTCCATCGAAGCACAGATGGGACTACATTCAGTTAAAAAAAAAAAGCACTGCTAACTATATACCCGAAACAACTGAAAACAGGTGCTCAAATAAGTACATATGCATGCATGTTCATAGCAGTACTGTTCACAATAGGGAAGAGGTTGAAATAGCCCAAATGTCCATCGATGGATGAATGGATAAACAAATTATATACACAGGCAATTGAATATTATTTGGCCACAAAAAAGAATGAAGTACTGGTATCTGCTATAACACAGATGACTGTAAGTGAAACATTATGCTAAGTGAAAGAAGCCAGACGAGAAGGCCACATATTATAGGAATCCATTTATATGAAATAATTGGAATACATAAATCCATAGAAGTAGAATACAGGTTGGTGGTTGCCAGGGGCTGGGGGGGAGGGTGGACTGAGGAGAAACTGCTTAGTGGGTAAGAAGTTTTACTTTAGAGTGATGGCAAAGTTTTGGAATTAGATATAGGTGGTGGTTCACAACATTGTATATATATTAAATGCCACTTGCAAATGATTAATTTATGTTGTATGAATTTCACTTCAATTAATTATTTTTAAATTATTTTTCAACATTACTAGCCATTAAAGAAATGTAAATTAAGACCACAAAGAGATATAAATACATACTTATTAGAACAGCTAACATAAAAAAGAGCAACAATATCAAATGCTGGCAAGGATATGGAACAACTGGATGTCTCATACATTACTGGTGGGAATGTAGAATGGATGATCATAGTTTGCCAGTTTCTTATAAAACTAAATATCCAACTAGCATACAACACAGCAATCATATTCCTGGGCATTCATCCCAGAGAAGTGACATTTTATGTCTACACAATAAACCTGTACACGAATCTTCACAGCAGCTCCATTTGTAATAGTCCAAAACTGCAAACAACTGAAATGCCCCTCAGCAGGAGAATGGTTAAATAAACTGTGGCACATCTATTCTATGGAATACTAATCAGAAATAAAAAGGCATGAAATATTGAAAACACACTGATCTCAGGGGCCTTATGCTAAGTGAAAAAAAAAGTCAATTTCATAGGGTCAAAAAATTCACATGCTATATGATTCCATTTATATAACATTCTAAATGTGACAAAATTGCAGTGATGGAAAACAGATTAGTGGTTATCAGGGGTTAGGCATGGTGAGGAGAGGAAGGGTGAATATGACTATAAAGGGGTAGCACAAGGAAGATCTTTGTGGTAACATGATTGTTATTCATCTTGATTGTGATGGTGGTTTCCAAAATCTACACATGTGACAAAATGACATAGAACTATGCATACATTCTATCAATGTCAGTTTCCTGGTTTTGATATTGTACTACAGTTATGTAAGATGTAACCACTGGGGGAAACTGGGAGAAGGGTACATGGACCTCTCTGTACTATTTTTGATACTTGCTGTGAATCTATAATTGTTTCCAAAGTAAAAAATAAATAAATTAAAAAAATATACCTCAATAAAGTTGATTTTAAAAATAAAAATAATTTTTAAAAGTTAAACCAAACCATGGGAATTCCCTGGTGCTCCAGTGGTTAGGACTCGGCGCTCTCTCTGCTGGGGCCCAGGTTCAATCCCTGGTCAGAGAACTAAGATCTCGCAAGCCACAAAAAACGTTAAACCAAACCACCTACTAAAAGAAAAAGAAAAAAAAAAAAGCAAATAAAGCAAATGCTCAGATCTTTCTCTATGTAGCTCCCTATTTCAAGTATAGATTTCTCTCTGGTCTTTACCTGTTTTGTGTTGGGTCTCATGAGTTCTCTCTTGCACATGCATACTTAAGCTGACAAAAGGATTTGGGCAGAACTTATATACACAATTTGAGTCTCACTCCTTCTATAATTTTCTTGCTGCTAGGATTTCCCTCTTTAAGCTTCCAGTTGATTTTCCAGCCCTGAAAGGTACCTTGAGCCAATAAGACTGTGCTTCACCCCTGTTTCTTTAAACCATAGTCATGGGGGTTAGGAAATGGCTTCAGACCAGAAAGTCACAAACTAACTCTTACCCCTTGCAGTTGCAGTGTTTTTCCTTCTGTCTGATTTTGTGCACTTTCCAGTGTCTGTAGTTTTTAAAATCAATTTTTATAATTGTTACCCGCAATAAGATTCATTTGACCACTTCACTCCTCCACAATTACCAGAAGCTTCTGTTTTATCTTTTTAATTATATCAATATTATTATAAGAGCTTCCTTGTCATGAAATCCACATATGAGGAAAGTTTCCAAATAAAAAGAAGCTCCAACTCTACCACAAATTTTTTCTGTCAAATGTTCTTAATATGAATATCTTAGCCACTGTATTCCTCAGGATAGATAGAAGCATAATCAAGCTCATATGTACTGTCAAAAAAAACTGACCTTTTGGGGGATACCAGCTTTATTAAAATATAATTAACATACCACATAATTCACAATGCAAAGTAGTAACCACTATACGATCACAGCCACATACCACATAATTCACACGTGTAAATTATACTGTTCAATATTTTTAGTATATATACAGAGTTTTGTGATCATTATAATAATCAATTTTAGGACTTTTTCATCACCCTCAAGAAGAAGCCCCTATACCCTTTAGCTATGACCCTTTTACCCCCTAGTCCCCACAGACCTAGGCAACCACTAATCTACTGCCCATTCTGGACATTTTGTATCAGTTGAATCATATAATATATGTTCTTTCAAGGCTAGATTCTTTCACTGAGCATAATGTTTTCAAAGTTCATCCATATTATTGTAGCTTCATTCCTTTTTATGGCCAAATAATATTCCATAGTATGGATATACCATATTTTGTTCATTCATTCATAATTTTTTAATTGGGTTGTGTCTTTTTTTATTATTGAACTGTAAGATTTCTTTATATAGTCCAGATACAAGTCCCTTATCAGATATATGATTCACAAATATTTTCTTCCATTCTTTTTTAAATTTATTTATTTTATTTGTTTTTGGCTGTGTTGGGTCTTCATTGCTGCACATGGGCTTTCTCTAGTTGCGGCAAGCAGGGGCTACTCTTCGTTGCAGTACGCAGGCTTCTCATTGCAGTGGCTTCTCTTGTTGTGGAGCACAGGCTCTAGGTGCACGGGCTCAGTAGTTGTGGCTCACGGGCTTAGTTGCTCCGTGGAATGTGGGACCTTCCCAGACCAGGGGTTGAACCTGTGTTCCCTGCGTTGGCAGACGGATTCTTAACCACTGTGCTACCAGGGAAGTCCCTTTCTTCCATTCTTGTGGGTGTCTTTTAGCTTTTTTGATAGTATCCTTTGAAGCATAAAAGCTTTTACTTTTTATCAAGTACAACTTATCTATTTTTTTTTCCTTTTTTGCTAATGCATGTGGTGTGATATCTAAGAAACCAGTGACAAATCCAAGATCACGAAGATTTACTCCTATGTTTTCTTCTAAGAGTTTTATAGTTTTAGGTGTTAGGTTTAGGTCTTTGATCCATTTCAAATTAATTTCTTGTATGTCGGGTGAGGCAGGGGTCCGACTTCATTCTTTTGCATGTTGATATTCAGTTTTCCCACACCATTTGCTGAAGAGACTATTTTCCCCTCATTGGGTTGTTTTGGTATTCTTGTTGAAAATCAGCAGACTGTAAATGTGAGGGTTTATCTCTGGATTCTCAGTTCCATTCCATTTATCTATCTGTTTATCCTTATGCCAGTGCCTTACTGCCTTGATTATTTTTGCATTGTCGACAGTTTTGAAATCAGAAAGTGTGAGGCCTCCAACTTTGTTCTTCTTTTTCAACATTATTTTAGCTATTCTGGATCCCTTGAACTTCCATATGAGTTTTAGGACTACCTTGTCAATTTCTACAAAGAAGCCAGCTGGAATTCTGATACAGATTGGATTGAACCTATAGATCAGTTGGGGAAGTACTGCCATCTTAATGACAGTTAAGTCCTCCAGTCCATGGATATAAGATGTCTTTCTATTTATTTACACTTGGTTTAATTTCTTTCAATAATGTTTTGTAGTCTTAAGAATATAAAGTTTGCATCCCTTTTGTTAAATTTATTCCTACATATTTTAATCTTTTTTATGCTATTATAAATGAAACTGTTTTCCTAATTTCATTTTCAGTTTGCTCATTGCTGTTGTATAGAAATACAATTGATTTTTGCATATTAATTCTGTATCCTCCAACTTTGCCACACTTGTTTATTAGTTCTAATAGCTTTTAGTGGATTCCTTAGGATTTTCTATATACTAAACTGTGTCATCTGCAAATGAGATAGTTTTATCCTTCCTCTATCATTTAAATGCCTTTAATTTCATTGTCTTGTCTATTTGCCCTGGCTAGAACTCCAGTGAAATGTTGAATAGAAGTAGTGAGAGTAAACATTCTCGTCTTGTTCCTCACCTCAGGGGGTAAATCTCAGTGGTGTACAACCTTTATTTTTTGCTCATGTTACATGTAAGCTATGGGCTATTGGAGGGTCATCGCAACTGTGCTCAGTTCTTCTTAGCTTTACTTTGTAGACATAGATGTCTTCTCATTCTAGGACCCAACCTGAGGCCTTACCTGGGCTATACAATTCTCTTGGCAGAGGGCAAAAACAAGAGGCTGAGCCAAACCACATAATCACCTTAAACCTCTGCTTGGATGTGACATGTGTCATATCCATTCACACTCTATTGCCAAAGCGTGTCAGTGGAACTCAAAGTCAAACCTATACTCCTCCCACAAGAGGCATGGCAAGTCACCTGGCAAAGGGTAAGGATACACAGTCCTCTTACAGGAAAGGTGGGGAGTAAATAACTGTGAACAGTAATATCATCTACCCTATTGAGTCTATATTTAATTTTCATCATCTCTAAGAATTACAAAAATGATTAAGCAATAAATGCAATTAATATCTTGACACAAAAACACAATGATGCCAGCTATTTTTTGTGACCAAGACCATTCTTTAGAAATTGTCCAAGGTCACAGAGAATACTATATAGGAAAAGTTATCTAAAACTTCAAAATAAGGAAAAATGATGATTGCATGACCTGTTAAATACCATGGCAGCACATTTTCTAATAAGCCTTTTAGTCACCTGACTCTCTCAAGGTTTGTAACTTAAACTGTCTACAACTGATAAGAGTCCAGAGAATTTTAGTCTTATAAAGTTAGAGGTTAACTTGCAGAAAACTACTAAGAAGTGATTCACTTTTTGGAGGCTGCTTGGTTCAGTGAAAAAACTCAAATTTTTCAGTTTATTGCACTATAAAACATTAGCCAATTTTGAATCTAACTTATTTTATTTTGGCATTGTTTTCCCAACTGACTAGATGAATCCCTGTTTTTCAAATGTTCTTTGAACAAGCATTCTTGTATATCAGCTGATTCTTTCATTACTTGGCTGGAACAAAACATTGACATGTGCTACCAAACTACTCTGTCTGAGACTTGTGCTTTTATAGATATCACCTAGGCCAAGCAATTTCCCCTGAACCTCTCTCCTTCCAACCTCTCACCTATCTTCTGTGCTCCCACAGCACCCTGTACTTTTCCTATCAAAGCACTATTCACATTGCATAGGAATTGCCTGTTGATTTATCTTCCTCCCTTCCCAGACCGTGAGCACCTTGGCATAGATCTTGCCTTGCTCAGATCCCCAGGGCCAAGTACAGTGTCTCCCACATCCCATATAATCAATCAACATTTGTAGAATGAATGATTGGTCTGTGATTGTAGCAAGTTGATGATAAATAACTAAAATGAATGAATGAAGCAAGAAAAATTGGTCTTCATAATTCCAAAAGACACATGCACCCCAGTGTTCATTGCAGCACTATTTACAATAGCCAGGTCATGGAAGCAACCTAAATGCCCATCGACAGACGAACGGATAAAGAAGATGTGGTACATATATACAATGGAATATTACTGAGCCATAAAAAGGAACAAAACTGGGTCATTTGTAGAGACGTGGATGGACCTAGAGACTGTCATACAGAATGAAGTTAAGTCAGAAAAAGAAAAACAAATATCGTATATTAACTCATATATGCGGAACCTAGAAAAATGGTACAGATGAACTGGTTTGCAGGGTAGAAATAGAGACACAGATGTAGAGAACAAACGTGTGGACACAAGGGGGGAAAGCAGCGAGGGGTGTGTGTGTGTAATGAATTGCAAGATGATTGGGATTGACACGTATACACTGATGTGTATAAAATAGATAACTAATAAGAACCTGCTGTATAAAAAATAAATAAAATTCAAATCAAAACACAAAAAGAAAAATTGGCCTTTAGAATTCAGGGGAAGATATCTCAATAGACATAATAGCTATGGGAGAAAATTAAAGAGAGAAAATATAGCTGGTCCTCACTTTCAGAAAGGCCAATACATGAAATTCAAATTTAGGATACAAGAGTACACATTCATTTTCCTAAAGCTTCTTTGTTTCATGAAATAATTCACTACAGTTCCCTGAAACAACAGGATCTCCTTCTGTGTTTAAGTACCTCTTATTAATTATCTGACTGAGTTAGCTTTAGAATCTGTTGACAAATGAAGATCAGAAGTGAAAATGTGAGTCAATGAGAAAATTATTTGATTTATGCATGTGTTTTCTCTAGAGCACTTTACAGGAACATATTTATTGTGTAAAGTGAACCAGGAGTACCCCGGATAATGAAAAAGTTTAGCTTACAGGCCAATAGCTCTCTACCTCTAAAGGCCTTTGGATAAAAAAAAAGAGGGGGTGAATGAATGTGTTTTTATGCTTCATTTTATCACCTTTAATGTTTGCCATCTTACTTACTATCTCCCTGGTGAAGTCCTCCCTCCCCTTCTAAAACAAAGTATCCTCCCATTCTTCCTCAAAAGAGGACATATTGTTAATAATGCTAACATTTAACTAAGCTACACTAATCAGAATTTTAATGGAAATTTGTTTATCACTTTAATTTTTTAATATTTATTTATTTTGGCTGCGCCAGGTCTTAGTTGTGGCATGCGGGATCTTTTAGCTGCAGCATGTGGGCTTCTTAGTTGTGGCATGTGGAATCTTAGTTGCGGCATGCATGTGGGATCTAGTTCCCTGACCAGGGATCGAACCTGGGCCCCCTGCATTGGGAGCACGGAGTCTTACCCACTGGACCACCAGGGAAGTCCCTATCACTTTAAGTTTAGCATGTGTCTCTGTTAAGCCATTCAGTATGTTCTCCAAATGCAGTAGGTAAGTGAAAGTTTTGTTAACTGAACTGTGGTTTTTAAAATGTCCTAAGGAAGCTTTCTGACTAAACATAAAAGCAAATCACTTATTTCATACCTCAGCAACTTTAATGATTCACCAAGGCAGAGAATGCATGTTGGACATATATTTCTTACTTTGAGAAAGAGTTTAAACTCTATTTGGACTGGTAGGCAGTCAGAATTTCCCTGGACATATCCCACAGGGAACAGTGAGATGTGACTCCTGAAAAATTCCTAATGACTTCATCTTTCAACATACTAGCTCTAAAATGACTGGGAGTATGACTGCATGAAAAGTCCCTCTGGCTTATATCTTCTATCACCCTTAATGTTCTTTCTTCAAAGGTTAGCCTATTCTTGTTCCTAGGACATTAGACATCTACCTTTTACGTCTGCCAACAGAAATGAACGATTAAAGAGACCCTGGGAAAATGTGCCATGTAAATTGCCTCAATGAGTATTATTTCAATTATAAAGAGAAAAAGATGTGTTTGAAAAAATTTGAACTCCAATATTTTTTTAAGTTGCTCTAAACTAAACTAATATCCTTCCCAAAATAATGGCCGCTTCCACCAAAATAAAAATAATCAGAAAGAGAATTTTCTTTAGCCAACTCATTGTCTGTCAAAAATAATTATATCAACCTTAAAAAGAAAAAACACTGCCATTTATTAAGAGGTATAGAAAAGGAGAGGCACCCACTGTTATACAGAGACCAATCTAGAAATTCATTTACTCAGGCTCCCTCGTGAAAAAAAGCATGGATGAATTAGCCTACCAGTCATCTCTAATTTATCAATGGGTTGCACTCCAAAATTTATTTGTAAGTCAACGGTTTGAAACTCAGAACATATTTTCTCATAAGAACAAAGGGTAGTTAGGGTCTCAGACCAGCTCACGAAAGCCTACAGATTGTAAATCTACCTCAGCCATGGAACTGCTGGCATCAGTCTGCAGGCTGGATCCTGATAACAATAGGCCACAGTACAGGAGAGAAGAATAAAAGGATCTCCTTTTCCCTTCCTGTTGCAGAGCAATTTAAAGAAAACTTTCCCAAAAGGTCAAGCTTAGGTATAATACCATCCGTTCCCCTAATAATCCTGCCCAATGTCTTTAACCTCTCTTAAACCCCTCAAGGCTAACACAACCCCTAGTTTCATGTTTGTTGAGGTAGAGGTCAGCAGGCTGAGCAGCAGATAGTAGGGACTCAGCTCTGATTTCTTGTATGTGAGATATGGACACCAACTCTAGATAAATTGGGATACAGAGAAAGGACTCTGTTCACGGATGTTGGGTCCATAGGTGGCACTAGCCATAAGGGGCAAGGTGGCTAGTCAACTATTGCAAGAATCAAAAAATTAAATATCAGTTGTGACGTAATCCTACAATGAAACTGGAGGAAACAAGCAAACACAAAATCCAGAAGCTTAACTTCACAAATCAGCCCAAGGTAAAACCACCAAGTGGGCCAGGTCCTTTTTGGCAACTTTCCCACCCCTTCTTTCACCTTCAAGTGGCCATCTGAGTTGCCTACTGTGGCACTCTCCCAAGATCAGGCCATGTGCCTTTCTCTGACTTTTGCCTAGGTAAAATCTCTCAGTGCTTTCCTAGGGAATATGAGAGCATGATGCACTACCATCAGAAATCACGTGTGCTTCCGTGCTAGTGAGAGAATTGATTGCCTCCTCCCACAATGCCTTAGCTTAATGAATATGCACAACTCCAGAAGTGCTTGTAAAGTGCTTAACTGTGAGAATTTCATACACCACAGCTATCCAGTAGGGTGGGTATTTTGGAACCAGGGCCTTTCAGTGTCCACTTAAACTATACCTATAGACAACTACCTACCTCACCTATATATGTACATACCAGGCCTAGAACCAAAAACCTCTGGAGAGTTGATATCCCCAGGAAATCTCCATCCTCTGATTTTAAAAACAACCATTTATTGAGCTCTATATAAATATGGGCCAAGCACCACTGTATAAATTATCTCACTTAATCCTTAGGACTACCTTATGAAATGGTTGTCATTACTAGCCTCACTTTACCAATAAGGAAAAAGAGGCCCAATCCATCTAAAAAAAAAAAGGCAGGGAAAAAGTAAAAAAGGAAGAGACAACAGGACAAACAGAAAACAAATAGCAAGATGTCAGATTTAAACTTAGCCATCCAATAATGACATTAAATGTATGGTCTAGACACCCCAATTAAAAGGCAGAGATTGTAAAATTGGATTCAAAAACAAGAAAATCCACTTTAAATATAAAGGAAAAGGATGGAAAAAATATACCATGCAAATGCAATCAAAAGAAAGCTTGAGAAGCTATATTAATATTAAAGTAGATTTTAGAATAAGGAATAGTATCAGGGGTAAAGAAGAATACTTCATTTTGATAAAGGGGTCAATTCACCAAGAATATATAATCCTAAGTGAGCATGCACCTAATCACAAATGTTCAAAATACTTGAAGCAAAAACTGACAAACTAAAAGAAGAAATAATTATCACAATTATATTTGTAAATTTCAAAACACCTCTCTCAGTAATCGACAGACCAAGCAGACAGAAAAACCAGCAAGGATACAGAAGATCTGGAACGCCACCAACCGACCTGACCTAATTGGCATTTATAGAACACTGCGTCCGACTAAAACAGAATACACATTCTTTTCAAGTGCATGTGGAATATTCACCATGGTAGGCCAGCTGCTGTGTCATAAAACAAGTCTCAGTAAATTTAAGAGGATTTAAATAATTCAAAGTAAGTTCTTTGACCACAGCACAACTAAACTATATACCAATAACAGAAGGATATCTGGAAATACTGCAAATATTTGGAAATTAAGCAACAAACTTCTAAATACCACATGGGTCAAAGAATAAATCACAAGGGAAGTTGGAAAATATTTTGAGCTGAATGAAAATGAAAATACCACACAGCAAATTTGTGAGATGCAGCTAGAGCAGGGGTTAGAGAGAAATTTATAGCATTGAATTATTAAATGTTTATACGACCCCCCACTCACCAACATCAGAATATTATGCAAGGAAAAGTAAAGAACAGAGGACAAAACCCAGCTCTGAATGCAACTCCAATCATAGAAAAGTGAACCACTGCAGATAAGAGGAGAAGGTTTAAGTGGTATCAAAAGTAGGTCTGAACTCCAAACTGCTTACCTTAGTAGTAGATGCTTGCTGACGATTCACATCTAGGCTAATAAGAGGTTAGATCCAGGAAGTTCAGTGAAGGTAGGCTGGAGAAGGCAGGGGAGTCAGAGTGAACAAGAGCAGCATGTGCTAGCAGAGTTGAACTCTGATCCCAGGACAGAGGCTGTTACTCTTGATTTTAAAATATTTCTTGCTAAGGATGGGTTTTCCCTGAGGCCTAATACACTTATCTCCCCCAGAAATAGCCTCTGGATGGGTTCTGTCCCTAATTGACGGAAGATTAAAGATGCTGGGATTGTAAGCTCTGTTAAACTCTTGTTAATTCCCAGATATCATCCCCATATTATAATCACCTGAGGGACTGTTGTTTTTAAAAACTACTCCAGGCCTGCATCGCCAGGAGAATCTGATTCAGTATATTTAGAGTGGGGAGTGGAGCCTAATGTTTTTGATTAATTCTGATTCTGATGATTCCCAGTTTGCATACTGGTATAAATATTACCACTAATAACAATTGCTAACAGTTACCTGCCACGTACTAGGTCCTCTTTACGTGCTTTACATGTATTGTGAGATTTAATTCATGAACAAAAGGGCACTGTGAAGACCAGGTGAGGAAGTGTAAGTGGAGTTCACCCCACTCAGAGGAAACAGACAAGGAAAATCATCTTGACCTCGAGGCAATAACTTTTCAGTGATCTGTAAATATACAAAAAATATGATTAACACAGATTAAGGTGATAGAAGGACTGGTGACATCAGGCTTAGTCATGAAAACAAGACTGAAAAAGTCTTGAGGCAACATGGAATAGTATACAGAGGTATGATCCAATCCTGGGCTAGTGTGATAACAGGTTGGCTTCAAGGATTCTGAGCTCTACCAAAATTGGTCTGAATTCTCAATCTGTTCAACATTCTTTCTCCTCCAGTGCCAAATTAGGATTAAACCAGATCCAAAAAGACCTACACCCTCTAGATCTGAGTAGAAATAGGTTGGCTTCCTGAACATCTAAATCCTTCATGAAGTCTTCCCAGATCAACCTGTTGAGAACAAAACTTCCCAAATCACACAGTCTGAGGTCATTCTTCCTCTGAGTACTCACCATCATCTTAAAATGTAACTGGACCTCAGATGGCATGTGGTATGAATACCTTACTCATTTTACATCTCATTTCCTGCTTGTATATCTTGTAAGCATGATCTTTTGTCTGTATTATTGATGTCTTGGATCAATTATCCTGGAAAGCACAAAAGGTGCCTGCATAATAGTACCTGGCAGTGGTATACCTAATTACAGTTTATAAATGTTCTTTGATGATAATATATGTAACCCTAGAAGATACACACTGCATTGAAATAAAGATCCTGAAAGCCTTGAATATAGTACAATAATACCATTCTGGTTAAAATTTTGTGAGGACAGGGGAATAGCTCTTTATCAGTCTGATACTCAAGTCCAAGGACATCTATCATCTGACAAAAACCAGACATTGTCTAAGTTAGAGTTTAAGTACCAGATCATTTTCTAGCTCCTATCCCTGAAAGGAAGGCTATTTCCCATTTGCAATGATGCATTTCTCAAGTTTATGTGCTCTGTGCTCAGTCAAAATCTTCTCCTTTCCTTCTTCCTCCATTAAACACCTCCATTTAATACCGCATCAAAGGAATTAAGCTTTGTTAGCCTGACCTATGTAGAAATGGTCATTATAGCTTAAAACGGAACCTAAGAATCAGAAACAAAGAGCAATTCTTCTTACATTAATGTGTATCTTCTCAGGTTGCCACACACTTCCTTTAGTCACTATTTCCAATATCTCTCCTATTGTTATTCTCAATTATCACGTCAATTTGTGTTTATAACTACAACAAAATCTGTATTCAATTAGCATGAATTAGCATCTTTTAAAGAAGTCGTCCTTTTATTCTCAAGTTTACACCAACTAAAATCTCTTTGGACCTGACAGGATATCTAGGAATGTTATTAAAAATTTCAATTAAAAAATTAAACATTTAAACTTGCTTCTGATAAGTAATAAGATAGAATATATTATGTGATAAGATAGAATAATATAATATTGTAATATTATAAGCTTCATTCTACCTAACAGGCAACCTTTAGAGATCAGTATCCACAAAAACGTAAAAAAAAAATCAAAGGCCAGGCACAGCTTTTAAACTAATGAGATCTTATGTTGCTGGGATCATGGAAACCAAACAATGATCACATGAGTTTTCTGATCTTTACAAACATGCTTATAAAAAGTAAGGCCATCATAAATCCCAGTTTAAGAACCTGGTCCCAAATATTCAAAAATGTTTTCCTGGACTAAACCAAAGCATCAGAGACCTGGGTGCCTGAGATGCATATTTTGGTGTCATTGTAGAGATATCCTTAACTTGAATGAGCTGAGGTGTTGGCCATCAGCTAACATTGAGGTCCATTACAAGATATTGATACATCTCTTTGTTTTATTTACTGAAAAGACAGGACCACTTCTTTATGAGAATGCAAAGGAGAAGTTTCTTTAGGCTTCATTGCCAGAAAATGTTATTCTCCATCACGACTGGCTTTTTATTTACGGACACTGTAATTCCTGTAACTGACCACATTACCTTCTCTGTGTGGCCTGACAGGTTTTTCAGAGCCAATTCATGACACAAGTGTACACAACATTTGGTGGTATTGGCCTCACTTGGGGCATTAGTTTCACTCAGAAATCAAATTTTCTTCTTTACTTTTATTTTTTTTTCTTTAACATTTTGAAGAGTGTGGCCCATTTATTTTTTAACATCTTTACTGGAGTATAATTGCTTTACAATGGTGTGTTAGTTTCTGATTTATAACAAACTGAATCAGCTATACATATACATATATCCCCATATCTCCTCCCTCTTGCATCGCCCTCTCACCCTCCCTATGCCACCCCTCTAGGTGGTCACAAAGCACCAAGCTGATCTCCCTGTGCTATGCGGCTGCTTCCCACTAGCTATCTATTTTACATTTGGTAGTGTATATATGTCCATGCCACTCTCTCACTTCATCCCAGGTTACCCTCCCCCCTCGCCATGTCCTCAGGTCCATTCTCTATGTCTGCGTCTTTATTCCTGTCCTGCCCCTACGTTCTTCAGAAGATTTGTTTTTTTAGGTTCCATATATATATGTTAGCATACGGTATTTGTTTTTCTCTTTCAGACTTACTTCACTCTGTATGACAGACTCTAGGTCCATCCACCTCACTAAAAATAACTCAATTTCATTTCTTTTTGTGGCCGAGTAATATTCCATTGTATATATGTGCCACATCTTTTTTTTTTTAACATCTTTATTGGGGTATAATTGCTTTACAATGGTGTGTTAGTTTTTGCTTTACAACAAAGTGAATCAGTTATACATATACATATGTTCCCACATCTCTTCCCTCTTGCGTCTCCCTCCCTCCCACCCTCCCTATCCCACCCCTCCAGGCGGTCACAAAGCACCAAGCTGATATCCGTGCTATGCGGCTGCTTCCCACTAGCTATCTACCTTACGTTTGTTAGTGTATATACGTCCATGCCTCTCTCTCGCTTTGTCACAGCTCACCCTTCCCCCTCCCCATAGCCTCAAGTCTGTTCTCCAGTAGGTCTGTGTCTTTATTCCTGTCTTACCCCTAGGTTCTTCATGACATTTTTTTTTCTTAAATTCCATATATATGTGTTAGCATACGGTATTTGTCTTTCTCTTTCTGACTTACTTCACTCTGTATGACAGACTCTAGGTCCATCCACCTCACTACAAATAGCTCAATTTCGTTTCTTTTTATGGCTGAGTAATACTCCATTGTATATATGTGCCACATCTTCTTTATCCATTCATCTGTCGATGGACACTTAGGTTGCTTCCATGTCCTTGCTATTGTAAATAGAGCTGCAATGAACATTGTGGTACATGACTCTTTTTGAATTATGGTTTTCTCAGGGTATATGCCCAGTAGTGGGATTGCTGGGTCGTATGGTAGTACTATTTTTAGTATTTTAAGGAAACTCCATACTTTTCTCCATAGCGCTGTATCAATTTACATTCCCACCAACATTGCAAGAGGATTCCCTTTTCTCCACACCCTCTCCAGCATTTATTGTTTGTAGATTTTTTGATAATGGCCATTCTGACTGGTGTGAGCTGATACCTCATTGTAGTTCTGATTTGCATTTCTCTAATGATTAATGATGTTGAGCATTCTTTCATGTGTTTGTTGGCAGTCTGTATATCTTCTTTGGAGAAATGTCTATTTAGGGCTTCTGCCCATTTTTGGATTGGGCCGTTTGTTTTTTTGTTCTTGAGCTGCATGAGCTGCTTGTAAATTTTGGAAATTAATCCTTTGTCAGTTGCTTCATTTCCAAATATTTTCTCCCATTCTGAGGGTTGTCTTTTGGTCTTGTTTATGGTTTCCTTTGCTGTGCAAAAGCTTTTAAGTTTCATTAGGTCCCATTTGTTTATTTTTGTTTTTATTTCCATTTCTCTAGGAGGTGGGCCAAAAAGGATCCTGCTGTGATTTATGTCATAGAGTGTTCTGCCTATGTTTTTCTCTAAGAGTCTGATAGTTTCTGGCCTTACATTTAGCACTTTAATCCATTTTGAGCTTATTTTTGTGTATGGTGTTAGGGAGTGATCTAATCTCATGCTTTTACATGTAGCTGTCCGGTTTTCCCAGCACCACTTATTGAAGAGGCTGTCTTTTCTCCATTGTTTATTCTTGCCTCCTTTATTAAAAATAAGGTGACCATATGAGCGTGGGTTTATCTCTGGGCTTTCTATCCTGTTCCATTGATCTATCTTTCTGTTTTTGTGCCAGTACCACACTGTCTTGATTACTGTAGCTTTGTAGTATAGTCTGAAGTCCGGAAGCCTGATTCCTCCAGCTCCGTTTTTCTTTCTCAAGATTGCTTTGGCTATTCGGGATCTTTAGTGTTTCCATACAAATTGTGAAATTTTTTGTTCTAGTTCTGTGGAAAATGACATTGGTAGTTTGATAGGGATTGCATTGAATCTGTAGATTGCTTTGGATGGTAGACTCATTTCACAATGTTGATTCTTCCAATCCAAGAACATGGTATATCTCTCCATCTGTTTGTATCATCTTTAATTTCTTTCATCACTGTCTTATAGTTTTCTGCATACACGTCTTTTGTCTCCTTAGGTAGGTTTATTCTGAGATATTTTATTCCTTATGTTGCAATGGCAAATGGGAGTGTTTCCTTAATTTCTCTTTCAGATTTTTCATCATCAGTGTATAGGAATGCAAGAGTTTTCTGTGCATTAATTTTGTATCCTGCTACTTTACCAAATTCATTGATTAGCTCTAGTAGTTTTCTGGTAGAGTCTTTAGGATTCTCTATGTACAGTATCATGTCATCTGCAAACAGTGACAGCTTTACTTCTTCTTTTCTGATTTGGATTCATTTTATTTCTTTTCCTTCTCTGACTGCTATAGCTAAAACTTCCAAAACTAGTGGTGAGAGTGGACAACCTTGTCTTGTTCCTGATTTTAGTGGAAATGGTTTCAGTTTTTCACCATTGAGAACGATGTTGGCTGTGGGTTTGTCATATATGGCCTTTATTATGTTGAGGTAAGTTCCCTCTATGCCTACTTTCCGGAGGGTTTTTTTTTTTAATCATAAATGGGTGTTGAATTTTGTTGAAAGCTTTTTCTGCATCTATTGAGATGATCATATGGTTTTTCTCCTTCAGTTTGTTAATATGGTGTATCACATTGATTGATTTGCGTATATTGAAGAATCCTTGCATTCCTGGGATAAACCCCACTTGATCATGGTGTGTGATCCTTTTAATGTGCTGTTGGATTCTGTTTGCTAGTATTTTGTTGAGGATTTTTGCATCTATGTTCATCAGTGACATTGGCATGTAGTTGTCTTCCTTTGTGACAACTTTTTGTGGTTTTGGTATCAGGATGATGGTGGCCTCGTAGAATGAGTTTGGGAGTGTTGCTCCCTCTGCTATATTTTGGAAGAGTTTGAACAGGATAGGTGTTAGCTCTTCTCTAAATGTTTGATAGAATTCACCATCTGGTCCTGGGCTTTTGTTTGTTGGAATATTTTTAATCACAGTCTCAATTTCAGTGCTTGTGATTGGTCTGTTGATATTTTCTTTTTTCTCCCTGGTTCAGTCTCAGTAGGTTGTACTTTTCTAAGAATTTGTCCATTTCTTGCAGGTTGTCCATTTTATTGGCATATAGTTGCTTCTAGTAGTCTTTCATGATCCTTTGTATTTCTGCAGTGTCAGTTGTTACTTCTCCTTTTTCTGTTCTAATTCTATTAATTTGAGTCTTCTCCCTTTTTTTCTTGATGAGTCTTGCTGATGGTTTATCAATCTTGTTTATCTTCTCAAAAAAACAGCTTTTAGTTTTACTGTTCTTTGCTATTGTTTCCTTCATTCCTTTTTCATTTATTTCTGATCTGATCTTTATGATTTCTTTCCTTCTGCTAACTTTAGGGTTTTTTGTTCTTCTTTCTCTAATTGCTTTAGGTGTAAGGTTAGGTTGTTTATTTGAGGTGTTTCTTGTTTCTTGAGGTAGGATTGTGTTGCTATAAACTTCCCTCTTAGAACTGCTTTTGCTGTATCCCATAGATTTTTGGTTGTCGTGTTTTCATTGTCATTTGTTTCTAGGTATTTTTTGATTTCCCCTTTGATTTCTTCAGTGACCTCTTAGTTGTTTAGTTATTTAGTAGCATATTGTTTAGCCTCCATGTGTTTGTATTTTTTACAGATTTTTTCCTGTAATTGATATCTAGTCTCATAGCGTTCTGGTCAGAAAAGATACTTGACAGGATTTCAATTTTCTTAAATTTACCAAGGCTTGGTTTCTGACCCAAGATATGATCTATCCTGGAGAATGTTCCATGAGCACTTGAGAAGAATGTGTATTCTGTTGTTTTTGGATGGAATGTCCTATAAATATCAATTAAGTCCATCTTGTTTAATGTATCATTTAAAGCTTGTGTTTCCTTATTTATTTTCATTTTGGATGATCTGTCCATGGGTGAAAGTGGGGTGTTACAGTTCCCTACTATGATTGTGTTACTGTCAATTTCCCCTTTTATGGCTTTGTCATTACTCTGAACTCTCTTTCAAGTAGAATGCCTATTTCCGCTTCACTTGTTTGGTCTGGTGGGTTTTTACCTTGCTCCTTCATCTGCTGTGTGTTTCTCTGTCTTCTCATTTTGCTTAAATTAGTGTGTTTTCGGTCTCCTTTTCGCAGGCTGCAGGTTCTTTGTTCCCATTGTTTTTGGTGTCTGCCCCCAGTGGCTAAGGTTGGTTCAGTGGGTTGGTTAGGCTTCCTGGTACAGGGGACTGGTGCCTGTGTTCTGGTGAATGAGGCTGGATCTTGTCTTTCTGGTGGGCAGGACTGCGTCCAGTGGTGTTTCTTGGGGGTGTCTGTGACCTTATTATGATTTTAGGCAGCCTCTCTGCTAATGGGTGGGGTTGTGTTCCTGTCTTGCTAAATGTTTGGCATAGGGTGCCCAGCACTGGAGCTTGCTGGTCGTTGAGTGGAGGTGGGTCTTAGCGTTGAGGTGGAGATCTCTGGGAGAGCTTTCGCCATTTGATATTACGTGGAGCCGGGTGGTCTCTGATGGACCAATGTCCTGAACTCGGCTCTCCCACCTCAGAGGCACAGGCCTGACACCCAGCCAGAGCACCAAGACCCTGTCAGCCACATGGCTCAGAAAAAAAGGGAGAAAAAAAGAAAGAAAGAAAATAAGAAAGAAAAGAAAGTTATTAAAACTTAAAAAATTTAAATTATTAAAAATAAAAAAATTAAAACATAATTTAAAAAAAAGAAAGAAAGAAGAGGGCATCCAAACCAAAAAACAAATCCACCAATGATAGCTAGCGCTAAAAACTATACTAAGAAAAAAAAAACGGACAGACAGAACCCTAGGACAAATGGTAAAAGCAAAGCTATACAGACAAAATCACACAAGGAAGCATACACACTCACAAAAAGAGGAGGAAAAATATATATACCTATATATAAAAAAAAAGGAAGAGAACAACCAAATCAATAAACAAATCTACCAATGACAATGAACTCTAAATACTAATCTAAGGTAAACATAAGACCAGAAACAAATTAGATGCAGAAAGCAAACCCCATTTCTACAGTTGCTCCCAAAGTCCACTGCCTCAATTTTGGGATGATGTGTTGTCTCTTCAGGTATTCCACAGATGCAGGGTGCATCAAGTTGATTGTGGAGATTTAATCCGCTGCTCCTGAGGCTGCTGGGAGAGATTTCCCTTTCTCTTCTTTGTTCGCACAGCTCCCGGGATTCAGCTTTGGATTTGGACCCGCCTCTGCATGTAGGTCGACTGAGGGCGCCTGTTCTTCACTCAGACAGGACGCGGTTAAAGAAGCAGCTGCTTCGGGGGCCTGGCTCACTCAGGCCGGGGGGAGGGAGGGGTACGGATGTGGGGCGAGCCTGTGGCGGTAGAGGCCGGCGTGACGTTGCACCAGCCTGAGGCGCGCCGTGCGTTCTCCCGGGGAAGTTGTCCCTGGATCACGGGACCCTGGCAGTGGCGGGCTGCACAGGCTCCCCAGAAGGGGGGGTGTGGATAGTGAGTGACCTGTGCTTGCACACAGGCTTCTCGGTGGCGGCGGCAGCAGCCTTAGCGTCTCATGCCCGTCTCTGGGGCTCCATTAAGCAGCGCTCTTAATCCCCTCTCCTTGCGCACCAGTAAACAAAGAGGCAAGAAAAAGTCTCTTGCCTCTTCGGCAGCTCCAGACTTTTTCCCGGACTCCCTCCCGGCTAGGCTAGCCGTGGCGCACTAACCCCTTCAGGCTGTGTTCACACAGCCAACCCCAGTCCTCTCCCTGCGCTCTGACCGAAGCCAGAGCCTCAGCTCCCAGCCCCGCCCGCGCCGGCGGGTGAGCAGACAAGCCTCTCGGGCTGGTGAGTGGTGGTCGCCCTGATCCTCTGTGGGGGAATCTCTCCGCTTTGCCCTCCGCACCCGTTTCTGCGCTCTCCTCCGCAGCCCCGAAGCTTCCCTCCTCCGCCACCCGCAGTCTCCGCCCGCGAAGGGGCTTCCTAGTGTGTGGACACCTTTCCTCCTTCACAGCTCCCTCCCACTGGTGCAGGTCCCATCCCTATTCTTTTGTCTGTTTATTCTTTTTTCTTTTTCCCTACCCAGGTACGTGGGGGAGTTTCTTGCCTTTTGGGAGGTCTGAGGTCTCCTACCAGCGTTCAGTGGGTGTTCTGTAGGAGTTGCTCCACATGTAGATGTATTTCTGATGTATCTGTGGGGAGGAAGGTGATCTCCACATCTCACTCCTCCACCATCCTGAAGGTCTCTCCCCTCCCTCCGATGTTTGTTTGCCTCCATTGACTAGAATGAACTTCCACGAGAGCAGAGTTTGTTTTGCTAAAGGTTGTACATCTGGTGCTTAAGAGGCACTCAAATATTTTTTGATTAAATCTTTCATAGGATTCTCTATAGCAGGTTTTTTGTAAGTAAAATTTTACTGGAATTCAGTCATGCTCATTCATTTCCATATCATCTATGGCTGCTTTCACACTATAATGCAGAGCTGAGGAAGTCCGAAAGGGTCCACGTAAGCCCACAAAGTCTCAAATATTTATTCAAAGTCTCAAATATTTACTATCTGGCTCCTTACAGAATGATTGCTGACCCCCAACAGCACTCACTTGTCCTTCATTTCTGAAGTTAAACTGCAAGTGCTCTAGGCACAGGAGTTAGGTCTTAATACTCCTGTGTATGTAAAACAGAAAACCTTTAAAATAGCTATCGAATAGATTTTCTTCTTCCAACATAAATTATTTCTGCTCAGTTAAATTCAAAGTTAGCATTTTCCATCCTCAGTGCATTTCTAGCAAGGCCAAAAGCAAAGGTTACCTGTGTTCAATAATTTGGGGGAGAGAGAGGAGAGATTCTGATGCTAAGTAGCAGCAAATTTTCACAATCATGACATCTTTAAAATGTGAATGCAACATAACAACTGGAAAGCTATTCCCTGATATGTTTCTAACAAATGATTTTGAGGTGAACCATAGTTATTTTCTCATTGTAAAAATCATTCTAACAATGTATCATGTTTTTAATGCCAGGCACATTATGGGTGCACAACAGTCATTGAATGGATCACTCTCCCATAAATAATCACTGTGCTCATCAATTTTTGCAAATTATAATTACCTGAAAAGGGGCATCAAGATTTATATCCCTGGGCTTCCCTGGTGGCGCAGTGGCTGAGAGTCCGCCTGCCGATGCATGGGACACAGGTTCGTGCCCCGCTCCGGGAGGATCCCACATGCCGCGGACCGGCTGGGCCCGTGAGCCATGGCCGCTGAGCCTGCGCGTCCGGAGCCTGTGCTCCGCAACGGGAGAGGCCACAACAGTGAGAGGCCCACGTACCGCAAAAAAAAAAAAAAAAAAAGATTTATATCCCTTTGCGAATTCTAAAATACACTCAGAATGTCTCAATCTTTTTTAAAAATAAAGCCTTTATTGTCATTCTTTCTCTTAAAAAAATTAATTTGCATAGTTATCATTGGTTCTAAGGAACTGAAGAATAAATGAATAATTCTAGGCATCATTTCAGCCCACTGTCTACCCCAGGTACAGAGGTAAGCAAATAGGATTTTCTCATATTATTGGATAAGATGTCTGTTATTTGGAAACATTGTAGTCCATGGACTAAGACACAAATAAGAAGAAAGAGCTAGGAATCTTATCTTTGCCAAGTTATTTTGAATAAGCAACAATATACACAATGATATACAATCATTTGAGAAAACTATTGTTTATTTAGAAAAAGGGTTACATGGGTAGAATTCATTAGATAAAAAAACTTTATTTTAAAAATGTCACTGTGAAACTTTTCCAGATTAAAGTTAAGCAATACAAAGCTCCTGTAGCTGTAGACTTAAAAGACAATTAACTTTCGATCCCCCCGCCCAGATTTTTCTAACATAATTACAAGAAAAAATGGCAAGGGACAAGGGAGTGCTGGTACCTTTTTTTTTTCTAACAGGTTTTAATGTCTTACACATAGTATATAAAATGATTCCTAGGCATTGCATAAGACACTGCTCCCACTTTGATTTTTACTAATATTAAAAACAGGCCAAATAATAAATTAAAACTGAGTTTTTAAATGAGGTAAATTCAAGAGGGTTCAATAATTGTTTATTTTCCATTTCAAACAATAAAAAGGAAGCATTTCAAATTGAAAAAAAAAAACTAAACTCAGGCAATATTTAGTTAACCTAAAGGGAAATTCTGTACATATGTAACCTTATTTGCTTCTTGGAAACTGTATACAGCACATTGTGCTAAAAATATGGAAGTTAATACTTTCAGCCATTTACTGAAAATAAACATGTAGAAACTAAGCAACAAGTTAAATACAATAATGCACAACTCAACAATTTTAAGTTTTCGGCATGGAGCAATAGAGCAGATCACTGAATAATTTAAGGAGATGCAAACGGGCCCTCTTCGTTCATAATTCTTGGCAATCTACTCAGGACAATAAATTTCTGGTCACAGCTGAACAATTTCATTCCAATCTCATCTGAAAGAAACAAAGTGATTATATTGATAGATAAGAAAGGCATTGGTAGGGGGCAGGGAGGAAGGAGAGGGGATGGATGGAAGGGGGAAGGAGGGACAGATGAAAGGAGGAGGGAGGGAGGGAGGGAAGAAGGGAGGAGAGGAGGAGGAGGAAGGAAGGAAGATTTAAGAAAATCAATGAGTTCTGTCAATAACAAAGGCTTGAATTAAGTCCCTAAATAAGGATGAAATATTTGTGTATTTCTTATTGCCTATTCTTAGAAACCACTAAAGATAGGTACATTATGATGAATTTAAAAAAAAACAAACCACAGAACATTTTGTCTGTGAGAGAGGGAAAGGGGGAGTGGGGGGAGGGGAGGGAGGAAAAAATGAAATAGAATTCCACAGGGACAAGCAATAGCTTGTCAAAAGTAAACAGAACACATAACCGTGAAAAGGAACCAATTTTACCTGATCAACAAAAAAAGAGAAAAATGACATCACATTTTTCACAAGGACATGATTTTAATAGTTACTTATATTAAGATGCAATGTCTGCTAAATTATAAAAATTGCTTTAAAAATATATTGACTTAATTATACTCATTTCCTTTCCTTTATGTATTGACATTTTTCAAATACTGCATATTGAAATAAATTCAAAACATGATCATTACAACATGTGGCAAATAGTTTCATATCTGCCTAACATTGTTCTCATTCAAATTTTAATCTAATGCTTAACGCATTAAACTTTATTGATGAAAATACTACATTCACATATTTCATTAAAACCAGAGCTAGAAGGGCCTTAGAAAATAATCACACTTGCATGATATGCTGACAAATAATTTACATATCGTTTCTATACAGTATTCTGTTCACACCATGTATAATCTTGACATTACCAATTATAATTATAGATACATTAATGTTGAACTTACAGTTTTAATACTTAAAAATCATTGTTCCTGTTCATCACTGATGAATGGATAAACAAAATGTGGTACACATCCATACAATGGAATAGTATTCAGTTATAAAAAGAAATCAATTTCTGATACATGCTACAACATGGATGAACCTTGAAAACATGATGCTAAGTGAAAGAAGCCACATATAACAAAAGGCCACATATTGCATGATTCCATTTTTATGAAATGTCCAAAACAGGCAAATCCATCGAGACAGAAAATACATTAGTTGTTTCCAGAGGCTGCAGGAAGGAGAGAATTGCAGGTGACTGCTAACAGATGCAGGGTCTCTTCTGAGGGTGATGGAGATGTTCTGGAATTACTGGTGATGGTTACAACACAGGGATATACGAAAAACCACTTTTAAATGGAATATTTTATAAGAACTTCATCTCAATTTTTTTTAGCTGCAAAAAAAGTCAATGTTCCAATAAAGAGAATCACGGTATCAGCATGATCATAATTAGAATAAAAAATGCCTATTATGAAAATGTCATAATTACTGGGCAACGGAAATTCTGATGACACATTTAAGGGCACATTAAAGGATAAAACTGCTATTGCTGTTAAAACATGTGAAGATGATCTTTCCCAGGAACTGAAATTAAAATTTTTACAAGAAGCCAAAATCCTCAAGCAATATAATCATCCCAATATTGTCAAACTTATCAAAGTTCGCACACAAATACAGTCTATCTACATGATTAAGGAACTGGTTCCAGGAGTCGATTTCCTCTCCTTTCTGAGAAAGAAGGATGAACTAAAACAGTTAGTGACATTTTCATTAGATGCTGCTTCTGGATGGCAAATCTCGAGTAAACATTGTATACACAGGAACCTTGCTGCAAGAAACTGCCTGGAGGTGAAAATAATGTTCTGAAAATCAGTGACTTTGGAATGTCTCATCAAGAGGATGGTAGTGTGTATTCATCTTCTGATTTAAAGCAGATTCCCATTAAATGGACAGCACCAGAAGCTCTTAATTATAGGAGATATCGTTCTGAGAGTGACGCATGGAGCTGTGGCATCCTCCTCTAGGAGACCTTCAGCTTAGGGGTCTGTCCATACCCTGGAATGACAAATCAGCAAGCACAAGAGCAAGTGGAAAGAAGATACTAGATGTCAGTCTCTCAGCAGTAACCAGAACATATTTATAAAATAATGACGTCTTGGGATTACAAACTTGAAAACCACCCCAAGTTCAGTGAACTTCAGAAAGAACTGCCATCAAGAAGAAAGTCACATAGTGATGAAACAGCACCAAATTCAGACTTCAGGACTCTATCTTCCAGCAGAGTAATATTTTATTCTCATTAATAATAAGTTTATATCACCTTACCTGGAATATTCTTCTTCTTGTTTATTAACTAGTTTTTTAAATATGTGCAACTTTAACCATTGTAATAAGAAAGCACAGGTTCTAAATGCAAGAGATCCCTCAAATCTATCTTTTCACATCTAGGACTGTTTATGTTTCTCAAAGGGTTTCTACTTCAGGCTCAGTTCAGAGTTGACTGTCCTCCATCCTAGACACCTCTACTCTCTCAGTGCTATAAACTGCATTGGTAATACCATCTGTGCAGGATACACTCCAACAAAAGGTGGCCTTCCACTATGCTAAGACAAGATTACATTTGTAAACATCACTTCCTATTGGGAATTATCTGGACAACTTTTAGTAAGGTTGTCATTTCCCTCTGTTCCACCATGCCCTCCTCCTTTGTCAGGGCATCAGAAAACTATGCATGAAATGCCCTCAAAGAGTACCCTTTCAGGGTTGAGGAAGTTGATTTTAAATGATGTTACTTTATAGACAGCTGTGACAGCAAGAACGAAGTCTGAAACGTTAGGTCTGGGTGAAAGAGCAGCTAGACTGGTGATCAAAATAGAGAAGAAAGGCAAATAGAAAATCAGCCTTATTATCAGAGCCATGCCTTTATAAACACACACACACTTTTTATTTTTATGATCAAAAAGGTCCTAAGAAATGTTTCAATAGTTCATAGACTCCTCATAAAAGAACCCTCTGGGGCTTCCCTGGTGGCGCAGTGGTTGAGAGTCCACCTGCCGATGCAGGGGACACGGGTTCGTGCCCCGGTCCGGGAGGATCCCACATGCCGCGGAGCAGCTGGGCCCGTGAGCCATTGCCGCTGAGCCTGCGCATCCGGAGCCTGTGCTCCGCAACGGGAGAGGCCACAACAGTGAGAGGCCTGCGTACCGCGAAAAAAAAAAAAAAAAAAAAAAAGAACCCTCTGGATGGCAACAAAATTTATTTAGAGAAACTATAAAATACAAGCCCAGTGAATTAAAAAATTATTCCTGGTTAATCCTAGTACGTGTACACATACACACACAGGCACGCACATGCCAAGTACAAAGGTACACATGGATGAAGTTGACAGAAGAGTCCAATGAACATTTACAAGAAAGAAAGAAGTTACAGGAGAAAGATATAGGGACAGCCATCCTAATTCCACTTTACTCCTTCATTTACCCTTAAACTGCTGCCTAGCAATTCTTATCATAGCAAACACACTTCCTGAGGTATCCCAAGTGGATAAAATGGAACAGTTAAAACTAGGATTCTACTGAACTGAATCTCAGCATACCCAGGGGTGCCTCTCAAGATAAATGTGTGTGTGAGGAATATGTGTCACACTCAAGGGTAAATGTGGCATGGGAGCCTTTTGGAAGTGCTCATGCCTACATCCAGATAAAGAACAGCACAGCACCTGAGTGAAAATTTGGTCTGCCTTAAGTGGAAGAAAGGAAATAGAAAATCCCTCCTGTTCTCTCCAACTGTTTGGTGCCTATGAATATCAGTGTACAGAACTCACTGATACTTTAAACGATGATAATGAAGAGAAAAATAGTTTAGGTCTATCATTTCAATCTCCTAACAAGACTTTTTTACACATTTAATGATTGCTACATACAGACCCAGATGAAAGTATAATAAACCTGCCCTCAAAAAATATGTTGCAGCACACAAAGCAACTTCTTAAACAGTATACTATCAAATGCTATAAATACACTGAACCTTCTTCTGGGGGCAAAAATAGTCAGTGACGTTTCTCCTCAATTCCAAAGAGATATAGTTAATACTCCTGTACATAGCCCTCCATGTATAAAGTTAAGAGTATCTGAAACATAGCAGGTAATAAAGAAAAATACTTGATTGTTTGATTAGAAGGAAGAGATGAAGTTACTGCCTTCAACAAGACCACAATCTAAGGAGAGGGATATGTAACACATTCATATATACATAGGAATCAGTGACTAGGACTCTATAGGCAAGCTGACACACACGTGTAAGCAATGGGAAACTACTGAGGAAGATACTTAATTGAACACTTCCTACTCCAACACATATTATTACCAGCATCTAGGACTGTGTCTCAACATGGTAACACATTCCTAAAATAAGCAAACTTGGAGCAGTTAGGAGGTCAGTTTCCAAGTATGGACTGAAGAAGAAAGGCTCAGAACAGGAATTACAAAATCGATTGCTTACAGGGGCTACTATAAAATGGAAACAAATGGAAGTGAGCTGGGTGGGGCCTGAATGAGGTAAACTACAAAAAAAGACCCACTCTATTTAAGGGGAACAAGCACCTAGGCAGGTCTAGCTGACTGTTGCCATGCAGAAATCAGGACACAATGTTGCCAGATGTTCCAGTTCTTCAAAAGAAAATGAAATTTGGATTTTGTCAACTCTTCTGATTTTTAAAGGCAACTTTTTTTTTAATGTTAAATATTGTGCAAGGCCAAGAAGGTATGTCTAATAAGCCACATTCTGCCTAAGGGCTGAGAATTTGCAACCCTGGGTTTAAACGATAAGAGTTAGGTTACACGTAAGAGACCAGAGGTGAGAGACAGACCTGTAAAATATATTATTAGGCTTCACTGGAGTATTAGAATAGGAATGTAGTATACTACAAATGCAGATGGATAGGATAGAGTTAATTGCTAATATTCTTTGAAATTAAGAGCCAAGAATCCAGAATCAAAGTGCAAGAAGACTGAGCTTCTCAAAACCTAGAAGCAAGTCTCAGTTTAGCAGTGTCTGGTTCACAAAAGGACTCTCAAAAGTTAGCTGAACTCAGTGAATTGAGGACCACACATATCAATTTACAATTGCGAAGCTAAAGAATGCTTCTAAGTGGAAATTTTCATAGACAGGAATTTTTGAAGATTAAACTAGGGGAAACAGTTAAAGGCAAAGCAGCTAGTAGTGTTCAAGAGACTAAATCAAGGAAAGAGTAGATGAATTTGGACGAAGACATTAGCAATAACGAGTAACAGGAGATACAGAGAACAAGCAAAAAGGATTTTGCAACAAAACATTATGAAACAGGAAAAGAAGACTCTGGAAGGAATTTAATCTGGGTCACATTTATATATTGTATTTTCTTAACTCTAACATGATCATTTTAATGTTTTTGAAATCAAGGTGATACATACAAATCAATGTCATTTCTCTATCCACTTTTCTCAAAAAACAGTTCTAGAAACCAACAATGAATCTTACAATTAATGACATCTCTGACTCATGGAAATGTGACATGTGTAGCAGTTCTCCTTTCTGTAGAATATAAAATAAATTAAAAAGGGAGCAGGGAGCAGCAGATTTGAAGTAGCCTAAAGGTAAATGGTGCCAATAAGAAATGATGAGACCTCTAAATGAAAAGGAAGAACCACATAAAGACTTGACCAACCCTAGAAGGTATCCAACAGAAGGCAGCCACAGAACAGCCCAAAAAAAGGGAAAAAATCAACCGGTGCCTCACAAAGAGTCTACCCAAGAAGAGAGTAAAGAGAGATGTCCAAAATCACAATGAAATTGTTGACGACCATGACTGGCCCACTGCTAATGAAGATATAAGAGGCAGAGTGTTTTTGTTTTCTTTAATAAGGGGACCAGGTGAAAGCAAGAAGTAAAAAGCAAAACGCCAAACTGAAACGAAGGTTATGGTGAAGAATAAAAAAAGAAGATTAAAAGTTTATGGTTCACTGGGGAAGACAGCTAGTGGTTAGGGTGGGCAATGGCTAGAATTTAAGAATAGGTAATAATATTTCTTTTATAATCTTTCTAATTTTAAAAAATCTACTGAATTCTAAATGCTCTCTCATAATTCTCATCCACCCTTCTGTAATACTTAGATAACAAGCACAAAATAACAGAACAGAAAAAGCACACTATTTGTCAAGAAGTTACCTACCTGGCAACCTCAAATCCCTGCTTTGCAGCCAAAATAAACAGGACAAAATCCATACTCTAAAGCTCACACCTTTATACAAAACAGGCTCTCAGACATTTCTCACTCTTAAACAACTGTAAACCGCCTTGGCTATCTATCCAGTTTCATTAGAAGATTAGAAGCAGCAAATAATATTAGGAGGAGGGTAGAGAAAGCAAGTATACTTGATATCATTAAAAAGTGACAGCTAATATGGAAACCAGAAAATTGTTGATTCTTCAACAACTTCTAATACAGCCATCTCAAACCATTAAATGTAGAGGGCAAATCATCCTACATACACCTCAATAATTCTAAGGCATCACACCAAACAATAACTATTCAAGTGATGATCTGAGTGCTCAGAAAAGATTATATTAAGGTTCTGAACAGTCCGTCCACATACAATTTATTTAAGATGGATAAAACACTTTTAAAATCTCACATAAGGCATAACTACTTTGAAAACAAAGTTGCATATTTTAAATTCCAGAACTAAAAGCACAGACCATATTTTTGGCTTTGCAAAACATGGGCAGTGGTAGAAAGAGAGGCAGGAAACTTAAAACAAAACTCTGGATAACGTGTCTGCATGAAAGGCAAAAAGAAGATCAGAGAACACTGAAGGGCAAGAAGACCTATGTTTGCATATTGGTGTGTCAGCTAATATCTCTGTCACCCTCTTCTACTTAACCTCTTAGAGTCTCAGTTTCTTCATCTGTAAAATGCAGATACCACCATCACCTACAAGGTACTTTAAAAAAGTAACTATCCAGAGAAGATGGGAATGAGTGGTGAAGAGAAAGCCAGATGTTTTTAAATACATCTTGGTGCTTTAAAAAAAAAAAAAAAAGGCGTAGCTAACAGCAAGCTTAAAATGAAAACAGCTTAAAAATAACCGGGAATCTTGTCTCGCATCTTTACCCAAAGACCTGACCATTATATTTAGGTGAAAAACTCTAGCTGTATCTTGCAAAATGGATCTAGTTTCTTCAACATTATCAGACCTCATTTTATATTTCTATCTTTAAATGAAAAGAGGTGAGAGAACACTCACCTTGATTGAAAGTCTTCATTATCTGTGCTTGTCCGAGGACTTATGAGTAGATGACAAATTAAGGGAAAACAACTTTTGGGGGGAAAAAAAGAATGCTGTCTCATCTTTTAGTATAATCCCTCAGCTTGCAGGCCTAATTGGCTCTTACCAGCCTGGTAGCCTCAAACTCTACCAGCTCTTCTCATCTGCCACATCATCTTGCCCTGCTACTCCCCATGCCCCCAGCCCAAGGAACTCTCTGTTCCCTTTCTTCGTCTCGGTGGTAGAGCCAGAGGGACTTTAAATCCCTTGATGGCATAAAACAATCTCAGTCACCAAAGAAGTTTAAAAAACAATCAAGTCTCCCATTTCCACGTTTTGTACATCTGAGAGGGTTAACTGGAGAGACCATTTAAAAGGTAGTAAGTCCTTGAGCATTTAGACCACATACTACAAGGGTACAATTCTAAATAAGACCAGTATCAAAGCTTTCCATTATACTGATTAAAAACATCAATAAGATGAAAAGGATATTGTTTCTTCTCTTCCTTTCCTCCTGAACTGTCCCGTTTCTCTTTCTTTTCTATCTTTTCTTTATCATGCCTGGACTCCTATAACGAATGGTGGAATTAGTTGGGGAAGGGAAAACCAAATATAAAAATCAGCTCAAAATCTCTTTTCATCACTCACCAGTCATAAATTTTTCTTCAAACTTATTTAATATGACACCAAAAGCACAAGCAACAAAAGAAAAAAACTGGACTTCATCAAAAGTAAAAACTTTCATGCATCAAAGAACACTATCAAGAAAGTGAAAACACAACCTACAGAACAGGAGAAAATATTTGCATATCATATATCTCATAAGTGTCTAATATCAAGACTACGTAAAGAATTCTTACAACTGAGCAACAAAAAGACAAACAATCCAATTAAAAAATGGCCAAAGCATCTGAATAGATTTCTCCAAAGAAGATATACAAATGGCCAACAAGTACATGAAAAGATGCTCGACATCATTAGTCATTAAGAAAATACAAAATCAAAACAACAATGAGATACTACTTTACACCCACTAGGATGGCTACAATAAAAACTAAATAAATAAAAATAAAAACAGAAACAGAAAATAACAAGTGTTGGCAAGGATGTAGGGAAATTGGCACCCTCATACATTGCTGGTAGAAATGTAAACTGTGCAGCCACTGTGGAAAACAGTTTGGCGGTTCCTCAAAAAGCTAAACATAGCATTACCATATAACCCAGATATTCCACTCCTGGGTATATACACAAGATCATTGAAAACAGGTATTCAAACAAATACTTCATAGCAGCACACCAATGTTCATAGCAGCACAATTCACAATAGCCAAAAGGTGGAAAACAAGACAAAAGTCCATCAAGTGACGAGTGGATGAACAAGTATGGTATATTCGTAAAATGGAATATTACTTAGCCATGAAAAGAAATGAAGTACTGATACATGTAACACCATGAAGAATCTCAAAAACATTATGCTAAGTGAAAGAAGTCAGACACAAAAGGCCACATTATAATACAGTTCCACTTATATGAAACAGCCAAAGTTTTTGATAAGTCCACAGAGACAGAAAGCAGATTCGTAGTTGCGGGGGGGTGGGGGTGGGGAAGGGGTGATGGAGAATGACTGCTTAATGAGTATGTGGTTTCCCTTTGGGGTGATGAAAATGTTCTTGAACTAGACAGAAATGATGAGTGCAAACACTGCAAATATACTAAATGCCACTGAATGGTACATTTTAAAATGGTTAATTTTATGTGAATTTTACCTCAATTTAAAAAATACTTATTTAAAAGGAGCAGCCTCCCTTTTAAAACGATCACCTTATAATTTTCCAAAACTGCTTTTAAGAACTATGAATATATGGCATATATGTTGAATATATATCATAATGATGCTTTGTAAACACTTTACACTTTAGTAATGGCTTGCTTACTTTATGGCAGATGCATCAGATGTATTCTATCATCCATTAGTATCTAAGAGAATGCACACTATACTTAATTTTAAAATCAAATATGAGTTGTGAACACATAAGTTTATTAGGAAAAAATGTTATAAAAATGTGTTTAAAAATCAGAATTAATAAAGACTTTATAACAGTGTGATGATCAGGGAGAATACATGCGACCATATTTTAACCTCATGAATGAAGAGAAACTAAAAGAACTGTTGTCAGAGAAAAAAGAAAACACGAAAAGAAAGGCTGAAACTCAATGAAAAGTAGTAGCTGGGAGTGGAATGGAGAGGAAGGGAATTTCAGAGGTAAACTAATTCCACCCTCCCAGTAATTTGGGACTGAACTGGCTCAAGTTCTCCAAGATAACCTGCCCTCCCCCAAAGCCTCCTCTTCCTGCCCCCAAATAATTAACAAAAGACTACTTGACTACAAAAAAACCTCAGTATTTGCTAAATTTTCTAATGGGTGATTTTCTAAGAAAAAGTATATTGTTCTTTTTGTTCTTGTAATTTACCTTTTTGCCACCAGAGGAGATTTTATCCATTTTTTCAGATTTAAATGAGTCACCGCCTTTTTCTTTGCCTGACGATTTTGACTTATTTTTTTCCTTGTCTTTCTCATTTGGATAAGGAGACTCACACGGACTCTCACTTTTGTGTTTTGAAACCCCCACTAAAATTATAAAAGAGAATCATGAAAGCCTTTTCCAATTCAGTTTGATGACTGCTTGGGAAGTATTAATAAGTCTACCTACTTGTTCCATTTTCCTCTTTCCGCCTCTTGGTTAAGTCCGGTGGCACTTCTCGGTCATTGTTTGAGTGATCCTAGAACCAAGAATTGTGAACTACATTGATCAAGAGTTTTTGTTTTAAAGTATTACTTTTATACAAGAAGAGAATAGCTAGTAACTAGCATTGGAGAATATCTGTGGTGCTTTCACATACTTGGTAAAATGACATGAAAGACAAGCAGAGCTGGTAGAGATTATTAGGCTGAAGATCCTTATTACTGACTACGGTGAAAATACCAGTTAAAACACTAAATAATAGACTGTCATGCAACAAACTAGTACTTTAAAAAAGGCAACAAACACACTACTGTACATGATAATGAGCTTTCCAAACTAATTTTTAAAAAATTACAAACCCTTTTCCGGTCTTTCCTGTCCTTTTCATCTTTTTTTTCTCTTTCTCTGGATCTTTCCCTCGACTTGTCCAAATCTTTCTTGTCCATTTCTCTCTCCTTACTCTTGGACAGTGGTGGAGGAGTATGATTAATGTAGAGCTGTTAAATTAAGGCAATATTACTAAAGATTATTAGTTTTCCAGTATTGGCATCATTTGCTTGATTGTTTATTTAATGAAAGACATTTGGTAGTAGACCCAAAGTCAAAACTGGTCAGCTGTCTGGATTATGAGAGGTAAAATAAAAGAGCATGGCACAAATTACGCAAAGAATTCAATTCTTGACCTTATAAAAATTATCATTTTTTTAACTCAACCAGTTCATTTCTGCCTCAACTGAGATTTTTATTAGTAAATTCACAAGCTACAGTTCCTTATATAGCTCTATTGTGAAGACCCATAACCACCATTATTACAAGAGTCCATATGTGAAAAATAGTGACTGAATTTTCTCTACTGCAAACAAACAAAAAAATACAAACCTCTACACAATCATGGAAATTTAAAATAGTTTTACCATCCACTGATAAGCAATTGATGACAGTGAGCAAAAGTATAAAATAAAACCTAGCCTTGACTTTACTAATAAGTCTTTTCTGCCTCAGTGTATACCATGCATAGATTATCCTAAATACTGTTATAATAAAGGCTGCATATTCACTACTTCTAAAAGCGCTCCAATTTCTGTCAAATAATCACAACTGATTGTAAAATTTGTCTTACTGGTTCTAAATAGCTCAGAAAGCCATATTGTCAGTTAAGGTTGATAAAACAACTCAGACTGAAAAATGATAAACCAATATTCTCTTTTACCTATTCTTTCTCCAATGAAAGGCCCATAGACAATAAAACAGCCAAAGATCAAGGATATGCTAATTCTAAATAATTAAGAGGTAACCTTACTTATGCAAGTTGTAAATATGGAAATCCATTCTAAAACAAAATATTAAGGAAATAATAAGACACCTAACCTTACGGCATTTATAACTGTGCTACAAGCTTACGTTTAACTTAAGACATTAAAAATGTTAGGCAGCAGAATACTGAATATAACTCATTACATAACTACACAATTCTAGATATAACTTGGGAATGAAAAGAACAGTGAGTCAAAAGTCAAATATTTTTACACAAAGAAATCCTTTGGTATTCAAAGGAATACATGAAAAAAGACAGCCATCAGTTTGAGAATTAAATTAACACTTGTTTTTTTAACACCACCAAATATTTTCAATTCAGTTTGCTCAGAAATACTGCCATAGCAATGCATAAGTAGATTCTTTAAAATTTCAATGTTTAAAAGTTGATGATCAACTGAAATAGACAAAATGTTTATTAATAACAAAGAGCAAGAGAATGAGAAACAACCATAAAGTGCTTGTCCAAAAGGTACTCTTGCTGGGTATATACCCTAAATGACACTTTAATATTTTCTAATTGTGAGGTTTATTCACATCTTAAGTCAATACTATTTATGAAACTGACAAGACAAAGAAAGTAATATGTTATTACAATACTCAAAGAAGACTTATCTTAGGGAAGTATTGCTTAATTCTTCCAGTAAAAAATTTTTTTTGTTTGTGATTACAAATAAGCACGTGTACACACATACATACACACACACACACACACACACACACACACACACACACACACACACACACACACACACACACACACACACACACACACACACACACACACACACACACACACACACACACACACACACACCCCTCCACAAGAATGAAGTTTTTAAGTGTACCTAACTTGAATTCTGTATTGCAGAGAATTGGGAATCCTAGAAATTCTTAGTTTAGAAATGTACCAATTCTATTCCTTCTTTCTACCCTTCTAAGAATAGTTCTGATCACAATACTCTTTTCCACGAAAACATACAGTCTCTCATTGAGTACGGAATAAAATGCATATTCCTTAGCTTGGGTATTCCAAGCTCTTCACAACCCTTGCACAATTCTACCCTACTATGGAGTGACCCAATGTACTCTAGGCTGCGGCTACCGCTGCTCCCTAACACCCTGTGCTTCCCAGCAGTTCTCTTCACCAGAACGGTCGCTCATTTTTATCTTAGTCTCTTAAACTCCTACTTTGCCTTCCAAGACAGATCGAAAGCCATCAGCACTTCAACATTCCCTCAACTCCACAAATCACTGTCCAGTGAACTCTTATTTTATATTAACCTTTTTTTTTTGTGGCAGGAATTCCCAATTAATTTCATGTCATTTATTTTTGTCCATAACATAGTTTACAGGATAGTAGGGGAGCTAATGTGCTTTTTCTACTTTTACACACTTCCTAGTGTCTTGTACACATAGTGAGTACTCAATACGTGTTTGATGAATAAAATTAATGATTTGTTAAACTGATCTGCATGTAGCGTTGTTGGATTTGGGTTTTTTTTAATTTACTTTTATTCCTGATACTACTGGATCCTGTTTTTTACTGGCTTTTATCCTTGACATTGAAATCATTAGATCCAAAAAAACAATTTGACTGATCTTCAAATTCTGTTTAAGAGACCACTGCCACACTGACCCTTTTAAGGATACAATATATAAAGATGGCCTCACATGTAGGTTCAGGTTTGGTTGGTTGTAAATCCTTGTTTTAAGATGATGAACAGAATTAAAAGCTGAATTTTACTGAGGTGGTTATTGCTGCCCTCTGAAACTACAGAGAAGCTTGGTTTAAAGGAGCATGCTTTTGGGCTTCTCTGGTGGCGCAGTGGTTGGGAGTCTGCCTGCCAATGCAGGGGTGACGGGTTCGTGCCCCAGTCCGGGAAGATCCCACATGCCGCAGAGCGGCTAGGCCCATGAGCCATGGCCGCTGGGCCTGTGCGTCCGGAGACTGTGCTCCGCAACGGGAGAGGCCACAACAGTGAGAGGCCCGCGTACCGCAAAAAAAAAAAAAAAGGAGCAAGGTGAACTGACAGAAAAGATTTGGACACTAAACTAGAATCCCACTTGAAAAGCCAAGTCCATGTGTATTACAAAGTGAAAATAGTAACTAGTTTAGTAAAAAGGAGGATCCTAGGGGCAAAGTATAACTAAAAGGTCAAACTAGAGCAGGGAAACATTTTTATATGTATGATGACAAAGTAACCTGAAAAAATAGACACATACCTTTCAAATCCTCTAAAAAGTAAAAGCTACCACAGAAAGTTTAAATTATAGATCATTAATTTTAGAGAGCACTCAAAGTCCAGTGAAATTTTTTTTCTAAGACATTCATATGCTATTAAACTTTCTTAGACACACAAAAAATCAACATCAACTACTATGCTTTACCAAGTCCAAAGGCATAAGAGTTCATTTCGAATATTTACTGAATACCTAATCATATTGCCAGGTACCATACTAAGCACTAAGGATCTGAAAAGTGGTATGAGTTGCAATTTTTACAAGGGTATTCATATGCCATTTTCAAAATTTTCTGGTTGAATGTGGAATAAATCCATTGAATTTTAAATGCCCACAAAATCACCATCCTTTTTTTTTAAGCGGGGTGGGGGGATCACTATAATTTAAAAAATAAGACAAACACACGAAAGAAGTTAAGAACCCTTTCAACTACTATTGAAATGGGTGCTAAGAATCAAGGAACCATATTTTTTTTTGGAATTTTTGTTTTCATTGTGGTAGGAACACTTGAGGAACCTTAATTTTAGTCCAAGTTTTGGTACTAACAAGTTATATGCCACTGGGAAAAGATCAAGAACTTTAGTCTCTTATTTGTTAAAAAAGACACTGCCACCTGCCCTACCTACCTCACAGCACTGTGATGAATATGAGATGAGATAACATATGTTTATCTCATATGTTTTATTTTCAAAAGGCTTTCACAAATGTAAGGAACCATAATCTTCATCATTGCTTAGAAAATCCAGTTAACTATAACAGCAGGTTTTCAACTGCTTCAAAATATGTTTCAGGAAATAAATATTCACAAGGTAACATTGTTAACCCATGAATTTAAAATAGTCCACACAAGCCACTGATGGTTAAGACTGACATACATACACAATCCCACTCTGGTTATGAAAACCTACTATACTGGAATACATATTCAATTTAGCAAATAAAAAGTTTTACTTTAAAAGAAAGCATTCACAGTTCAACTGATTCTCTTTTGATTAATACAGTATATTCTAAAAACAATGCTATAATTTTAGGACACAGGCACATCAGCTAATCTAAACTGTTAAAAATTAGTGCTTACTTGCCCAAAAGCCACAGACATTTCATTATAAAGCTAACAGTTCTAAAAGCAGTTAGTACTGTCAACTGGCTTTGTTTCAAAATATCATTTTTTACTGGTCCACCAGTAAGGAATCATACTTAGCAGCTATAAGAGGAGGCAAAGTAGAAAATCAAAGTGAAACAGGGTACAAATTTTATAATAATAAAGACAAAATAACATGAACATTGGACAATTCAACTATAACCATGAAATGAATGAACTCTGTAATAAGATACACAAACTGCACATGATTTTTAGTAGCAGAATCCTCAAGAAAGTAGAGTAATAGGCAAGAATTAATACTGACATGTAAACACAACCATCAAGTTGAGTATTCCCCTCCAGGAGAATGATTAGTTTACATTAACCATATTTCTTGATAATATGCTACAACTACCAAAAAGGTAGCTCAGCAGAGGCGATATAAAGATTTTTATGGGTTAAGATGGGCTCAGTTTTTAGAACAGTTATGTGAATGCATCAGATATATTTTTTGGCCTTTTGGGTTATCTAAAAAAGTTAGAAAACAGCCTGACAGATTTGTTTTGAGAAATTAAATAAGCCTACTCCTCAAAAGAAACCAACAACTCCTTCCTCAAATCTTAAACTTACTTTCAGATTTTGAAGCATAAAAGGATAATGCATAACAGCAAGGAGAGATTATAGAAAGGTTGCCACATTACACACATTTTATAACAATTTCATTAAAAGGGACCATTGTCATCCATTGTTTCAGTTTGTGATAGGTATTTTTAAAGGTTATTCCACTAACTTACTGAATTTACTAGGGTGAGGGTACCTACTCAATAAATGAAGTAAAGAATTTTTCTTTGTTTTACTTAGGCATGATGATTTTAAAAGACTCAAACCTTTGCTGAAGACTCCTTGAGTTCGATGAGACTGTCCTGTAGAAAATGAATGGAGATGACAGGTGAGCTGGCATAGTTCTCAGAACCCAGAGGAACTTTGGGAAGTATGGCTGTAACCTGGAAATAAACCAGCTACTTCTTGTGAGGATAAATCTCGTGATGTCATTGTTATATGAATATCAACAGTAAAAAACAAAAGCAAAACTATGTAATGGAATTGTAATGTTTAAAAAAAACTAAATTATAGGTACTCATTGTAATAAACAAAAATCTTTCTCTGCTCAGAACTTTAAAATAAATGTCAATGCCACATTTTTCATAACACTGCATTTAAACTACAGATAATGGTAAAAGGCTTAAGAAAGCAAAACATTTTTTCTCCACAAAAAGTTTTAAATAGTGGAGGTCACTGTGGAAGAACAATATTGCCTTATATTTTCATAGTTTTTCTTTAATAGGGAGGTTTCAAATTTTCCTTTACTTGTGACTCCACCATAAATATATACACATTTTATCCTAGCCAGAAAACTCAGTGGCATTACATTAACAAGAAAACAAAATGTATTTATAAAAGAGTAATCACTTTTTTTTTTTTGCAAAGTGCCTCTAACAGTGAATCTCATACCTCCCACAAAAAAAAGCACTTAAAAAAAGAAAGAAAATGAAATCAATTATGGTATTCAACCACAGTGCTCTTGATGAAGAATTAGTTAACTTACAGGTTTAAAAGTTCAACGTACTGCAAATTCAAAGATTCCATGAAATTAGATGAGTTTAGAATTAAAATTAAATATGGAGCAAGGAATGGCTACCCTGAGTCTTCAAGAAGGCTACACCCACGATTTTGTGCTGCAGTTGAATGCCTGGGGTTTCTCTTTGCTGGGTGGTAGAATTGGATGCCACATCTGCTTTTATCGTAACGCAAGGTTCAACTTGTTGGGAACCCAATGGGTATAAACAAACCTCCAAGGGAAGATACAACAGAAGCTGCATGCTCACTGAATATACACAACTACAGGAGAACTGATCACCAAGGAGACTTTAAAATGGAACTCCTTTCAAGACTCCTTCTTAGAAGGCACACATCGGTATGATGCTCATCAAGAAGCTTGATGAATTCAGAGGTATCTTGTTTATCCTGTATCATCCAGGAAGTCTTCAGTGCTATATATTCTTCAATATTTATGCCGAAAAATAGGCTTCATTCTGCTGAAAAGATTCATTTGCTTGTAGCTACCATTGCACTCCAAAAAAGACTGCGTAAAGCAGTGAGGCACTTCTGGGTAAAATTTCTCTTGCACTTTGAAACACTACAAAATTAGTGCTAGGTCCTTGAAGTTTTAATATTTTTATAAGAAAAATACTCAATAGGAAAAAAATATCAGTCCACCAATATGTAAAAAATTCATTTTCTAATGCAACATAAAACCTCCAGTGGCTCCAGTGAATACTTGGCACAAGACTTGAAGGAAGTCAGGACACGTATTCCAAACAGGTGAGCCTAACATGGACGCTGCCTTCCTCAGGCTATACTAACCTTTACTGTTGCGGAATGTGATGGAGAAGGGTAGGTATCAATTTTGCGACGTTTTTGTTCTGTTGGGATGAAAAGAAATAGTCACAATAAGGTATGTTTCCACTTTTTTCCACACACTTAAAAAAAAATCACCAACTTCTAAGGTTATCAAGTATTAGTTCCCCCTACTAAAGTCCCTAGATAACTTGCCATAATAACAAGACAAGAACCAACTTTATATTACAACAACCAAAGGTAAACAAATATAAATCAAACTTGCCCCTTTCAGGCTCTGCAATATCTGATCGGGGAACAGGTGACTTCAAGGACCCAGAAACTGGTGTTTTCTCTCCTTTAACGTTTTCCTTTAATTTCATTTCCTTTGCTATATCTCTTTCTCTGGATGGCTCCTTCTCTCTTTCCTTTTCTTGAGTCGACTTTGATTCTGCATTGGGGACAGTGGTCTTGAATTTCTCATCTTTAACTTTTTCTTCCTTCTTGAATTTTTCTTTCTCTTTGTCAGACTTAGGTGTTCTTTCCTTCGTCTCTCTTGCTTTTTCATCTTTATTTGGCCGTTCTTCCTTCGGTTTTTCTTTACCATCTTTACCACCAAGTACTCGGGCCTCTGGAGTAGTAGCTGGAGTCTTTTCTTTTTTCTCTTTTTCTTTCTCTTTCCCTTTTTCTTTGTCATTTTCTTTAACAGCTTTGCTGCTTAAGAATAAAAACATGACATTTTAAGACAAATGGTCATAAAATACATTCAATGTTATAAATCATAAAGCGTTTCTTACTGACTTCAAAAATTCTAGAACTATGAGTAGCCCTTTAAAAACTAAAGGACAACTTTAAGACAAGTAAAAAGCAAGTACTTCTTTATCCAGTAAATAATAACCAAATTCACAAATAGCGGATTAAAAAAGAATAATTAAAGTGATGTTAGGCCCTTTTTTTGTACATGTTCATAACCTTTGAGGATTACAAAGTAACAACCCAAAACTATCCCATAAGCCAACCAAGGGTGCTACCATCAGGAACTGGATTACTTGGCTGGATGGACCACTGGTCTAAATTAGTAGGCTTCTCTCATGTTAATTATTCTTACCCAGATTGTACACAGCAAACACTCAATCCTAAAATTTTTTTTTAACTTCACCACATACATTCCCCTGCATATCCCAGCAGAGGAAACAAAGTCAGTCTCAGCATTATACAAAACGTGAGAATGGTAAGCACATCATCAAAACAGCAGTATAGACAAAATTTCTCAGTCCAACAAAAATGACTTCCATAGTATTCATCTATCACCCTCTGTCATTCATGTCTAATGAGGTTGCTTAATCATGTAAGAATTCAGAATTCTGACATACAGCACAGTGTTCCTACCTGTTAGAGCCACTATTTCCATTGCTTGAATTCCCTTTTGGTGTGGCACTAGAAGCTTTATTAACTGCTTTCACACCACACTGAGATCTCTCCCTTGATTTATCTGAAATAAAGGTAAGGTTTTATTTGACAAGCCCCTAGATGTAAATAAGCTACAATTGCACAGCAAAATGATTAGAGACTAGATAGAAAGAAACAAAGGGCTGATCACTTCTTGACAGTTACATACTCCTACTTAGGGATTAAAAAAGTAACACTAAGCCAGCATTTTACTTGTCATGTGATACAAAACATTTCAGTTTGCTGAAACAAAATGTATTACTTATAAATTTCTACAAATAAGCATACCAGTCTCCTCATTACTGCTTTCATCCGATTTAGATGCACTTCCTACTGACGATGAAGAAGGCCCACCGCCAGGCCCATTTTGTACACTGGCAATTGCATTCCTCGGAGGGGGGTCTTTGTGATGAAACTCATTTTCAGGTATCATGTATGACTTTCTACTTTTCAACTGCCCAGAGTAGCTGAAAGTCGCACAAAGTGTTTAAATATACAAATACAAGTCAAAAGGCACAAACATGGGGTTTAAAAGAATAAAATTAGCAAGTTATTCACTCTGCTACTTGATTCCAGAGAATAAAAAATATTAATTTTCAGTAAGTTCCTGAATGTCTTTATAAGAGAACCTAGATGCTTTCTTAAAAATTTCAATGTAAACTAATCCTTCAACTAAAATGCCTTTTTTCCACTATTGAAGATTTGATAACTCAACTGATGATAAAATTACATTTCCTCCAAACCAGGATATACTATATATGATTTTTGAAACTATCATCCAGTATAGACCGGAAGCTGATAATCAGAAGTGACAACTCTCACCAGCCTGTGGGAACATGATCGCATAATCTCCCATAATCTCCTGAAGTAAGGCAGAAGATAAACTTCAACACTGTAAGACATTTTAAAGTCTTCAGAATCCTTCTGTAATCTAGTCTCATAAATCACATTAAAGTATAATTGTGTTACCCCATAGCCAATGCATATAGATCTGGCCTCTTCTCTTTTTCCTCTTGGCAGATTTTATGCACTCTTCTTTCCAAAGCCTGACCCAGATTCAAAACTTTTGGGTACCAAGGAAGTATTTTTGTTAGCACAATCAAGATATTCCTGATGTGAGTATATTCGCCTGTTTCAAGGCAATGTACCGATGCCTACAACAAACATTTTAAGATCTGTTATTAAAAAAGTATAAGTATGAAGAGAAAAAACCACCTTTGAGAAATACAATTTTTTCTTACCTTGGTTAGTTTGTAATGCCATTTATGTACAACGTGTCGAAAATTTTCATAGTCTAATTGATCAGCTTTATTTCCACCATCAAAACCAGTTGCCCGTAATATAGTAAGAAATCCTGGATAATTTCCACATTCCTAAGGCCAAAAAATAGGCTGTCACTTTTAAAGAAAAATTCTGTCCTCCAAAATAGTAGAAGCTGAAACTTAAGTAGACTAGATTAATGATTCCATGTGAAAATATAATGTGTATTTTCAATGATAGGTAGTTTTCACAGAAAGATCCACCTTATTCAATGACATTAATTTGAAATGTCAGTTTGAGATAGGATAAAAATATAGCATGTTTTTTAATAATGAATGAATTGTGCTTAAATTTTAAACATTGTTGTACAACTGAATCTTAAACTCAGCTTCCCTTTTAAAACTGAACCCAGAGCTTACTGGAAGTGGTCATTATATACATGGTAAATGGGTAAAATGTAAGAGTATTTGTCATACCTTTTCATATGTGGCTCTATCACTGTGCCACCTGGTCACAGTCTCTAACATGCAGCAAAGGAATCTCCCATATCGACTAGCTTCATTTTCAGTACAGCTTGCGACTGTGTAAATTATATCAGAGAAAACCTACAGAAAACAATGTGTGAAAAATAAAAACAAATCAAGGTCAAAATTAGTTCAAAATATTAAAAGATCATGTAATAGCAAATCATAATAAACTAAACAGGTAAGTTTAGTCAAAATGCATCTTCCCCTTTTATATTCACAATTCCAGAGACCTTTAAAGATTCTGGTTTTTGTGAGGAAATAGCACATTCATAAAGCAACAATAACAACAACAACAACAAAAAAAAACCACTTTTATAAAGAAAGCGGATTTACAATGAGGGAAGAAAAAAACTATCATTATTATTACAACGTAACTTATTTAACAAAGACTTAGCCATAGATATTACTGGGGTTAAGGGGACAGTAAGCAGAGGCGAGGCTGATAGAAACTAGAAATAGGCAGCTGAGAGGCTGTAACATACGTCATGTTTTTAGACCACAAAATGCAGCAACTTATTATTATGAAAAAAGCCAGATGCAAAAATCTGTGAATGTGACCACATTGAAAAGCATCCCTGCTTTTATATATGTGCAAAAGTGTAAGCTTTTTCATTGCTTCTTGAGGGGGTGAAGGTTAAAAATGGAGAAGAGAGTTCTGCCTATTATGACAAACATATAAACCCAAATGTTGAGTTAATGGATTAACTAGGGGTGCTTATTATATATCAGGCACTACTCAAAGTGCTTTTGTGTATAGTGACTCATTTATTCCTCATAACAATCTTATGAAGCAGGTACTATTATCCCGTTTTACAGATAGAAAACTGAGGCACAGAGAGGTTAAAAAAAACTTGCCAAAGATCATATAGCCAGAAAGTAGCAGAGCTAGGATTCAAGTTCAGGCACTTGGCTCTTGAGTTCATGCTTTTAACCACACACACAATAATACCTCTATAGATTATATATAATGTTTAGCTATCTTTGTGTGAGACTTTTTTTTAAAGGTTGCAATAAAAAGAACTTACTCGATCATAGCAAAGAAGTGTGGAAAAATTTGGAGTTTTCTGTTGATGTACCAATTCAACAAAACGAGCACAGTAAACAGCATCAATTGCTGAAAAAATACATCGAGGAAATATACACAGCTGTAGAAATTTTGTGATGGTCTCATTTTTGGTAGATTCTAAAAATAAGGGAAGAATATATTAAGTGGTAAACTTCTTCCTCAAGTGCCTCAAGGCCACTAAACATGACAACATAAACTTTAGTGTAGAGAATGATATAAAACCACAAACTATTTATAGTTTGTAACCAAAAGGTCATGCCTGGGATAAGACTTTCATTTTCACTCTGTGGACATTTTTCTACCTATAATTTCTCCAGAGATAAGATTTTATACAGAAAAGTTGAATGATAAGCTGCCAATATTGTAGTTTTAAGTTAATTAATTTCACCAGCAAATTAAATCTGTTCCTTCAGTGAACATGTGAAGTCGACTCTGCGTTAATGAATAACCAAAGAATGGGATAGTGAACACTGAGTTGAAATACAAACATAATATACTTCAATACCTCCAAAGTTATAAAAGTTTGCTTTTTTAATGTAGCAGTGGCAGAAATGTAACAATTCTAACAACTTACTTGCTAAAAGCCAATTGTCCTTTTCCAGTTTCAGTCTCTGTAGCACTCGCTGTACATGTTCCATCTGCTTCTTTTCTTCTTCAAGAAGCTTGTCCTGAAGGGCAGTACATCGCTCCTTCTCTTTTTTCTTTTTATTTGGAGGCTACAAAGTATAAGTTGGATACTTTTCTAACTACAGGCACATTACCTCTCCTTCTTTTAATTAAAAAATTTGAGGAGATAAATGCTGATATCTTATACTAATTACTTCAACAGGGATGTTTAGGAGTCCACTTGTATGTGCTTTGACCTCCATTCAACAAATCCAAGACAAAGTCAGTCTTCGTACACTATCAAAACAGGATACCTTCTCAACACTGGTACTTTTACTCTGAGGCATGGAATCATCTTTGATCCTTCCTTCTCTGTTCCAATATTCTAACTGCTTACAAGTCTTTTGCATTCCTACTACCTCCACCATAGTCTATGCTCTCAGTACTTCATAATGAATTACCCAAAAAGCCACCTAGTTGGTCTCCCGCCTAATGCCAGTCCCTTGCCCTATCAAACGTATCCTTCATATCACCGTCACAAGCAATCTGCCTAAAGTACCATTTTTACCATTATCACTTCCCCACTGAGGAATCTAAAATAGCTCTCAATTTTATCAAGCCTTCCTTTTTTTTTTAAGTGCATTTTTAAAAACTAATTATTTATTTGGCTGCGCCGGGTCTTAGTTGAGGCACGTGGGATCTTCGTTGCAGCACACGGGATCTTCTTTTAGTTGCGGCATGTGGACTTTTAGTTGCGGCATGCGTGCAGGATCTAGTTCCCCAACCAGGGATCAAACCCCGGCCTCCTATATTTGGAGCGCGGAGTCTTAACCACTGGACCCCCAGGGAAGTCCCTCAAGCCTTCCTTTCTAACTTTCATCGCTCTACATCACCTGGCCCCAACCTAACCTTTCAAATTTATCACTAAGCCCAATCGCCACAGTAAAAGTGGTCTCTTTAAACCTCAGACTACTTCATACCTTTGCTGAAGCTTTACAGTCACCAATTTGCCTCCATATTTCCAAACTTAACCTATCTTCAAGGCCTATCCAGTTCAAGACTCACCTCTTCAATAAAGCTTTCTCCTAAAGGATTCTCCTTTGGGGAATTCCTATTGCTCTTGCAATTGGAGTTAAGTAGATCATTTTAAGTTGCTAACACAGCCCTCAAATACCTTTTGATTGGTCATAACCTCCACGTACTCACCAAGCCCCTGCCCCACCCATGGAGAGGATAACCTCTAAACCCACTTAGAAAAACATTATGTGTAACAACAAGATAGGAACCTGAGCTAATACAATTCCAAAGTATGGATAATGTTGAATTAATACCATGAAGTTATTGTACTTGAGCTACTAGACCAAAAACCTACCATTTCCTGATTGTCATCAATTGCTTTCATCTGGACTTTAAGTTTATTGACTTCCCGTTCATAGCTGGTATGTGGAACTGCAAGGTCATACATTGTCAATGACCAGAATGTGGCATAGAATTGAGGGCTGATGTCGTCCCAGACTTTGGAAACATGTAAGGAAACCACTGCTTCATGGACAGGAGCCATCACCATTTCACATGATGTAATGTACTTGTGAACTTTATGTTGCTGTTTATTTCCCTTCTCTGATTTTTTAAGTTCATCATACTTTGACTGGAGATAAAAAGTAAAAACACACACATACAATATAATTTATAGCACTGATTTTCATAGTATAAAAACCTAGGTTCCCTTTTCAAGAATCAGAAGATGACCAATCAAAACTGTTGCAGGAATTCTAATTTCTTACCAACAACATTTCTTTTAAGATAAATCATCCCTGGAAGCTGTTTCAATATTTAGCCCTGTGTGCTTACTATGAGCTTTTCCAAAGATTCTTATTGCATCTGACCTGTTGAGTAAGTGAATAGGGTATGAGGGCCCCCTGTCCATTTCCCCCACCCTACTCTCTCTTGCTGTTGCATGAAGGATTGAACATGCAGGGTTTCCACTCCTGCTTTTGAGATATTCAAGGGAACCAAGTAGAGGGTCTTAACACTAGTAAAGAGGCAGAATGGAACTAGTAACAGCCAACCAAAACAGAATGTTTTATCGCTACATGTAGCCCCTATCATCTGTTACGATTTGTCAATTAAGAAGCTGGATCAACACAAAGAAAGGTTATGAGAACGTTACCATAAGACCGCTAAGTAGGGGGACCAACTGTCCAGGTTTTCCAGTGATTGAGGGGTTTCCCAGGATGCAAGACTGTAGTGCTAAAACCGGGAAAGTCTCAGGCAAACCAGGACCAACTGGTAACCCTATTGCTAAGCTAAATTATGATTTTCTCTGAATGGCTATGGTATACTGGAGTTTAAAGCATGTGGGAACTGACTTAAACCAGAGCTTTTTTTGGCCTGATTGGTTTATCCTAATTTGGGGGAGAGTCAGAGGAAGGCCATACCCTTAATTGTATGAGAAAAAGAATCTGTTAGTACAATGGGAGGGACTACATATTAGTTGATAGAATGTGTGTCAAACATAAAAAAGAAAACAATACAAAGTGGAGTTGTTGCTATTATCTCATGTCCTTCAGTCTCTTTGAGACGAAAGAGCTCTCACCCAGAAAACTGTCTGGGTTAGGCATCATCCCTGAAGATGAACCTAAGAGGAGATCTAAAACTAGCTTCTTCTTTATGCTAGAAAGCACTTAAATCATTTACAGTTTGTGCTAAACATGGAGCCCAGAACTAGAAGGTCTGAAGTCAAAGGTCCCACTTCCAGTTCTGCATCGTGATAGGCAAAAAGAGTCTTGGCTCCTACAGTCCAGCTGCCGTCCCTCCTGAGCGCTCCATACCCCAGGCTCACTGGATTGAAGGCATGCCAAGTACTCTTTGTTCCACAGGGTATCTCAAACAGGCTCTGAGAATCATACAATTACTTTAGAAGTAGGAAAAATTATCTCCTGTCTTCCCCATTTTAGAGAGCATGCTGGTAACTACTGAGGCCACATAGGTGGCAAAGCTATAAATATAAAGAACATTACTTAGGAGAGAGGTCCAATTACACCAGAGACCTGAGAGAATAGCAGCTGGGATAAGAAAGGCTTTTAAATTTTTGAGGGTGGGTCCTATGGAAGGCAACTAATATGAATCTATGTGAACAGAAAGACAGCTGTTGAGGTTCTAACAAAACACAGAATAAAACAGTGATGAAACTACCTAAATAAGATAGCTTATCTACCTGATTTAGTCATATTCAGAATATGAACTAGGGGAAAAGCCTTTCTTTTAGACCAGTGCTGCAAGGTGGCTCTCAGCAATTAAAACTGAAAATTAGGTTACAGGTATGACAGTGTTATAGAATAGCCCCAGTCTCCCTAATCCTTTGGTTCTGAATCTGTGACTTCTATTTCCAGGCACCCCCCTCATTCCTATCTAGTTGAAAAAAAAGCTTGATCAGAAAAGACAGCTATACTGCATATTTGCCTAGGACAAATATTTCCTTGCCTAAAGTCAGTTTAACCCTTCTTCAAGCTCACATCTTCAGTCAAGTAGATAAGTATAACAGCTCTACAAAGTCACCTGGGGAACTAGACCTACGGAATAGAACTGATACCCACTGTTACTGTACTTTTTTTTGTTGTTTTTGGCCGTGCCATGCAGCATGCGGTGTCTTAGTTCCTCAACCAGGGATCGAACCCATGCCCCCTGCAGTGGAAGTGCAGAGTCCTAACCACTGGACCGCCAGGGAATTCCCCGCTGTACTTCTAATTACTGTTCAAAAAGCTCTTGGCCTAACAATGTTATTCCCATGAGAGCCTGCCAATAGTCAATTTATGGAAGGGACCTAGCAGCCCTCTAATACTCATACTCTCTCATCAAAGGTTCTTCAAGAGGGGCTTTCACCCAAGAGGCAAAAGTAAGGATCCCTAGGAAAGCCTGGATGCCCAATCCAGTGTAACCAAGGTTGCCGAGGAATTCCCTTTCCAGAGGGTGGCATGTGGCCTACCCCTGATTTGGTTGTATAGCCACCTCTGTATAGTTCTCTGTTTTTCTCCTCAAACTTGAAAGGAAAATGACATTTCTTTGTTTAGATATTTTTATCTCTTAAATGACAAAGACACAATATTTTACACAGGCTACGGAAAAAGTAGCTGTTGGTATGAATGACCTGCTCCATTTTCTGACCTGGAAAAGTTCAGCCAACCTCAGGCAACCAGGTGTTCCTGTTTGCTAGGGTTCAATAGCGCTGATTAGTGTGTCACTTCTCAGTATAGCACAGGGCAGGTCAGAATTTCTGAGATGAAGCAATTCTCCCACCTCAGTCCTTCAAGAAATCAGGTCCCCTGTTGTATAGCTGAGACTGATCTACTGTGGGGTGGGGCGACAACACAAAACATAACTACACAAAGAGAGCATAACAATTTTCTGGATTGAGAGAGTCTAAAGGAGAAGAAGCAGCCCAATCCTACTCCCTTATTCCCTTTTTCCCTCTAGAGAGTACAGCACAGTATTACAAGTGATAATTGAATCAATTAACATTTAGTTAGTTGTTAGAGGGTAAGTGTGAGACTGTAGCAGTTGATATGTAAACACTAACAGCTGATGGTTGATTAAATGATCAATTAGATCCCAAATTTCTCAGCACCTTTTCCCCCACTCTACTACACAGCCCTGTATCCCCACTGGGAACAAGAAGGGAGCCTACTTAAAGATAAGGGAACAAGATCTTCCTCAAAATCTGTAGTGAAAGCCTTGCATAGCATAGACTTAAAAAACAACAACAGATAAACAGAAGGGCCAGAATCTAAGCCTACAGAAAAATGAAGAATATGCTTGGGCTCCAGTCAGAGTGGGGAAGTACCACAGTTTCCAAACAGAGTACTGACCATGGCCCTGAGGGAAAAGGAAAAGTAAATTCCTATTAGAGGTAACTGGTTTAAAGGGAAGAGTCCAGGTGGCAGATAGAGAAAAGGAAGGAGGGCTGTCTTCTCTTCCCCCACAACCTTACTTGAATTTCAATACAGTCACTAACAGGATACCCTGATTGGGAGGGCTCGCTCTAGTTTGCTTTTTGTTGTTGTTTGTTGTCAGTTGTTTCATTTAGGTGGAGAGAAATAAAACAAGAGCCATGAATATACCTTTCCTAGAAGTTACACAACAGAGAGTGCAAGAGTATTTAGAATGTTTGGGGGTGGTTAAGTCTGTCAGTCTTTATTTCTTTCAAGGCAGTACATGTAATAGCAAGTCAACTGTCTGACAGTGATACTGTCACTGAGGAAACAGGATTCTCTGTATTCAAGAGGAGTGTTTCTCAGAATGACGTACCACATTCGCCTGCATCAGAATCATCTAGTGCTTGTTAAAAAAACAAAAACAAAACAAAAATCCCCAGGTACCATTCAAATTACTAAATTAGAATTTATGGACATGGGGTTGAGTTTTTAAGATGCTTCCTTGGTGATTCTCTAATAATTCCCTGATGAGCTGCACTAATGTTGGAGAACTATAGTTCTAGAGGGCCCATAAGACATCAACTTGGACAACTGGTGGTGTAGTAACAATAAAATTATAGAACTAGTAAGACTTACTTTTTAAGGGGGATATTTTCATTGCCCACTGCACAGAGCTGAGTATTAACAAAAGAGCAACTCTCTCTATCTATGTCAAATTAAAATGCATTTACAAATAAAACAGTTAAGTAGTAATGTGGAATCATTCCTGAATGGCAGCAAAGATACTTATACTTACCGAAATATGGTGTGCATACATTGGCCTAGACAGGAAAAATGCTGCATCATGGGGTGTGTGAAATTCATTACAGAGCACATCAATTGAAGGCACTCGCTTTATATAATCTTCTGTGCTTAGATTAGATGCTAAAAACCCACCAAACTGTACCAGGGTATCATGACACTAAATTTAAAAAATAAGACAAAAAACACAAATGTGCTACCATTTTACTAAACCAACATAACATTTTCCAAAATGACTAAGATATATTTTAACAATATTTTGATTAACAATTAAGAATTCAAATTTTACTACTTGAAAGAACTTTGGAGACAATCTACAAACCTAATCATATATCATACTACAAAAAAGATACCCAAGTCCTGAAAAGTTGACTAATCTAAGACTTTAATAGTCAACCAAGGTCTCAAGTTCCAAGCTATTGTTCACCACCTTTAGTAGCAGAATATATTTATCTAAATCACATAGAACAATTTTATGTATATGCAAGTCAATTTTCTTGGCCCTTAAAAGTCGAAAACTTTATAAAATATGATGTTTTTTATTTCCTTGTAATATAGTTGGTGACAGTTAAACACATCTTGTAGGCTAACCATAGGTTTTGGTGCTTAATATTTTTAAATATATTTTATAAATGAAGATCATATCTACTTTGTTGTGGCTGAAATTCCAGATTTCCAGAGATCAGAAAAGATGAGAGCAAACAACTTGACGTTATCTACTTAACTGAAAACATTATACATATTATTATATCCCCTAGATCCATCTCTTAAATATCATAATTTGCAAAGAGTCCCAATTTCCAGAATGTCTATTATATATATAATTACATATTATATATTGTATATAATATATATCATATGATATATATATGATGTGCAAAATGACATTTTTCAAATTGTATCACATTCTATATTTTCCACTATCAAGATTTAAAAACCCACAGGGGGCTGGGGGGGAGGAGAAAAAAAAAAAAAAACCCACAGAAACACAAAGGCCACTTTAACTTGCCTGATCATAGAGCTTTCCCACGAGTTTCAAATGTTTCTCTCCACCTTCCTGAAAGATTACCCCATTCCTCTGCTGAGCCATAAGCAAACAGAGAGGAAGAGCAAGGTCATGGTCTAATAGTGCATCCTTTAATCTCTGGGAGGATTTTTTAGTGTTTCTTATCTGGCCAAAGTAACCACCCTGCAAAAGAGAAGACATAACTTTACCAGTGTACCAGTACATAAAACATGCCATCTGATTTGAAGAAAAAACACAGAAAGGGTTTGGTTACAATCCTGAAGATAACAAACCCACACACTCTACATTCCTTCCCTCTCTTTACAAATTTATTTTACTGACACTATTACTGCCACTGGCTTTAGTCACTGGCTTAAAGATAACTGTCAACTGTCTTTAAACTTCTACATATTTTCCACTTTCTACCATGCAGTCCCTTATAAAGGATTATCCTTTAGTCAGTGTGGGGCAGAGTCAACAACTGTCAGATTTATGCCCATTGGGGTATCAAGGACCACAGAAGATTTGATATTTATTTCCCTCCAGATGTATTACTTACTGTCTTTTACACTTTGTTTCAGCTTTTTTAAAAAGGTTAAAATAACTAGTATATCGCAATTTTTAAAAGGGAGGTGGGGGCGATTTTAAGAGGAGGGTATGTATGGCTTTGACACTTAGCTTTATGTACTTATGTGCTGTTTAAATTCTTTATTATGAACATGCGTACATTTTGATTACTGCAGCTTTGTAACACTGTCTGAAGTCTGGGAGGGTTATGCCTACTGCTTTGTTCTTTTTCCTCAGGATTGCTTTGGCAATTTTGGGTCTTTTATGGTTCCATATAAATTTTAGGATTATTTGTTCTAGTTCTGTAAAAAATGTCATGGGTAATTTGATAGGTATTGCATTCAATCTATAGATTGCTTTGGGTAGCATGGCCATTTTAACAATGTTAACTCTTCCAATCTAAGAGCATGGGATATCTTTCCATTTCTTTGAATCATCTTCAATTTCCTTTATTAATGTTTTGTAGTTTTCAGCTTATAAGTCTTTCACCTCCTTGGTGATGTTTATTCCCAAGTATTTTATTTTTTTTGATGCGATTTTAAAAGGGAGCATGCATACATTTTGAATTTTGAGTCACTAAACAAAAAGAGCAATTCTCACCTCAGCTTTTAGTTGCTCTCCACCAGTCATGGCCTCTAGTTGCTCCATTGTCATTTCTTCTGTAATTTCTATTCCTGCCATTTTTTGTACCACTTCTTTCAATATAAGCAGGTCAAAACTATTTAGGAAAAATAAGAAATAGTCTATAGTTGAAACTTCAAACATAAAAGTAAAAATGAATTGTAATTAATATACTAAGAATCCCTAAATTATTTGTATATAAATATTTGGGGCATGTAGTATGTTTAACTTTTTACTTGGAAGTAATTTCAAACTTACAGATAGGATACAAAGATAAGAACAGTACAAAGCACACCCACATAGCCTTTATCCCTACTTCACCTGTTATTAACATTGTGAACATCCTGTTCACTTTATCATTTCTGCTTTCTCTCTCTCTCCCCCATCTTCTCTCTCTCTCTCTCTCTCTCTCCCTCCCTCCCTCCCTCTCTCTCTCTCTCTCTCACACACACACACACACACACACACACACACACTCTCTCTCTCTCTCTCTCTCTCTCTCTCTCACACAATTTTCTTGAACTATGCGAGAGTAACTTATCTAGTAAGTAACATCATTTTAGAGGTACCTAAAATTCCTAATTACCCCTAAAATTGCTAATGTGTTTCCTAAGACTATCGCTATTCTCTTACATAACCACAGCAATAGTTATCAACTTTAGTAAACCTAACACTGATGCAATACTTTTATCTAATATACGGTCATATTTCATTTTTAGCAGCCAACCCAATAATGCCCTTCATAACATTTTTTTTTTATCCTCCAGTACAGGATGCTCAATATATATTTTTTGATAGTATAGAGCCATCTCTTTAAACGATCACACACACTTAGGAGGAATGGAGGGAGGGAGAGGAGAAAAGAAAAAAGGAAGGAAATGCAAATTCCAAGCTGTGATATTTGAGCCTAAGATGACAGTTTAGTGGCCTGCCTTACACATATTTATTACTGTGCCAACAGTTATTCATTTGAATTCTCAAAGTTTAGGACTGTCAATGGAAATAACACCTTATGACTTCCAAGATCTTCCTTACTTTGTTAAGTAATGAAGATAAGGAAAAACATTCTTTCCTACAGAACAAATACAGATGTTTTTCCAAAGAAAGGTAAAGCTAGGTATACCCAAGACACAAGTTAATAGACAAAGGAACAGTTTTCTAAGATTCTTATTAAGTGCTTACTCTCTCAACTTGCCTCGCTTCTCTAAACATAGTTTTTGAAAACAAGAGGGCCCTCTTCAAATAAGTATGCAACAAGTACCAATGAAATATTTTGTTTTTCCTTTAAACAATCTTTTCATTAGATGGTCACAAAAACTATATCACAGTACAGAAAACTGAACTAGAGATTTAAAAGTAATGTGATGTTTTCCTGGCCTATACAGACACAGAAGAGTAAAATGTATACGAATGGCCAATAGAGGAGTATAAAGCAAGTGATATATGCGGATTAAATCCCAAACCTAATTTTTTTTAAGCTTTCCCTAAACCAAAATAATCTGTCAAGAATTACTTAGGTAATACTTGTTTGGAGCACCAGATAGCTTTACAGATTTCTGTTTGCTTTCTACCAGAAAGCTTTTGAAAACCATTTCCAGTTCTTTTGAGTCTAGTCAGTCTATTGCTGATGGGGTTTAATATACATTCCAATTCAAACTCTAAGCACTGATATTGGTCCAGAATAAAATAATAAAACTCAGTATTTATAAAGAAAAGAAGACAATGTCCAAAAGGTGCATTAGTGTTACCTATCTCTGAAGTTTAAATTCAAAAAATAGTTGTGTTTTAAAGATACTATATATACCCTCAAAATAAACACATTCCTACCAAATGTTCAATGTAAAGGCCAATTACTGTCCAGTAGCATAATCAATAGTGCAATGAGTTTTGCCATAAGAGGATTTACAATATACCATATCAACCATTTATTCAAAAGCCTAACAGGTAGTCAAAGTGAGTTAGTTACTTTAATGAGTTACACATATAGCCAAATATTACATTTCTTTCTGCATATTTTAAGTTATTTCTTTTAATTAAAGAATTCCATATAAATAAGTGAGCAATTATTTTCTTAAGCCTACAACCAACAAACAGTTTTTCAACATAATAGTAATGTCAGTATCCCAATACCGGCAGAAGTACTCTAATTACTGAATTTCATTTACATATAATTTGCTATGAATACCTTTTGCCTGCCTTTAGCTGATTAGCCACATATTGAAGAAGACCAGCAAGATCAATTGGATATTTACGAAAAACTGCACCACAGAAACTAGCCAGACCTATATGAGATAAAAAAGGAATAGGGCTTTTTAAAAAACAGTTCATAAAACAAAAAGCACAATATTAAGTGTTATTTCAACGAAATTTCCCAAACAAAATGAGGTGGGAAAAATTGTATTGCTGATGCCACTGAACAGAATTTTATAATTAATAATAGCTAATATTTATTGACCATACATATGCCAAGCAGTCTATTAAGCTCTTTATGTAATTATCTCATTTAACCTTTGCAGTAATTATCTCAGGTTGGTATAAACCTATCGATGAGGGAAATTCCGAACAGACAGGTCACGTAACTTGCTCATGGACACACAGTTGGTATGAGGTAGAACAGTGATTCAAACTTATACGGCCTGATTCCATAACTTGTGATGTTAATTAGGCCACAACAAAATCTTGCAGATAACTCAGTAAACTTGAATGATCAACAAAACACCTGCCCCTCAAATGTCTGAGTCACACAAAAAAATCTCATTTTATCTAGGAACATGCCACTAGTTGTGGAGGGGCAAGGAAACATTGCCAGACCAAGAGGCAATCAAAAGACCAATTTTAGCCAAGAGTCCTTATCACATTAGTAGGGAGAAAACCCCACTCAAGACAAGAGCAGGAGGGACTTCCCTGGCCATCCAATTGTTAAGACTTGGCACGCCCAATGCAGGGGGCATGGGTTCAATCCCTGGTCAGGAAACCAAGATCCTGCATGCAGCACGGCGTGGCCTTTTTAAAAAAAAAAAAAAGAGGAGGAGACCCCAGTAAAGTCAAGTGATCTGCAGCCTTTTCAAGAATTATTTGCTGAAAATTATTTGCTGAGCACCTAAAGGACAATGGACAAAACACAGGTCCTGCCCTCAAGGAACTTACAGTCCAGAGAGATATAGAAAACTAAACTAAAATAACTATGATGAATAAAAAGTTCCATAGAAGTACAGAAGAGGGGCACCTTATTCTGACTTTTGGGTTGTTAACAGGGAAAGCTTTCCAAAGAAAGTGACCTCTAAGCTAAAATCTAATGAATAAGTAGAAAATGTGTTGGAAGAGATGAGTGGGCATAGAAGGGTATCCCAAGGGTACCCCAAGAAGAGGGAATAACATGTGCAAAAGAAAGTGCAAGAAGTTCAGCATTAACGGAACCTAGAATATTAGGGAGGGGCAAAAGATGAGGCTAGTATAGAAAGGACCTGATCCCAAAAGAACTTACTTGTATGATTTATTACAGATTGCAGACTTCAAAGAGCAATGGGAAGCTACTGCAAGATTCAGCTATCAGAGACACAACAGGTTGAAAGAAAATGTAACTGGCTGCTAGAAATCAAAGGTACAAGGAAAAAAAACAAGGCTAGGGCTTTTTGTTAAACAACCAAGTTTTTGTTCTTTTAAGGTGACTGGAACCTCAGGATGGAAAGGAGAGAAGGGAGAATAGTTCCCTTAAGATTAATTCTTCTAGGGACTTCCCTGGCAGTCCACTGGTTAAGACTTCACCTTCAAATGTAGGGGGTGCAGGTTCGATCCCTGGTTGGAGAGCTAAGAGCCCACATGCCTCACAGCCAAAAAACCAAAACATAAAACAGAAGCAATATTGTAACAAATTCAATAAAGACTTTAAAATTGGTCCACATCAAGAAAAAAATCTTAAAAAAAAAGATTAATTCTTCTAAAGTAATAGAATGGATGGGAACTTTCATCTCCCCAGTAATGCTTGCCCAAATGCTATCGCAGCCAATACTGGCCTCTTGAGTTAGAAAATGAATTAAGTACCATATGAACCTCCTTACACAGCCAAGGACATGGACCCTCTGTAGAACAAGTTGAGTGGCTAGATATTCTCAAGAGCACTTGACAAATAGGCTCTTAGCATAGGTAACAGAATACATAGCATAGCAATGACAAAAGATGGAAATTTCATCCTTGGAAAAATAAAAATACTTACTCTGAAGCCAGCTTGAGATGGTTGTGTCGTCATGTTTCATTCTCTCCTTTTCTGGATTAGCTAAAGCTTCAATGATACAATCTTTCATATAATTAAGAAAAAATTTTGTCACCACATCCCTAACAAAGACCGCTAAAACAACAACAACAAAAAGCCACCCCTTGGAAAATAAATTGTTAGCTCCAATTTATTACCAATTATGGAAAAATACACTCACTGTAGTATCAACTTTTCTTTTTTAGCCTCTTTCCCAGCTTTCAGCAAGCAGATTCTAACTATATCAAAGATATTTAGTAATCTTAACATTGTCTTTCTCAGTATACAACACAGACACACACACAAACTCCCAACTGGTCAACCTCTCGATCAGCCAACTGAATCAACCTCAGATGGTTGCTAAAGGAACTTAGAATGAAAATAAAACATTCACCACTAAGATCTATGAAACGTGAAATCTATGTTATTACTTCACCTGAAAGGATACAGGCCAAGACGTCATAATTCAACGAAGTGAGGTATTTCAATGAATCTACTACAGGTGTTATTAAGTTATCATACTTCTGTATTTGTGACAAGATCTGGAAGACAGCAACAAAGAATAAAAGGCATTGACTAATCAAAAGAGAACTTTTACCGTGCTAACTAAATAATGGCTACACTTTTTTTTCAAAAGAAATAATGCTTAAAATTAGTTTCCTTCCATTGTGTATTTATATAAAACCTACTATTCTATCATTTCCTTAGAAAATATTTTCTTAGGCTACAATTTCCAATTAGGAAATAATTCCAGGGCATCCAAACTTGAATTTTGGAATTATAGAGGCTAGACTTATGTCAAATGTGTTTTAGAAATCTCTTTCTAAACATGAAAGTGTTACATCTGAATCACAATGAAATGCTGTTCAAATGTTTCTAAAAACTAAAATCAACAAATAATGCATCACTTTATTAATGTTTTTATAACTCAAAATGTGGTACACAAGACAATGTCAGTCTGTTTAATAACAGTAGCACTGTCACTTATTGTTAGAAAAGTAGATCAATGTGTTAAACATATTACATACTAAATTTTGTTTTTAGAATAACCATACAATGTTTCATTTGCTAAAGTTTTTGTCCCCTAAAACTATCAAACATTTTTAAACTACATCATTCTATTTCCACTTGTGCTGATTTAAAGACTACAAAAAGAAAAATCCCTGAAAATAGTATTAACCTCAAAACATACATAATCAAACAAAATGGTTGGATTGCTGTGGCTCAACTTCCCAATTTGTCTTCCAGAAGGCTTCACATTTTCCTTGGTTAGACGCCTACAAGGGGAGAAAAAGGTGGCAGGGATCATCTTAAGTAATTTCCCTTTTAATGTTGGTAGCTTTGTTACATCATGAAAAAAATTTTATTTCCCAAATATCCAAAATGGATCCATGTAAACAACCACCCTCATCATATGCTTTACTACAGGACTTGGGCTATTTTGATTAGGCATTCTCCAAGAGGGTATTAAAATTTTGTATTAATGCTTAACATTTACAATATACACATGTTCATTTTATAGTAATAGTCTAATAAGCATTAAAACTCTTAACGTACTCTACAAGTACATAAAACTCTTCTTACAGAGAATAATTATTTTAGATTTAGAAGGGCTCATTATCACTTTAGGGATTAAGATATCAAATGTGGTGTAATACTTTGAAATGCCTCATGCCATCTGTGTCAGTGACCCTAACAGAGTAACAGCTAATGCTGCACTCACTCCTTGATACAAGAAGTTCTCTGGTTTTCATATTCAAAGTAAACAATTCTTGAAAAATCAATTCTACTCTTGTCCTTCCTCTTTAATTCTCCCTCTACTCAGTATTCTTTTACTAACATTTTGGAAATTTATATCTACGAAATGCTTACAAATTCAAAACAATTATTACACAGGATCTTAAACTCTTCTGATGAAATTACTACATAATAAATCTAGAAACCTGAAAAACTAACAAGTGACAGGAAGCTTTCTAGAGTGAAAATGTAATGAAGCAAATAATGAATTTAGTTGACAATTCAAGGAATGTGACCATTCTGGAAGTGACAAACTTGATATAATTATCTTAAGAAACTTATGACAAAACTGATCCATTAATCAAAATTATTTCATCAACAACTGCTTCCCTTTCCCATTCTGCATGGCCCAGTTTCTTTTTGTCCCACGGAAAAGAGAGACCCATCAGTTTTAAACTTTGGCTATACTCTGTTCTACTTTGAAGCTTTATTTGAAGCACAAATAAAGTTCTACCACCACCTGCCCTTACTTCTAACCCTACTATTTCAGGCAAGCCCTCCTACTTGCCAAAGCCAACCCTTCCTTTCCATATTTTTTATCCCATTCCCTTCTGCTTCCTCTCCCCCAACACCAAAAAAAATAAATAAAAGGAATATTCTCTTGATTATGTCCTCCTCTCAAGCAACCATGGTGCTTGGCATATGGAACACAATCAATGAACATTTGTGGCATGAATTACTGGATGCCCTATAGAAAATTCATGTTTTAAACAGTAATCAAAACTTGTGAAATTCCCAAGCAATAAATTAATACATTCCATTCTCAACTTAAAAAGTTCAATCAATATCAAAATCATATTATTCAAGGCTGGTGAAATAGCTGAGCTTACAAATATAACAAAAATCCGAGTACATTAAAAATTCTGCACATATTCTTCTGTGATAAACATTTGTATTAATTTACTTATTCATTAATTCATATTAATGTCTTCTGTGACAGGCAAAGTGCTAAGCACCAGGAATACAAGGATGAGTAACAGCACCTGCTCTCAAGCTCAGTCCAGCTGGGGAGGTAGATTTAAAACCACTTTTAAAATTTTTATATTCTTAAACAAATAGAGCAACTTATAGAACAGTACTTATTATATGCTATCAATAGTATAAAAAGGGAGGGAATAATATATTTGTATTCACTTGCATATACATAAAAATAGCCGGAATGATAAATAAGAAACTAAACAGTGACCACTTTTTTTTTCCCTTGGGAGAACTGAGTGGACAGGGTGAGAGACTTTTTACTGTCTACCTTTTCATATCTACTACAATTTAAACCGTGTGAATATATAAAATAGTCAAAAAATTAGATAACTTTAAAAAGAAAAATAATCATAGCAATATACATAAGCGGTATGATAGTAGTTATATGCATATGACATAGTGGTAGCACAAATAAAGAACAATCAATTGTGCTTGGTGGTATGTGCAAGGGAAGGCTTCACAGAGGTGACACTGGAGCCCACTGTCCAATGATGAGGTCACCAGATGGAGAGAGGAAAAAGAGGTAAGGGAAAACCTGTACAAACAAAAGAAACAAAAAATTATATGCAAAGGAAAAGGAGACCATAGCACACTCAGGGAAACATAAGTGGGCTCAGTACAGCTAGAGGTAGAATTGGCGGGAAATGAGGATGGAAATAGGGAGAGACAGATCATGAAGGTTCTCTTATATCACCAAGCCATAAAGTCTGACATATAACCTGCAGGCAATGCTTAGTCACCAAAGGATTTTGAAGAAAGAGAATAATACAAGGCACTATAACACTCCAGATAAAAGAACTAAGTTAGTGGTGGTAGAGAGTGGAAGAGACAGATTCAATATTTAATGTATCGGGGCTTCCCTGGTGGTGCAGTGGTTGAGAATACGCCTGTCAATGCAGGGGACACGGGTTTGATCCCTGGTCCAGGAAGATCCCACATGCCTCGGAGCAACTAAGCCCGTGCGCCACAACTACTGAGCCTGTGCTCTAGACCCCGTGAGCCACAACTACTGAGCCCGTGCACCTGGAGCCCGTGCTCCACGACGAGAGAAGCCACCGCACTGCAATGAAGAATAGCCCCTGCTCGCCGCAACTAGAGAAAGCCCGCGTGCTGCAACGAAGACCCAACACAGCCAAAATTAAATAAATTTATCAAAAAAAAATTTAATGTATCATTAAATAATCCATATAAAGCACTTAGTTCAGCGCCCAGCACACATAGTAATGGCTTCAAAAATATTCGTTGTTGTTAAGCTAGAAACTCTACTTGGGGAATTTTTAAGCCTAGAACTCTTTTGGAAGGACCAGTTCTAATATCATCTCTTTCCATGCCTTCCCCAACTTCCATGGGGTGAAATATTCATTCTCCTCTCTATCATCCCATAGAACTTTATACATATTGTATAACAGCATCTATTAAACCAGACTGTGATTGTGCACACACCTGTTTCCCTGGTAGACTGTGACTTACGACAATATCACTCAGCAAAGAAAGTATCACTGGGGGCTTCCCTGGTGGCACAGTGGTTAAGAATCTGCCTGACAATGCAGGGGACATGGGTTTGAGCCCTAGTCTGGGAAGATTCCACATGCCACAGAGCAACTAAGCCTGTGTGCCACAACTGCTGACCCTGCGCTCTAGAGCCTGCGAGCCACAACTACTGAACCTCGCATGCCTAGAGCCTGTGCTCCACAACAAGAGAAGCCACCACAATGAGAAGCCCGTGCACCACAACGAAGAGCAGCCCCTGCTCGCCGCAACTAGAGAAAGCCCGTGCACAGCAACGAAGACCCAACGCAGCCATAAATAAATAAATGAATAAATTTATTATTTAAAAAAAAAGTGTCACTGCATACTGTTAGTTAAACCAGTGAATGTACTACTTCTAATTAGAATAACCATACAACTGCACAAATGTAAAAGAAATGATAATGAACAGCCTTGCTGAAAACCCTTGCAATACAGCAGTGTAATTAGTATCTAAACCAATACTGATCTGAAGTATACAATTTTCATAATTAAACTTCAAACAGTTTATCAGGAAGTATCAATAGATTAACATCACTCTTTTGTTTTGTTTTGGTTTTTTTTGCGGTACGCGGGCCTCTCACTGTTGTGACCTCTCCCGTTGCGGAGCACAGGCTCCGGACGCGCAGGCTCAGCAGCCATGGCTCACGGGCCTAGCCGCTCCTCAGCATGTGGGATCTTCCCGGACCAGGGCAAGAACTCGTGTCCCCTGCATCGGCAGGCGGAATCTCAACCACCGCGCCACCAGGGAAGCCCCACTCTTATGTTTTTAATGACATGAAAATAAAGCACACAAATGAAAAAACTAGAAATTTTTCAAAAGTTGACTCCCTAAGGAGATAGTTCTGCATGATTCTACTAGATCTTCCAGAAAGAAAAAATAAATCTTTATTATAACTTTCAACAGAAATTCCTAGAACTTTGACTACCTTGTACAAGCCACCGAATGTATTATGCAAACTGAGCGAAGGCTACACAGTATGCTCTCCTTTAAAAAAAAAAACACGTCATCCTATAATATAATGCATCCTGAAGAGGATTTTTATCAGATTTTATATAGCTGGGCAAACATGACAACTACAAAAACTAACATGGTAGTCAAAATGAGCTAAAAACCACAAAAATTGATAGTCACTCTATGTGTAGTATATAATTAGCTACACCATTAGCAAATACTCCTGGGCTTCCTCAAAACTGAGGCTCAGACATAAGCTGGCTGAAAGACAGTAAATCAGATCCAGATATTAAGAAGAAAAATAAATTAAAACTTACTTCATGATATATTTGGCTCTGTCTATTGTTTGAGCTTTAACTTTTACTAAAAGTGGATGACTGTTGTAAGTTTCATTCTTCCACTGGCCATACAGACGATATCTTGAAAATGATGAGATGAAGAATTAGGAAAAGTTAAACACTTAGAGGTTAGTGCACTAGAATAGTAGCTAAAAATACAAAAATATTATGTATTTACCTATGCTGATATGGAAATGTTTTAAACATTCCCCACAGTTCCTCAGACATACAAGCATTGCAGTCCATCAAAGAAAGAGATGGAAGTAATACCTGGTCAGTAATGCTAAGCAAGCAGCTAAGGATAACTTCCTACGAAAAATGGAGGAAAAATTATTTCAGTTAAGAGGTGCATATTAACCCCCCCCAACAAATTTATGTAAGCCTTGGAAAAATTGCCGTTCCTTGATTTAATAACACACCATATCTAATTCCCCACACTATCACTGTACGTTTCACAATGGTTATTTGTGTTTCTCCATCTAAGAAAGCAAATGAGGTGAGGGAAGGAAAGGGGTAGCAAGAATGAGGGACTTTTTATCCCTTTTCCTTTCTCAACATGGTAATCCTCAAAAACAGGAGGCTGTCAATCTTAAAAGATACTTTGTACGATATGCCAAAAGCTACATTCAACATGTAAAGTATAAAATAGTTATTCACATAGGTGATTAAAGCTTGTTCACAGTAAAATTTACAGTATGCTGTACCTAGACAAACATTAGACACATTGGATTTTTCTAGTCTCTTACCGTCTTCTCTTTATCTTCTTGTTTGCTTCCATCAGACTGAAACTAAAATTAAAAAAAACTATAAATAAAATGCAAAAAGGTTAAGATTATGCTGTCACAATTTCGTTTCTAATTTGAAAAAAAATTAACTTGCACGTAGTTGTGAATTATTTCGTTACTTGTTACACACATGTAGATTTTACATACAGTCAGTATTACCAATTAACATTTTAAATTCTCATCTACATTTCTAACCTCCAAATAATTTGTGACATTCATGAACTTTAAATGCCAGTTTTATAAGCCAATTCTTTTCTCAACCTCATTATCACAAACCAAAGCATCCTAAAACTGATCTGAGTATTTATTATAAAATTGTAGCCAGCACAATTTAGTTATAATGCATTTGCATTTCTCCTTCGAGATGTTCTAGTTTTCCCCCTCAGAATTGGTAAAATCTAACACTAAAGCAACGACAACAAAAATTAAACCCAAAGAAATCCAAAGCTATGTTTTAATTCACCACCACTTAAGCCCTAAGAAATAGGCCCAAAATATTAATACCATTGCTGACAAAGACCAAACCACTTCCTAACTTGGACAGACTGAATGAAAAAGCATGGGTCATTATTTTATCAGTGATTTGCAGGTGGGCTGCTGAAGTGCCATGTTTGACAATGCTGTCTATACATACAAAATGAAATTGTGAGTAACATTTGTGTGTGTATAGGCAGGTGGAGTGTTGGGGGAGTACACAAAGGCCAAAAGGACAGGTGAAGCACTGATACTCAAGGACAATCTAGATTCCTGGAATGTATTTAGCTCAATACCAAGTATGAGAAAGGGAAAAGCTAATATGCAGCTAACATACCTTATTGGTAGATAAGGATATTTTGTGCATGTATGTTTTCATGCTTGAGTAAGTTAATGGGTGTTACTACAGGGAAGTCTAACTTCTGTGCAATATTTTCACATAAGACTAATTCAGGGACGGCCATGTTACCTTGATGGGAAAACATACAGAATCACACTTTTTTAACTGGCAGGTTAAAAAGATATGGTTCCCTTTCACAGAAACGATTATTAAGTCAACATACATCCTGGTCAGCAAATAAGGAGTCAGGTTATGAAGGAGTGGCCTGGCAGAAAACAAACTATATAGTTGCTTTTATTTTGTTGGAAGGGGATGGTAATTCTGGTGGCATACTGTGTGTACACTGGGAGGCAGAAATAACGGTATGTCATAATTGGAAGAATCCAGTTTATAGGGTATTGTGTTGGGGATAAAGGCAGTTAAGCTACTCCTTTGCTAGCATACTATGATTCAAATTAACCTAATAAAGCTATAAATAGTTTCCTCCATACAAATAAAACATTTTCTTAGTTACTAAGCTGTCCTAATTCCTCTTACTAGATACTTATATTAGTTTCTAATGTCTGTTTGTCAATTCTCTAGATTTCACAAGCAGGAAAATTTGAAAGAGAGAAAGAAATATGGAAAGCACAAGGAAACTATCTAGAAGAGCAGTAAGAAAAGGTTTCTATCAAAGGCTAATTATAACCAAGATGAACAACAACAACAAAACAAGATGTACATGCATGTAAAAGTGATTTTCTTTACACATTCCACTCCCCTGATGCTTTCTTTTTCATTTAGTTTAACTTAATTTGCTTTTTAATTCAGAGCACATACAAAACTCTCCATTCCCACAATAGAATACTAAAAGTTTTATTGAATGGCCAGGCAGAAGTTGAAGAAAGAAAGGATGGGGAGGGACAAAAGACATTCATTCATTTGTTTACTATGTGCCAGGCACTGGGAATTCAAAGATGAACAGTAGAGAGTTCCTATCTTTGAGGAACTGACAAGGCTACTTGTCAGTAAGAATCTAGAAAATCAGTAAGAATCTGTCAGTAAGAATCTAGAAAAGAGAGATCTTTCAGGATCTCTTTAAGATCAAGACTACACTTACCAATGTACTGTTAGGAACTGAATTTTAAGTTTGAATAAAATTGAGCACTCACAATTATGTCTACACAGACCATCAGCTATAAATGACCCCAAGCAGGTTCCAATCTTGCCCTATAACAACAGAGCAGCTGACAGGGCTGCATAACACTACTGAGCACTGCCCTCCCCCCAAAAAAAGCAGGTTCATCAAGAAGGGGCTTTTGGAGAGTTGAGAAATAAAGGCTGGAGTAAGTCATAGATATAACTAGATAAATTACTTTTTTATTACTAATGTCCTATTTTTAGTACCTCTAACCCATGAATGTTTCAAATGCTACTTTAGAGCAGGGGTCCCCAAGCCCCAGGCCGAGGACCAGTACCGGTCCGTGGCCTGTTAGGAACTGGGTCGCACAGCAGGAGGTGAGCAGCAGGCGAGCGAGTGAAGTCTCATCTGCTGTTCCCCATCCCCCCCACCAACATCCACGGAAAAAATGAAAAGGGAAAAAAATGAAAAATATTTAAATTTGTGACTTCGACTACATCTAAGTAAATTATGGCATTATTGTCACCGTCCTTATTAACTATCATGCATTGAGTACTACATGCCATATAACAGGCTAAGAACTACGCATTTATGTCTTAAAACTACTCTAATAGAAGAATCTTTTTGTTAGGGTCTAAATAAGACCCATCAAAATAACTTAGAAATAGGAAAATATAACCTATAAGTTAAAAGTTATGGGAACCTAGCCAAAGCAGTCTTGAGGGAAAAAAATGGAGCTGGAGGAATCAGACTCCCTGACTTCAGACTATACTACGAAGCTACAGTAATCAAGACACTCTGGTACTGACAGAAAAACAGAAATATAGATCAATGGAACAGGTTAGAAAGCCCAGAGATAAACCCACGCACCTATGATCAACTACTCTATGACAAAGGAGGCAAGGATATACAATGGAGAAAAGACAGTCTCTTCAATAAGTGGTGCTGGGAAAACTGGACAGCTACATGTAAAAGAATGAAATTAGAACACTCCCTAACACCATACACAAAAATAAACTCAAAATGGATTAAAAAGACCTAAATGTAAGGCCGGACACTCTAAAACTCTTAGAGGAAAACATAGGAAGAACACTCTTTGACATAAATCACAGCAAGATCTTTTTTGATCCACCTCCTAGAGTAATGGAAATAGAAACAAAAATAAACAAATGGGACCTAATGAAACTTCAAAGCTTTTGCAAAGCAAACTACAAACAAGATGAAAAGACAATCCTCAGAAAGGCAGAAAATATCTGCAAATGAATCAACGGACAAAGGATTAATCTCTAAAATATACAAGCAGTTCATTATCAAAAAAACAAACAACCCAATCAAAAAACGGGCAGAAGACCTAAATAGACATTTCTCCAAAGAAGACATACAGATGGCCAAGAGGCACAGGAAAAGCTGCTCAACATCACTAATTATTAGAAAAATGCATATCAAAACTACAATGAGGTATCACCTCACAGCAGTCAGAATGGCCATTATCACAAAATCTAGAAACAATAAATGCTGGAAAGAGTGTGGTGAAAAGGGAACCCTCCTGCACTGTTGGTGGGAATGTAAACTGACCACTATGGAGAACAGTATGGAGATTCCTTAAAAAACTAAAATAGAACTACCATATGACCCAGCAGTCCCACTACTGGGCATATACCCAGAGAAAACCGTAATTCAAAAAGAGACATGTACCACAATGTTCATTGCAGCCCCATTTACAATAGCCAGGTCATGGAAGCAACCTAAATGTCCATCAACAGATGAATGGATAAAGAAGATGTGGCACATATATACAATGGAATATTACTCAGCTATAAAAAGAAACAAAATTGAGTTATCTCTAGTGAGGTGGATGGACCTAGAGTCTGTCATACACAGTGAAGTCAGAAAGAGAAAAACAAATACCGTATGCTAACGCATATATATGAAATCTAAAAAAAAAACAAAAAACAAAAATGGTACTTATGAACCCAGTGGCAGGGCAGGAATAAAGACATACACATAGAGAATGGACTTGAGGACACAGGGGGTAGGGGAAAGCTGGGGCGAAGTGAGAGTAGCATCGACATATATACACTACCAAATGTAAGATAGCTAGCTAGTGGGAAACAGCAGCACAGCACAAGGAGATCAGCTCGGTGCTTTTCGACGACCTAGAGGGTGGGATAGGGAGGGGATATATGTACGCATATGGCTGATTCACTTTGTTGTACAACAGAAACTAACACAGCATTGTGAAGCAATTATACTCCAATAAAGATGTATTTTTTTTAAAAAGTGGAGAGATATGTGTCCATACTACCCTTGACTAGTTCACTCATGAAACCCCAGCAACAAAAATTTCCTTTATTTGATAAAAATTCTTTGATTTGTTACTAATTTATAACAAATTTCAAAAATGAGAGGGAAAAAAACATCTATCACTACAACGTAAAGAAGCTAAAGGCATTCCTACATAAAATCAAATCTACTCTTGAGGGAAGTGAAACTGCTACTTTAAAGTGGCATCTTATATTTAAAGACAGAAATAGATTAAAGTATATTATTAACGCTTTTTAAAAAATCATCAAAAGCTAGTGTAGTGATAGCTTACATAAGTGATAACTTATTATGATCTAAAAAATTCATGACAACTATTTTTTTAACTAAAATTGAATACCTAATTATTAGTATCTAATTCATGTTTAGACATATCTCATTTGATCCATATTGCAACCCCAGGAGCTAGATAAGCCAAATACTATTACCACGAATCTCTGGCTTAGAAAAGTGACCAGCTTAAGGTCACATTACTAGCAAGTAGCTAGCAGCTCATCCTGATGAAACTAGTTCACCTAATTATCAATTTCTAATGCTTTAATTACTCTGTTTGGGGGACAGCCTTAAATGAAGAATCTGTGGGCAAGGTAGGTTCCAAAGTCAACACATAAAGTAAAAATTACATATACTCACAATTACCCTACAAAAATCCCTTATATCATCTATAAAGTATACAGACACATTACCTTTCATTTAAGTCCAACTCAAGACTCTGTTTTTCCCCTCTAATATGAGGAGAAATCACTAAGTGACCACGAGATGTGAACATGAAATAAAGTGACTGGCTTGCATTTAGGGGGCCATGTCACACGAAAACACAGTTTAAAAACTAGACTAACTGAATGTGGTGAGATACTCTCTAAGACACCTGAGAAACTGAACCAAAATGAAAGAAAAAAATTTCTCCAATTTCACCCTTGCTCCTAGACATACACACAGTATTTTGATGGAACAAGTCTGGCCACATTCACATAAACTAAGCACAGGTATGGTGTAATTCCACTGTACTTGACTGACTCCCATACCTTCATCCAAAAGGAATATTAATTTTGAGCTCTAACCCACACAACCAAGTTAGAGCTTCAATTTTGAAAAGAAATAAATGGACTGAAGCAGGATCACAGGCTCTCCCTCCCCTAATAGCTAACAAAAAACAACAAACATCAAGTCAAAATTCTAAAGTAGCTGGTTCATAAACTAGAGTTTCAGGATCAATGGTATTAAGGTACATTCTCTCCCTAGGAACCCAAATTTTTATTATGAAAAATTTCAAGTTTACATAAAAGTTGAATGGATAGTATACTTATCCATAAACACCTATATATCTACCATGTAGATTCAACAATTAATATTTTGCCTTTTTTTCTTGACCAAATAAAATGCAGACATGATACTTTATCTCAAAAAAATTCAGTGTGCATCTCCTAAGAATAAGGACAGGGACTTCCCTGGTGGCGCAGTGGTTAAGAGTCTGCCTGCCAACGCAGGGGTTCGAGCCGTGGTCCAGGAAGATCCCACATGCCATGGAGCAACTAAGCCCGTGTGCCACAACTACTGAGCCTGTGCTCTAGAGCCCACGTGCCACAAGTACTGAAGCCCGTGCGCCTAGAGCCCGTGCTCCGCAACAGGAGAAGCTACCGCAATGAGAAGCCCGCATACCGCAACCAAGAGTAGCCCCTGCTCACCACAACTAGAGAAAGCCCGCGCGCAGCAGCGAAGACCCAACACAACCAAAAATAAATTAATTAAAAAAAAAAGAATCAGGACATTCTTCCACATTACCACAATTATCATAATCACAACTATTCCGAATATCATCTAGTACCCAATCTAAGGTATATATCCTGACCCTTTGACTCTAGGTTTCTCTAAGCTTTATCTGTGAATCAATTTAGTGCACTTTGGCTCTTTACCAAAGGCCAACATAAGAAATAGCCATATAAAGAGACAGTGAGATAACTGAATTAAGATGACAGAGTGAAGCATGAACACATAATTTCTCTCCCCCAATCCCTAATGCAATGAACAAAGTACGTCTTCCTATTTGTTTTTAATCTCCCAAATTCACCACCAACCAAGCAAAAAAAGAGGAAATTATGCTATTAACTTCAAGGTGATGCACACACAAACACACATAAGATTCTGAACTACAGACAGTGTGGTATGGCGCCTGACCTTAACCCAATCCCCAGAAGTATCGAGCAAGGAAGGTAAGTCAACAAAATCCTTTAGGCAATGTGGCCTGCAAGGTAAATAAGTAGCCTGAGGAAAAACCCTTGTGAGTAGAAGCCCAGCAGGATTCTGGCTACTAAGGCTTGCTGTCTCTCAAAGGAACTGTGCTCAGATGGATGAGAGAATCAAACTCCAAGGGAGTTGGATACCCACTTGGTTGGGCATGCCTAGCATAGGATGGGTAACACGATCTCAGAAGACAAAGCAGAGGTTCCCTAAACTGGGGGCTATACTCAGCCTCACTGAGCTTATTCACTCCCCTATTCCAGACTACAGAAAAGATTGAAAAGAGAACCCAATACTCAAACTGTAGCTTGAGGGGAGAAGGACTGGTCATAAATAAGGTAGGAAGGGTGTGAGGATTCACTCACACTATATCAAAAAGAAGTTGTCCATATTAAGATGAAAAGAAATGCTGTGGCTACTATGGAAACATAAATAGCCTAAAAAAATCATATAAAAGACAAATGAACTTAGTTTGGAAGAAAGTAGAACACAGAGGACAGACAGATTCTCCAAAAGTATCTGCATATTGTCATAGAAAAAAATATTATGAACTCAGTAAGACAAGAAAAGCTTGGATATGAGATACACAGAATGAGATGAAAACAGAGACTGCAGAGATAAAATAAAACACCACTGATACAGATATAATTTAAAATAGCAAGGAATTTCAAGAATTGAAAAATTTAGACAACCAATCATTTCTTCCATTTTAGACACACTACATTTGTATAGGCAGTAGGGCATGGTGATTTTGAGCTTGGCCTCTCTGAAGCCAGACTGCCTGGATTGAACTCGCATATCTGTCCCATACTAGCTGTGTGACCTGGGACGAGTTACTTAACCTAGAGCACAAAAGGCTTGGTAAAGATTAAATGAGCTGATGCATGTAAGGTACTAAAATAGGGCCTGACACAGAGTAAGAGCTCAATATTAGTAATCACTATCAGAAACAACTTAATCCACTAACATCAGCTGGATGCAAAAAAGCACCAAGGAATTCATCTTTATGTGTGTAGGTGCTATCAAAAACATTTAAGTATGTCAGGTGAGCATGTTAAAGCTGTGCTTTATAATTAAAGAAAATTTTAAAGATACCAAAACGTGTGCATTCATATAGAAATATTCTATAGAGCCACCTCCCTCTTTTAAGCCTGAAATAAGGACCAAAATTGGTTAATATACTAGAACAACAGTTCTCAAAGTTTGCTCTTTGGATCAGTAGCACCTGGAAACATGTTAGAAATGCAAATTCTCGGGTCCCACCCAGACCTACTGAATCAGAAACTGAGGGTGGAGCCCAACAATCTGTATTTTAAGAAGACCCCCAGGTGATCCTGATGCATGTAAAGTTTGAGGTTCACTGTACTAGATAGTCCTATACTACATACCTCAAATTTCAGAAATACATAACCACATACACATACACACACACAATCAGAGACATAAATGATTTCAAATAACTATAGGCTGAAAAGACTATTCTGTTAAGTGATATCTAACATAAGCTATTTTTTTAATATGCATAATTTATATATACAAGCAACCTCAAGCTTATGAATGAGAGATTTGTTAAAGATTTGTTCATTGTAAATACATTATTTGGAACTAAGGTCATATTCCCCCTTTAGAAGCAATCTTAAAAACTCGTGTTAAATTCCTAGTTAGGCAACATAAGCCTTTTAAACCTATAAACACATAATGATTTGTTATAGTGAAATGTTTTTAGGGTAAAAACAATGAACCAAAATTCTAAGTCAGATCATTGGAAAGATTCACTTTTCCTACCACAACCTTAGCAATGAGAGAAGACAGATTTCTTCCCACACTGGGATCAAAATAAACTTTTTCTGCTTCCCTTCTGCCCTTCTACCTCTGCAAAAATAGAGACTAGAGTTAGGGGCAGGCACCAGACACAATTCTGATAGAACAGAGATAAATGAGGGCTGCAATGGAGATGGCAGAGTGGAAGAGTAACAGCTTTAGCACCTGTGTATCTTGATAACAATATTGTATCTGTATATGTTTATACATATGTCTGTATACGGGACTTCTACAAGTTTGATGTTCGGTCTCCTGCTTACAAGTTTATGATACTTGTAGCCAAAGAAAGAATTTCAGAACAAGAGATCTGAACATTAAGATTTTCAATGAAAAAGAATAGCATAAAAAAAAAGAATACCATTAGTGGGTAAAGGTAAGATGAAAAAGAGGCTGTTTACATTGTCTCAAAGTATCTCCCCACAGGATACACATTAACAACAAAGAGAAAAAGAATAACTACACTGGAGAAACCTGGCAGCCATCACCTTAACCAAGTGATCGATGTTAACAGCACCAGTAATGGGACAAATTGACTTCACATGCTTCCCAATACGATTCAATGGGAAAAACAAGTACTAGTTAACATGACATCCCTTTCAGACGATAAGGATCAAGATAATGAAACACTGTTATACTTCTTTTTTATATGGATATATGCTATATAATAAATATTATGTATAGTAATGAACTACTTAGCAGATTTCTTCAGCATACCTTTACACAATATAAATTTGTTAACATTAAAAAAATTTATCTACCAGCTAAGTATTTAAAGCCAAATCAAACATCTCAGGTCTCAAGTGATTAATACACAACAGTTGTTAAATTTTCTATATAGTTACTGTAGTCGAAAATTAAAATTAGGTGCAATCGCCAAACACTGGAGAAAACTGCATTTGTGCTTGTAAGGATTTCTAGATTCTTTTGCTTACGTTGCTTTACAATTGAAAAGAAATTGTGTATTCTTTTCAACTTTAAGACCTTGGTTAGGCAAAGATCTCATAGAACACAAAGAGCAAACTATAAAAGAGAAGTGCTGTTAAATTGGAATCGATCAAAATTTTAAATTTTTGCTTTTCAAAAGACAGTAAACAAAATGACAAGGCAAATCAGACTGAGAATAAAAGACAACTGAATTTAAAATGGGCAAGAGATTTGAATAGACATTTCAACAAAGATGATTACAAATGGCAAATAAGGGCATGAAAAGATGCTCAACATCACTGATCATCAGGGAAATGTAAATTAAAAGCACAAAAGATAGAACTACACACCCATTAGAGTGACTAAAATTTAAAAGACTGACAACACCAAGTGTTGATGAGGATGTAGAGCAAATGGAAGTCATATACATTGCTCCCAGGAATGCAAAATGGTACACACATGTTGGAAAAGTTTGACAAAAAGTTAAACATACACTTACCCATATGGCCCAGCAATCCCATTCCTGGGGAAACAAAAACATATGCACCCCCCCAAAAAAGACTTGTACAAGAATATCCATAGCAGCTTTATTTATAATGGCCCCCAACTAGAAACAACCCAAATGCCCATCAACTGGTGAATGGATAAACTCTGTTATATCTATATAATGAAATATTACACAGCAATAAAGAACTACTGACATGTGCAACAACTGAAATGACTCTCAAAAGCATTAAGTGGAAGAAATCAGACAAAAAAAGAGTACATTCTATACTATCCCATTTATGTGAAGTTCTAGAAAAAGCAAAACAACAGTGACAGAAAGCCTACCAGTGGTTGCCAGGAACCAGCAATGAAGGGAGGGAACTGATGGCAAAGGGGCAAGAGGGAACTTGCTGGGATGATGAAAATATCCTATATCATGATTGCGGTGGTGGACACACAACTGTATACATCTGTCAAAACTCATCAAATTGTACACTTAAAATAAGTGAGGTTTATTGTATGTAAATTATAACTTGAAGCTAATTTTAAAAAATAATAAGTCAAACATGGAAGCAACCTGTGTCCATCAACAGATGAATGGATAAAAAAGATGTGGTGTGTGTATGTGTATATATCTATATATATATCTATATAGACATATAGATATATATATGTGTGTGTATATATATATATCTATATATGTATATATAGATATATATATACACACACACACACAATGGAATATATCACTCAGCCATAAAAAAGAATGAAATAATGCCATTTGCAGCAACATGGATGGACCCAGAGATTACCATACTAAGCGAAGTAAGTCAGACAGAGAAAGACAACTATATGATATCACTTATATGTGGAATCTAAAAAGATGATACAAATGAACTTATTTACAAAACAGAAACAGACTCACAGGCATAGAAAACAAACTTATAGTTACCAAAGGGGAAGGGGGAGGAGGCATAAATTGGGAGTATGGGATTAACAGATGCACACTACCATATATAAAATAGACAAACAATAAGGATTTACTGTATAGCACAGGGAACTATATTCAATATCTTGTAATAAACTATAATGGAAAAGAATCCCAAAAAAAGAAAAAAAAAAAAATATATATATATATATATATGTAGAGCCAAATCACTTTGCTCTACATCTGAAACTAACACAATATTGTAAATCAACTATACATCAATAAAAAAAACAATAACATAAAGTTACCCTTGGGGTAGTGATTAGAAGGGCATTTAAGGAAAACTCTGGGGTGCTAGTACTGTTCTATTTCTTGATCTAAATGGTGGATACATGGGTGTTTAGTTTGGAAAATGTCACTGAGCTGTACAATTATGGTTTGTGTGCCTTCTGTATTATGTTTTATTTCAATAAAAAGTTTACTAAAAAAAATAAAAGAATGGATCCTGAACAGTCTGAGGTTGAAGGGACTTCACACAAATAATGGCAATGATTCAAAACTGCAGCCAAGAAAACTGAGCAGAAGAAAAGCAAGAGGAAAGAATGTTGAATTAACCACTATTTATAAGGGGATTCAAAAAGCAATCACACGTCCAAAGCATATTTTCCTATCTGGAGGACTTGACTAATAATCTGGCTGGATTTAAGTTTTTATATATAAATGGTTGGGACACAACTGACTTTCCCCAAACCTTACTCAACATAACCTTTTCTTAAGTTTACTTTCTTTTTATTTCTAGAGAATATACTCAGAACAGTTTCATTCCATAATTTAGTTTTCTGCTTGGAAGAAAAAAAATCTTACTAACCTCCTTCATAAATGACTTGCCTATCCGCACCACTTTTGCGAATAAAATGGGATCGTGAGAAAGGTGAGGACCAAGGTAACAGAACATATTGAAGACGTCTCTCCTCAAATCTTCAAAGCTCTCTGCTTGTTTTGGTGCTCTCTTATTTTGCAAAGCATTAACAGGTGAGCCTTTAGCACCTTTAGGAACGCCAACTCTACAAAAAGAAGGAAAATTTATATATATATAACTATACAATACCCCATTTTAAGTTAACACAATCATATTAATCAGTAAGTAAAACTTTTCTTGCTTATATTTGCTTTCTCTATTTCAACTGTGCCTAACTTCATTATACCAAATAATTTAACTGGTAGAAAAAGACAAAAACAATACTCATTTGAAAAAAAAATCAGAGCTTAAGAGACTGTTTCAAATTAACTGCATAAGAAAAGGAAATCAGAGAAATGCAGATTCCAAGTAACATTTAACATACATCATATGAATTTGTTTTTAGTTAAATTTGGCCAATATCAGGAATCTGGATATGGGAATGGGGAACAAGGGATGGACCTCAGAGACACAAAGATGAAACAGAAAAATATGGATATAACAACACTGATTCAAGTTAATAAACATTTCTCAATCTGGCTTCCACTACCTAGACTGAATATGAGGTAGGTGGTGGTAGGGAAGGTGAGCAGCATAATGAAAGAGGGTGTGTCACACTAAAAAGGACAGCATGCCCAGAGTTCTCACCTGCTGAGCAGGTGTCCCGCTGTGGAGTCACAGGGGTCACTCTCTGAGAAGAAGCCTTCATGGTCCACAGCCCAGGTGGCACTGAAGGCAGCAGCCAGCAGCTATGCACGAGTCACAAGGCTGGGGCTTTTGAGGCAGGCTCTGATCTGTGGGGCTGAAGCCAGAGCTGCTGCCAGTACTGCTCCTAAGTATCCTGCAAGTAGGCTGAGGGCTAGCGGACTGGTCGACACAGTAACTATGGGATGATGAGAGAGGCTGCACTACCAATTTCCAGAACAGCAGCCTATATGCCAGGAGAGATAAGGCAAGCAGAGAGGCAAAGTCCTCACTCAGAGCCACTCAACCCAGGATAGAGGAAAATTACACTAAGTAAAAACCTTAGGAATTCTCTGCCCCCCAAGAGAGGAGGAAAAGTCAAAAACAGAAGAATGGAGTTTTCACTCTCAACGGAGCAAACCCAACCTAGAAATCTAACATACAGTTTTTAGACAACACTGCAGCACAAATTCTGCAACACCTGGTCTACATGATAGGACACAATTCACTGATTAATACCTGCCAAACTGATATGCTCTGTGAATAGTTCTTATCTTCTGATAAAACATACTAAAATATATGCCTGGTTTGAGGAGACAAGATAAACATGCAGATTTTTTTTTTGTAGTCCGAAACTATTTCTACCTCAATTAGTAAAGCATACAGTAAACATACCTTCGGTAGAGAGGCTCAATAGTTATATGAATAAGCTTGCAAATAGCAAGGGCTATTAGTTTATGTGAAGCTGCATAGTATGGAGGCATCTGATCCATAATGTTCTGTGCATGCTGCCAATCACCGATCTTTAACAAGGCTTCCAACAAACCAAGTTTTTGGTTGTCAGGTGGCTAAAAAGGAATAATTACAGCAAAGATACTCAGAATACAGACACCAATAAATCTTTATATATGTTTCATTTAAAAAATTAAGCCAAACAATACAACAATGTATGTGAACAACAGCTGCCATTCATGGGAACTGCAACACTATTTTCCTGAAAGTACAATCAAGTTTTTTAGTGATTGGAAAATAACAACAGGATCTGCTTTTTCATTTAGCAGCCAAAGCATGACAGTTTATAGACTTGGAATTAAATTAGGTCCTACTTAATGTTTTATTGTGCCACAGGGAACTAGAATTCATCCATCTTTGAGAATCCCTTTAGGACTGGAGAGACATTAATACACAGAACACAAATATAGTCAAAACGTGTGTTATCTTATTTAGAATACACTCTGAAATTTATATAAGAAAAAACATTGCAGCCTCTTTTGGGAAGGTGCCAATCAGATTAAAAACAAAACCACCTTTGCAAATTTGTATTCCAAAAACCAGGTTTCACCACAATCAAAACTAAGAAATTATCCTTCCATAAGTTGATTAACCATCACAAGTTAAATTTCATAATTCTAAATCCAGAAGACAATGTTAATTTTATCAGAATAAACTATATACCTTCTCCACTTTCTCCTCTTCTTTTTCCTTTTCTTTCTCTCGCTCGTCAATTTTATCGGAAGACAGTACAACCATTGTAAGTTTTCTAACAATCTGCTTAGCTTCTACAATTTCTCGTTTGTGTTCATCCATAATGCAATTATCAGCTGGAAGAAGCTAAAAATGGTTCATTAAAATTTCATAAAACAGCTAATACTATTTGCACATCCAAAATGCAAGCACTATCTACTCTCTATTGGTAAAACTAAATAAGAAGCCTGGCCTATTTATGACCATAATTTCCCTTCTAAATAGGTCTCTCTCCATTATTTTCATATAACCTGACAGGATTAAGTACCTGAATTTTGTACACCTTTTAAACTCAGGTAGCAATTCAAAGTTTCATCTCTTCTGTCTGTCAGAGGTCCTAAATTAATATAATACTACAACAGTGATGCTTACCATTGAATTTATTAGTTTACCCAAGAAGATGTGTACCTGTTCCATTAAAAATATCACAGATTTCCCCTTTAAAGGCCAAACTCCAAATTAAATAAAGTACTACATACGGATCCAATTTGGAAGAGGTAAACTACTGATTGACATAAAGGGGCAAAGTTGATTCCTCTAAATGAAAAATCTCTTGGGACTGACATATATACACTAATATGTATAAAACAGATAATAAGAACCTGCAAAAAAGAAAAAGATTATACTTATGGGTATAGCTCTCAGAGCAGCCCTGATAATTTATACGGGTTTCCTTTATTATTGCTTGCTTCTGTTGTCATGCTTAGAAAATACACACATTTTCTTCTAGTTATATAAAAAAAAAACTCTACAAACTCCATTAAATTTCCATGGGATCTAGAAATAAACTTTACATGTCTATAAAAAAATAAGTAAAAAAATAAATGAAAAATCTCAAGTCGAAAAATTATGAACAGCTTGACATCTCACTTTTCATTTTCTAGATACCTATTTGACTTAAGTCACAAACTAGTTTCTAGTTTATTACAAAAGAAAAAGTAATATGTGGATAGTTGACCCTCCATTATGAACAAAGGATCAAGTATCTCAAGTTCAGCCATCTTGTATAAATGGAAGATGGCTAATGTGGACATTTCGTAAAATAACCTAGACACATAACCAACAAACCATTACTTAGTAGCTTTTGCTAGGCACTATGGTGAGCTATAAAAGAAGTATTCCTGCCCCTAGAAATGCATAATCTATTTCAGTAGCTAAGTCTAATGCAAAGTAAACAATCAGTAAATAATAAAAGGAAACACAGTGAAATATTAAGCCACATACTATAGACTTTATCCCATTAATCAAAAAAGGGGAGTGGGAGAAAATACATTATGGACTGGTACAAGGAGGTAAATGAGACTTTTTCTCATTCTTTATTCTCTCCACTGGCAATCAAACCCATTTTTATTGCTTTATTTATATATCTATCACATATCTACCACAGGTCCTCATCTTTTACCTAGTCTACTGCAATTGCCTCTAAAATCTCCATTTAACCCCAATGGGTTAAATCTAAGTTTTTAATTATAGTTCTCTCAATTTCTAGTCTTCTGTATTTTGAGAATATGTTATTAGGTGTATATAAAGTTACAACGATTATATCTTCCCATAAACAGAACTTTATTATTATAAAGTGACTATCTCTATTTTACCTGACAATAATAATTTCCCTAGTATATTTTTCCCACCATTTTACTTTCAACCTTTCTTTGTCCTTAGGTTTTAGACGTCTCATGTAAACAATAAACTGGTTTTTAATCCCATGTGAAAATCTCTGTCACCTTAACAGGAACACTTAGTCTGCTTATATTTAAAGTTAAACTGAAAAATATCAGTAATAAATGTATCATCATTTTTGTACTTTCCATTTGTCCTGCCAGTCTACACTTGCCTATAAACTCATACCTACGTCTTCAGATTCTCCTTTTTCTGACCAAGTTTCCATGTTTTCAGTTTGTACATCCCTTCTCTACTCTAAATCTTGAATGGCTCTCTACTATCAACAAGAAAAAAAATCCAAACTCCTTACCATGGCACTTAACAACCCTTCACAGTTTGGTCCCCAACCTAATTCTTTCTCCCTCCTCATTTCTCCTACATACCACCCGAGGCTCCAACCACTCTGAGCTTCCTGCTGTTCCCCTAAGGTGATAGTGAAGCCTTTTCAAACCTCCTGCCTTTATATTAGGTTAATTCTACCTACAAAGCTTCCCACCTTTTAAGCCTGGCCAACACCTACTCATCTATCAAGTTCCCAGTTCAACATCAGTAGTTTGGAAAAGCCTTCCAGAATCCCCCCAAGACAGAGATGGTCACTATCTATTCTGGGCCCTCACAGCACTTTGTGAATACTTCCAATAAAGTACTTATTGTATAATGCAAAATGTTTTCTCCCTTGCTAGACTATGACTGCTTCCAAGGTAGTGATCAAGTTTCATTCAACTCTGTAACCACAATATGCAATGACAGGCAAGGAAGTGATTTCAAAGGCGGTGAAGATGATGTCAGCTTTGGACAGTTCATAGATATCCTAATGCACAACTTAATAAAACAGGAATTTCTATGTTACAAACCTAGAGTTTTCAAATTGACAGGCTAAGCTGTTGCTAAACTAGAGATCATAAATCATAATCACATACACACTCCTCTAAATCCTAGATCCAGCAATAAAAGCACAATACCAGTCATTTATTATCCAGTAAAAACACAAAAGAAGCCATTTTTTTAAAGTATATGAAAAGTTCCCCATTCATACTGAATGCCTAAAATTAACATGTGGGTGAGAAGGAAGAACTATTTAGGTAATCTCATATTTCCCCTAATTTGTGTATAATACTGAAGTCTAAAACCACATTGATTAGAACTTGGCCTCGCTCTCCATGAGGTATGCCTTGACGACAATTAAGAACTTTAACTTCATAGCCAACCTTGAATTCTGTAACGGTGACAAAAGGTATTTCATTTCCATGGTTCCAATGAACTAAATTCATTTGCTTTATAAGGTAAACACAAAGCAGTAATGCAATAGGGCTTCAAAAATTAAGACTTGAGAGCCTAGAACCAATCTTGGAGTGCTATATATGGCTGCCTACTCCTCTTCCCCACCCCTGGGACGAACAACCAAATATTCTTAGCAGCCCACTGGACGGACTTACATGTACATAAAGATCATCTAAATCAATAAGATTAAATTGTAGAAGTACTGCTGCAACTCTGTACAAAGATGAAGGAGTCTCTCCATTTGGTTCCTTGAAAAACAAAAGAAAAGTTTCCATTTAGTGCCTAAAGTACAACTAAAATCATATCCATTTATCTACCAATAATTAAGAACAATTACATCAAATAACTCTAGGTCAACAATAAGCTTCATTGCTCTTCCTGATCATAAATAACATCCAAATTCAGGACAAAGATATTTATGTGAATATCCCTTTTCACACTAGCACATCTGATGAACACAAGGAAAGCAGTTTCAAAAATGGACACATTTTACAATACATGCTGATATTTGAATAAAATCTGAAACTTGAACAGAATGAGATTTTATACTGCATAATATCTATTTTGGGTTTCTGTTTATATGTGTGTTTTCTTAACTTGGTTTTTCAAGTACTTCTCAGTGGAGATGCAGATAGACAAGACTGACAAATCTGGAAGTACGGAACCATCTGTGTCTGCTTTATACTTTTCTTCCTATTCTTTTATTTCTTGGGGTTTATGCTAAGTATATCTGCTTGCCAGCTGACTTCCCCTTCAAAACAGGTGTCTATACTTAATACACATGAATAATTCAACATTTTAAACAAGGAATGGTCAATTCCAGGTCAGCCCTATGGACCCTACGGAGAAACAGAAGGATCTTTGAATGCTATCAAGAAAACTTTTTCCTAATTTTTAAACTGCTTGGGGTCAGATGAATAGAAGAATGACGTGAGGACAACTAGCAATTATTAAATGGCAAAATGCAAATAAAAAGCAAACAGTGACAATACACTATGTTCTGCTTCTACTCAACACTGAAAATGAGATCTTTGTAAGTAAGCGCCCCCCACAATTGTGATAGGTGTTATGTACATAATATATGAAGCTAACGAAACTAATAGATATCATATAAAAAAGGCATTGTTTCACTGTAATTTTTAAGACAGATAAGTCTTCAACTTAGCAATAGTTTGATTCTAAATGTTTTTTAAACGGTTATTTAGTATCAAAACATTTTCCCGTTAAAAACAAATGGTGGTCACACTTTTGAAGCAAACCCACAAAAGCTCACTACCTGACTTGAATCCACCAGGAATATTCTCATTTTTCCCATTATCTCTGTTTAAATGAGTCACAAGAAGCCCCTGACTCTCAGGACAAATGTCAACTCCCGTAAACTGATCTTCATATTGCTCTGCACAATCCCTGTTCTGTCCTATCCTACCTATCCATAGCCTTCTTAAAAAACTTCCATGGAATCCTCTGGAATTCATGATCCATCCTCAGCAAAACCCCATATATCCTGAACCTCTCCTCTAAATATATCCTCTAAACCCCTCCTCCCCCCTTCACCTTGACACTTGAACAAAGACTAGACTCACTAGGAACACCACTCCCACTGTAACCCAGTCAAGTGGTGGCTCTTTTCCCCAGACCCCTCACACTACTAGGCCTGGAGATGGGGTATGAATCATCTCTGCTTTTTATAGTTGTTTTCAGACTATTCTCCCTCCATGCTCCCTAAAGCTCAGCCAGCTCTGAATTTCCTATCACTCACTATCCCTCACTATTGCTGTGATCTAGTTTCATCTGTGATCTAGTTTCATTCTGCTGTGGTCAAAGAAGATATTTTGTATGATTTCAATGTTACAAATGTATTGAGACTTGTTTTGTGGTCTAATATAAGGTCTATCCTGGAGGATGTTCCATGTGTACTCAGGAAGAATGTGTAATCTATTGTTGTTGGGTGGAGTGTTCTATATATGTCTGTTAAGTCTAACTGGTTTACAGTGTTGTTCAAGTCCTCTATTTCCTTATTGATCTTTTGTCTAGTTGTTCTATCCATTAATGAGAGTAAGGTATGGAAATATCCAACAGTTATTGTAGAACTGTCTATTTCTCCTTTCAATTCTGTTAATCTTTGCTTCATATATTTTAAGGCTCTGTTTGGTGCATATACATTTATTAACTGTTGTGTGTTACGTTCTTGATAGGTTGACCCTTTTATCAATACATAATGCCTTTTGTTATCTATTATAAAAAATTTTGTCTTAAAGTCTATATAGCCACCCCAGCTCTCTCCTGGATACTATTTGCACGGGGTATCTATTTCCATACTTTCGCTTTCAACATATTTATATCTTTGGATCTTAAAGTAAGTTTCTTATAGATAACATATAGTTGAATCATGCTTTTTTTTTCCCTCTCATTTTATTACAATGAATTTTAACAGTACAGAAAAGTCACGTGACCTTGGTGGGTCTGGATCATGCTTTTTTATACATTCTGCCAAACTCTGCTTTTTAATTATAAAGTTTAACCCATTTACATTTAAATAATTAGTGACAAAGAAGGACTTCCACCATTTTGTTATTTGTTTTCTATATGTCTTATATTATTTTTTGTTTCTCATTTCCTCCATTACTGTCTTTTTTTGTAGTGTGCCATTTTGATTCCCTTCTCCTTTCCTCTTCTATTTATTTTTTAAAGTATTTTCTTAGTGGTTGGTTATCTTGAGTCTTACAATTAACATTTTAAACTTATAATAACCTATTTTGAATTAGTATCAATTTAGCTTCATTTTTTTTTTGGCCACATGGCATGTGGGATCTGAGTTCCCTGACCAAGGATCGAACTCGCTTCCCCGGCACTGGAAGCACAGCATCTTAACTACTGGACCACCAGGGAAGTCCAAACTTAGCTTCAATATTATACAAAAACTCTGCACCTATAAATCTCTATCCCTCCCCCTTTTATAGTGTTATACATTGTGTGCCAATCAGATTTATAATTGTTGTTTTATTCCTTTGTCTTTTAAATCATATAAGTAAAAAGGAGGAGTTACAAACCAAAAAATACAGTAATACTGGCTTTTATATTTACTATATAAATATAAAGTTTACCTATAAAGTTTCCTTTACCGGTGTTCTTTATTTCTTCACATGACTTCAAGTTACTGCTTAGTGTCCTTTCATTTCAGCCCAAAGGACTCCCTTTAGCATTTCTTGTAGAGTAGGTCTACCAGCAACGAACTCCCCCAGCTTTTGTTTACCGCAGAATATCATAATCTCTCATTTTTGAGGGATAGTTTTGTTGGATATAGAATTCTTGGTTTCATTCTTTCAGCATTTTATATATGCCATCCCACTGCCTTCTGAAGAGAAATCAGCTGTCAATCTCATTGAGGATCTCTTGTATGCAATGGGTCACATCTGTTTTGCTGCTTTCAAGATTCTCTTTGTCTTTCAACATTTGACTATAATGTGTCTCAGTGTGGTCTCTGGTGAGTTTATCCCTCTTGGTGTTCCTAGAGTCTCTTAGATGTGTAGATTCATATTTTTCATCAAATTTGGGAAGGTTCCGACCATTACTTTCTCAAATACACTTTCTGTCCTTTTCTCCCTCTCCTCTGCCTCTGGGACTCCATAATGTACATATTGGTACACGTTTTTGGGGGGGGTTTTCTGGCCGCCTGCACAGCTTGCAGGATCTTAGTTCCCCAATCAGGGACTGAACCCAGGACCATGGCAGTGAAAGTGCCAAGTCCTAACCACTGAACCGCCAGGGAACTCCCCACATATGGTGTCCCATATAGTGCCAAGTGCCAAGTCCTAACCACTGAACCGCCAGGGAACTCCCCACATATGGTGTCCCATATAGGACACCATCAAGTGTATTGGTACACTTGATGGTGTCCTATAGGTCTCTGTTCATTTTTCTTCATTCTTTTCTGTTTCTGCTCCTTTCAACCTCAATTAACTTATCAAGTTGTCTAATTGTTTCTTCAGCCTTCTCAAATCTGCTGTTGTACCCATCTAGTGAATTTTCATTTCAGTTATCACACCTTTTAGCTCCAGAATTTGTTTGGTTCCTTTTTTTTAAAAATAATTTCTGTATTTTTTATTGATATTCTCTGTCTGGTGAGACAGTGCTTTCCTGGTTTTCTTTAGTTCTTTTCCCATGGTTTCCTATAGATAATAAGCATATTTAGGACTGTTGATTTAAATTATTTATCTAGTATGTCCATTGCCTGGGCTTCCTCAGGGACAGTTTCTATTAATTTCCTTTTTCTTATGAATGACCCTTACTTTGTTTCTTTGCGTAACTCATCATTTCTTGCAGAAAACTGAACATTTTGAATACTGTGTGGCAACTCTGAAAATCAGATTCTGCCCCCTCTATGGGCTTTGTTGATGCTGCTTACTGTGGTTTATTGTTGTTTGTTTAGTGACTTCTCTAAACTCATTTTGTAAAGTCTATACTATTATTGTGTGTGGCCACTGAAACCTGTTTCTTTTTAGCTTAGTGGTCAGCTAGTGTTTTGCATTTCTTAAAGGCCTGAAGAGAAAAAAGAAAAAAATACTCTTCCAGTCTTTGCACATTGGCTCTATGTTAGGGCACTCCTCAACACTTAGCTGGGCCATTTACAATTCTGCCTTAGTCTTCACTTCCTGCTTGTGTAGAGCCTGAAGGCCAGCCAGAGGAAAAAGCTTAGGGTCTTCTCAGCCCTTTTCTGAGCATGCATCCAGTTCTGGGCATGTGCTTGGCCTTTTTTTCTTCTGATTCCATGGTACATACAGAACTTTTCTAAAGCCCTTATTCCCCTGTGTATCTCCTTATCCAACTTCTTCCTTCCCAGGTTTTCAGTCTCTCTATTGCTTGTCTGACTGTTGTCTCTTACTCCAGACTGCTAAAGCCAATAGTTGTGTCTTCAAATGTTTTTGGCAAAAGCCACCCCAGGGCTTCCCTGGTGGCGCAGTGGTTGAGAGTCCGCCTGCCTATGCAGGGGACACGGGTTCGTGCCCCGGTCCGGGAAGATCCCACATGCCACGGAGCAGCTGGGCCCGTGAGCCATAGCCGCTGAGCCTGCGTGTCCGGAGCCTGTGCTCCGCAACGGGAGAGGCCACAACAGTGAGAGACCCGCATACCGCAAAAAAAATAAAATAAAATAAAAAAATAAAAATAAAAAGCCACCCCAGCCCTAGGAATGCTCCCAATCAGGCAAAAAAAAAGACAGGCCCTTGCACCAGTCCTTCAGGTAGCAGCCAGATAGGCTGAATTCTTTGTAAACAATTCTTTATATCCTCTGGCATTAGCAATCTGTACTAGGAGTGCAGGCTTCTATCTTCACAGCCACCATCAATCTGGGTGTGAGGGATAGTAGGCAGGCAATTTAAAATATCACAGTACTCTCTTACCCCAAACAGCAGCTTCTTTCTTCACCAAACCTTTCCTTAGTTGTTTTATGTTTTTACTAAATTCCAGAGTTCTGTAAAAGTCGATTCAGTTTTTTGCCAGTTCATTAGTTGTTTTCATGAAGGGACAGAGCTCTGGAGTTCTCTACTCTGCCACTTTTACTTATGTCCTATTGTTGTCATCTGTGGACTCCTGGGTCACTGCCCTTCACTTAGCAATGAATGATCTTAGCTTCTGATTCACTTTCACTTTCTCCAACTCTATTCCTTTCTTAATTTTTGGAGATTTTCAAATACACGTTAGTGATTCTTCCATCATCTTGGTCTCTCAGTTCCTTGAATCCCACTCTTCCAAAGATCTCCTGTACCCTACCTCAGCCATTCACTCCATATCCTGAACTTTAATATTACCAATAGCTACAACTCCTCAAAGTACTAATTTCACATATCCACCCTTAAGTGGGTCCTTAATGCTGCTGGCCAATCATACTCTATTTCTCTTGTCCATTCACTCTCCCACTCTCTTACACAACTATTTCCTACTTTCTCTCCTAAGCTCCAATACCTCCTTTCTCATCCTCTCTCTCAGTTGATGACCTTGCTTTCTATTTCAGCACGAAAACTGGAGCAATCAATAGGACTTCTATAAATTCTCACCATCAGATCTACCCACCTACCAACAACTGTACCCACATACGCTGCCTTTCCACCTGTTATTACTCTATGCTCCTATTTAAACTCCATCCATCACTTATGCCATAAACTGCATTCTCTCTACCCTACTCAAGAACACTGATCCAATAATTCTCTCCTCTTTCTCCTACATCACCAGTTTTCCTTTCTATGCAATCATTCCCATCAGCATATAAATGTATTCTCTCTCCCATCTTCAAAAAAAAAAATCTTGAGTTCACTTCCTCTACCAGCTATCACCCCATTTGTCTGTGCCTCTTTGTAGCAACTCTTTTACAGAGTTGTCTGTTCTCATCGTCTCCAATACCACTCTCCCCATTCTCTCTCTTAACACCACCCAAACTCTACAAATATGGCTAGCTCTGACCTCCCTGCTGATAAATCCAATGACCATTTTTTAGTCCTCATCTTAAATGACCTATCAGAGATATTTAACGGAATTGATCATTCCTTCTTCTATTTAGCTTCCAAGATGCTATATTCTTTTTGTTTTCCTCTTTCCTTATATGTATGTGTTCCTTCTATACCTCCTTTGCTGGTTCCTCCTCTTCTCCCAGGCCCTTTAACATCAGAGTGCCCCAAGGCTCAGCCCTTGGTTCTCTTATGTCTCTATATCCAACTTGATGATTTCATCCAGTATCACAACTTTAAATATCATCTATGTGCTTTTGGCACCCACATTTCTATTTCTAGCCCAGTCCTTTCTCTAGAACACCAGATCCAAATATCCAGTTATTGGAACTTCCCTGGTGGCACAGTGGTTAAGAATCTGCCTGCAATGCAGGGGACACGGGTTCAAGCCCTGGTCCGGGAAGATCCCACATGCCGCGGAGCAACTAAGCCTGTGCGCCACAACTACTGAGCCTGTGCTCTAGAGCCCGCGAGCCACAACTACTGAAGCCCGTGTGCCTAGAGCCCATGCTCCGCAACAAGAGAAGCCACCGTAATGAGAAGCCCACGCACCACAGTGAAGAGTAGCCCCCGCTCACCGCAACTAGAGAAAGCCAGCACGCAGCAACGAAGACCCAATGCAGCCAAAACTAAAATAAACAAATAAATAAGTTTATAAAAAAAATATCCAGTTATTTACTCAACATCTCCACTTGGATATCTAAATCTTTAACAGGTATCTCAAACTTAACATGCCCAAAACTGAATTCCTGATTCCTACCCACAACACTCTACCTGGCACATAAGAGGTACTCAGTCAATATTTCTTAAATGAATAAATGTGGGGTTATAATGGTGCCTGACCATGGTACTATTACTGTGTTTTGAATCCAGAAATCAAGGGTGAGAGTCATCATCTCCTTCCTCTTTCCTGTGGCAAGACAACTCCAGCCAAGTTTGTCTTTCAATACCCTCATACTTTCTAGTTAGTCCTTTCTTCCTGCCCTTTGTGCTGACCTTCATGCTGTCCCTAAACCCTCTATTGTAGCGATCCCTGTTAGGAGAATCAAACAGACATACCTGCCCAATTTTCCAAACTGGTCATGTGCCCTAAAACTGTTTACATCTGTACCACCCTTCCAAGTCAAAACATCCAGTATAGCTGACCCCAGGTTGAAGCCAGAATTAAAATCACTCTCACTGACTTCATAGCAGAAATAATTACCTTTGCCTAGAAGTCCTAAGCATTAAGGGAAAAAATTAAAAGAAGCCTGTTAATCCAAATAATTTCCAACTGGTGAAAACATGGGTTATGGTCAGTGGGAGTAAACATTTTCAGATAGTGATGGGGAGGGGGGAGTGGAGTTAGGCAAGGGACCAATACACAGGGTGAGCACACACGCCTAGGAGCCAATTCCCCAGGTTACATGCCCTAAGCAGTTTTTTATTTTCATGGCTTTTCCTACTTTACCTCCCAAGACCACAAATTACCTAAAATCCCTGACATTTCTTCCCCTGCCCGCAGTGGTCCTTAAGACTGCAGATTCTCAAAACAAGATAGCTCAGGCAAGAGAAATAAGGGAATGGTGTTATACAGAGCAATACAAGGGTTACTCTTTCCAATAATAGGTCACTTCTAAATCAAATGTTTCTTGGCTGGGTATTTCTTATATAAGACAAAGGCCCCATTATCTACTAAAAAAAGGATCATTCTAACATTGGTCAACCCCCATGGATATTTTAATTCAGCTCAAAAAGTGTTACCATTATGAGGAATATTTTCATGTAAAAATTTTTAATTCTGAAACTCACATTCAACTAACAATACTTGATATTAAGCAGTAGGTCATCCATATTCACTGCAATATGCTCTGAAAACCTCAGTCTGCAAAGCCCTAACCTATATTCTAATTAATCGTGCCCAAGTTAAATTTCAGCTACCCTGTCACTTCAGCAGTCGGCTTCATGTTCTCAAACCCAAAACAATCAAGGTGCCTCTTAAAATGTGATGAAACACTTGAACTTCTCTTTCTCTGTACTAAGAGCAGACTCCCTGGCTACTGGTAGGAATAGGAACATCTGCCATCACTAATTTTTGAACCAAGGTGAAATGCTCTTGCCCCAAAACCCTGCCATTCATCTTGTTTGGTATCACAAAGCTATATGCTTTTAGTTCTGATCTAATTTCTCTTCTGGAGCATTCCAGAGAAATGGAAAACTGAAGATAAGCAAAGGCAGTAGGTGGTATATATTTGAGAATCCTAAAAGAAAACTGTCTTACTATCCTGAACTTGAGCTCCAGAGGACAGGAATAGACACTCTTCACCAGAGTATCCTCAATGCTTAGCAAAGCAACAACATACCCTAAAAACTCAATAAATGAGTATTTCTTGACTAGTTGAATATCCCAGGCAGGTAGACAAATTAGGAAAGCTATACCAAAAAGGCAACAGAGGCCTTATTACATTAAAATCCTCCATGCTATCAAGAGAGTTATCTTCCTAAAACATAGATAACTCATTTGTAGTAATTAGTGAACATTTACCATAGGCTAAGCAATAAATTAATCCAGAGAAATTAGTAAAATATAGACCATCCTAAATGACTAACAACCTAGCAAAGGAGACAGACATGGTTTATTCTAATATAACCTGATAAGTGCTAGAAGCCTGTGTCAAGTTTTATGAGAACAGAGTTTAAGAAGTGACTAATTATGCACGGGTGAAGTGCCCACCAAAACTTTATAGCACAAGTAGCACGTGATCTTAAAGAATAAATAAGAGTTTACAAGATGAAGAAAAGATAGGCGAGAGGGGGTGGGTAAGAACAGTTTTCTAGTTATAAAGAACTGCATGTAAACAGAGGTCTATACATAGCAATGCCCCCACCTAAGTTCAGGAAATGGCTAGTAACTGAATATGACTAGAATATGAGGTTTGAGGGAAAAAATCATTAAAGATGAGGCTAGAAAGAAAGAATGGGGCTAGATGGGGAAGAGCCTTTTCTGCCACATTTAAAAGTCTGAATTTCATCCTGCAGGTAATGGTTTTTAAACAGTGAGTCAATTCGATCTCTTTCAGAATGTAACAGTAGTTAATAATATGAAAGGTGGATTGAAAGAGAAATAATCAGAGGCATAGATTTGCAAGATAACTACTGTGGTGGTTTAAGTGAAAAATGATGTAAGATATGCCTCAAGAATTTATTCACATCCATAAAAAATTCCAATGGTAACTACCTGTACAATAAAATTCTAAGTCAACACAGTGTTCAAGGCCCTTGACAATCTAAAGTTATGCCAACCTTTCCAACCTCACTTCCTATCCTTTCTCTTCCCCACATCTTACAATCCAGCCACATGAGACTATGTACCATTTCTTCAATATGTTACGTACATTCACACTGCCACGTCTTCACTGACACACTATTTGTTACTTCTGCACAGACAACTCTCAACAAACTCCTACTCATCCTTCAAGGACCAGGTTTAAAAAAGGTTCTATCTGTGAAGTCTTCCCTGACTCCATCTCTCTCAAGGCAAAAATGTATTATGCTTTCTTCTAGGCTTTCACATCACATCATTCATACCACTAATGTAGTTTTTTCTATCCCCTCTGCTAGAATGGCTGAGCTAAAACCAGTCATTAAGAAATAAAATTCAAATTAAATTTTACATATAAAATCACAAAATTAACATACATACACACACACACACACACACACACATATTGTTCTTTACCTGGTAAAACTTGAATTTGAACCCAAGAATATGACACAGTGTTTGCGGTTCACACATACTCATGTAAGATTCTAATAAAGATATAAAGAAGTCATCGTGTTCTGGCCTGCATTCAAACACTTCTAAAATGACATCCAGAACTCTATTGGGATCCAGATTAAAGCATCCTGCAACAGATGGATATACACAAATTCAAAAGTGATTATACATAATCTCTAGAAAAGCCATTAACCTTCAGGGACAACATACATAAAATAAAAATGTTTTTAAAAACAACTTCTTTTACAAGTTTGCTTCCCCTGCCCCAGAGGGAAATCTTCATAATTTTCAAGGTCATCACGGCTACTCCCCACATGTTACAGATGAGAAATATGACTTGCCCAGGATTGCAAAGTGGGTTAATGACAGGGCTTAGGCTGGAGCCCAGGACCTGTGACACTAAGTCAAGTGAAATTTCTTCTATGCCACATCATCTCATCAGTTCTTGATTACTCACGCTAGTGAAAGAGATTCACATTTTTAATTCTTAGCAAAATATGAAAATCAAACAATACAAGTTAGGCAACTAAAGGTTTTTTTATGTTTTATGCAGAAGTGCTTGGAATGTTGACAAATGAGTTAAAAGTTCAGGTTCATGAAAGTAGAGCACGATTTTTATAATCATTTTTTAATTTATCTTACATATACAACAAAACGTAATTGTACATTCATAGTTTTGGGCAGCATTCTAAAGGAAAACAGGTATACTGCTAATACTAAAAAGATGAGAATACAAGGAGTTGGGGACAAAACACAAGCAAACAGAGAAGGAAGAAAACAATCTAGGTAGAGCAGGAAAGGGAAAGGAAAGAAGCACTTAATAGGTACCGATGGCTACTTATCCTTGCTAATCTCCTAGGGTAAGCTAAAAAGGGCCAACAGACATGAATTTAATAAACATTCCTATCAGCCACCCTACTATTAATACATTATTACCTCTATTTGCATTCAGCTTCAGCTGTTACCATAATTATATTATAGCACAGTCACATCATACGTGCATTTAATTTGAGAATGCAACCATTTACACACAGCAAAATAAACAAAAGAGAGAATTTAAATGATATAGTCAATTCCACCCACCATTCCTCTCAATATAATGTATGCTTATGACCCAGAGTGAGCATATCAATCGGCTGTTCCCTCAGTTTATATCAGTTCCCTCATGCCTTGTGCATCAAGTTGAATGGAATTCTAGTATTTTTAATTACGTATTTTTCATTAGGCATAGCCCTTAAATGCAAGCTAACCACTTCATCTGGGGCAAGCAAATAAACACTGATTTCTTCTAATGCTGGAGGAAAAAGAACAACTGTGTTAACTTAGGGAGAGACGTTAGGTCTAAACACTATACACCTTATGGATGACTTAGAGGATTTTTCAAAGAAAATTCTTATATATCCTATTAATGATTTCCAGAGTTACTTCTATTATCTCCACACTTAAGTATATTAAATGCTATAAAACTAATGTCTAATTTGCAGTATCTTAGCAATCACTTAGAAAACCAAACTCTCCAAATACAAGAAGTATTTCTTTCCTCTTTTTATGAAACGCAAAGTTAAGAATATATTTTCTTCCATTTCTCTCATACTAAGGAAAGAAAGGAACAACACAGTGATCATCTCTTACTGAAAAGAGCTCCAGGCTTTCATAAATTCTCCAAAGAGATGTTTACCTAAAGTTCTGGGAAGAAAACGTCTAAATATTTTTGCCTGTCCTTGCACCCCCAAAAAGTATGGCTTATGAATGTACAAGTGACTCCAAAATAGCAACTGGAATTTTTAAATGCTGCTGGTGGAAATAAAAAATGTAAAACAGTACGACTGCTTTGTAAAATTGGCAGTTTCCTTAAAAGTTAAACTTAACACCTACCATATGACCCAGCCATTTCATTCCTAGGTATTTACCTCAAGAGAAAAAATATCTATGTCCATACAAAGACTTGTACACAAATATTCACAGCAGCTTTATTTATAATAGGACACTGAAATAGCCATCAACATGTGAATGGATAAACAAACTGTAGTACAGTATATTTGTAGAATATACAGTGGAATACTACTCAACAATAACAAGGAAAGAACTACCAATACAAGCAACAACATGGATGAATTACAAAATAATTATGCTGAATGAAATAAGCCAGACCCCCCCAAAAAAACTCACTATATGATTCCATTTATAAAAGAATTATAGAAAATGAAAACTAATCTATAGTTTAGAAAGCAGATCATTGATTACCTGGGGAGGAGAAAAGAGGAAGTACGGGGGGGAATGAAATACAAATGGGCAAGAGGAAACTGGGGGGGGGGAGTGATAGAAATGTGAATTATCTAGATTGTGGTGATGTTTTCACAGGTGTATACATGTGTTAAAACTCAAACTGTACACTTCAAACATGCACATTTTATTGTATATCAATTATGCCTAGATAAAGCTGGGGAAAAAAAGCCACTGACAACAGATTATAGAAGTAGGATCTAGCAAATTCTCCAACCTTATAACTGCTCCTATATTTACTAAATATAAAAGTTTAATCAACTAAATAAAAATGAATAATGCTCTACTCTGTCAGAGAGGACAAAAGATACACTGAATACACTTTTGAAAAAATGGCTGGCTTATAATTACCCATTATGCTACATCCACAAAACTTGTGAATAAGGACTAGAACAGCAACATGTTACACGGAAATGTGTTTCATTCACATTGCTTTAAAGTTTGTATTTTCAATGTGCTACAATATGAACCATTGACATTACGTTTTGTTTAAACAGTATTATTCCATGAAGGCTATTTTAACAGTGATCTGTACAGTCAACTAACTACCAATTTCTTTCTAGAGGCAATTTAAGGTAGTAACCTACACAAAAAGGATGCAACTTTTATTTATAATAGATAACCTTTGTATCTTTCACAAAAGAAAAACTGGCTTAGGAATTTTCTATTATATGTCTCAGGTGCCATAAGTTAGTCCAATCAGTTGGAATGACCTATGCTACATAATATGGAAAAAGTAGCCAAACCAAGGACTTAGAAAACCATTTTTGAAACCTTAGAGATTTGCTAAATAACAGTTAAGCTATTTCACATACAAGATTTTAGTAACAATAAGTAAGCTTGAAATGTCCAAAATAATTTTTTTCTAATGGCAGCTGTGGTAGAACAGACACTCTTGTGCTCAAACATCTTAAAAAAGGCTTTTATCCAGCCCAAGCATCAACAGTCATGTGACCTTGAGACAGATCATAAGCCTAGCTCCCTACCTCTACCACCAGCTACATTAAGGAATATACACACACACATGCCTTTTGAGGAACAAACAGGGAACCATATCGGAAGCGGAAACATTTTTAAATGGTAGACTTGTAATGGCCATGGATTCATTCCTTCATTTAAATAAACATTAAATAACTACCCACTAAGTGCCAGGTGCTTGTGATACAGAGATTAATAAAATGCCTTCCCTACCCTTGAGGAGAGTTCACACCTTTTGGATGATACATCTTTGAAAAAATGCATTGAAAAGTAACTGAAGGCTCCCCAAAGATGGACAAGATGGCCAGTATATTAGAGCAAGTAATTGCAACTAGAGGCCAAAAATATGATAAAAGTGACAACGGTTCTTTTAGGAATAGGTCAAATTGAGATTCTTAACAGGAACAAAAAGGCCAAGGTAATATTGTAAACATGACTTGGAGAGATGTCCAGCCTGTACATTTCAGACAAGAAAACAGAATGATAGCGTCAACCATCATGTTCCTGACAGAATAAACCTTACAAGACAAAGAAAAACCATGTTTTGAACAAAAGGACATGATCTGGCTATGGCATGTAGAATTACTTTAGAAACAGGCTATACCATGGTCTCAATGTTTTTTGTACCCCCAAAATTCATATGTTGAAATTCTAATGCCCAATGTGATGGTATTAGGAAGTGGGGCCTTTGGAAGGTGAATAGGTCATAAGAGCATAGTCTCATGAATCAGATTAATGCCCTTTAAAAAGAGAGCTCCGTTGCCCCTTTTACCATGTGAGGATACAACAAGTTAGCGGTCTGCAACCCGGAAGAGGGCCCTCATGAGAACCCAACCATTCTGGCACTCTGATCTTGGACTTCCAGCCCCCAAAACCGTGAGAAGTACGTTTCTGTTGTTTATAAGCCCCCCAGTCTGTGGTATTTTGTTACAGAAGCCTGAATGGACTAAAACAGACTAATAACTTATGCTAGACTATTTCTAAGAAATAGTATTTGCAAAAAACTGCACATCTCAAGGCAAGAACCAGAGAGCCAAGATGCACCCAACAAAATAAAAGTATAATTGTAAAAACAACTACGCTTGAGAACACCAATCGCTGTCTTCTTTTTCATAGTAGAGATAAACAACTTCTTCATAACTAGTGTGTAGTAAAGAAACTCCAATAAAGCAAAACCTTAGGGAAAGGAAGCAGTCAACTGGTTTCCCTTTCCAAGGGATAGGAGAGAGTTGACTAAAAGATAAGACGCTTCAAGGCTTAATGGCTCTTATATCCATACTGATCCAACGACAAAATACTAAGTACACTCAAGATAATGTAGTCAAAGTGATTAAATGTCCCATAATCTACCAAAGAATAAAATCATTTGACTGGGGATTTTATTTTGTCTTTAATGTTTCTCTGGTCACTTAACAAGCAACCAAGAGGACTTGTGAGACTGAAGGAGGAGAGATTCTCACCCCACCCTTCCCCATCTCCAGCCAAATCTACAATCTTGGACACCAGGCAACAAATGAAGGTCCTGAGGTTTGGTGAAGAGGGCTCTGATTCTGGGTGAGAAGGAAAGGATCAGAGAGCCAAGGCCAAAAAGATCCTGGACCACTAAACCCAAAACCAGGAAGAACCATTTTCAGTCTCTAAAACCAAACTCGGAATTTCCCTGACGGTCCAGTGGATAAGACCACGGTCCCAATGCAGGGGGCCCGGGTTCGATCCCTGGTCAGGGAACTAGATCCCACATGCTGCAACTAAGAGCCCACATGCCGTAACTGAAGATCCCACACACAACAACAAAGATCCTGCACGTGGCAACGATCCCACGTGTCGCAACTAAGACCCAGCACAGCCAGCTAAATAAATAAATAAACAAACAAACAAACACACACAAGTAAGCTAGCTCCATGACTAATTTTTAGCCAGAACTTCTGATTTAGAGCAGCGATCAGCATACCATGGCCTATGGGTCAAATATATTCGATGTTTGTAAATAAAGTTGTGCTGGAACACAGACTCACTCATTTATTTACATGTTGTCCATGGCTGCTCTCACACTACAATGGCAAAAGTGAGTAGCTGCAACAAAAACCATGTGACCCAAAAGGAAAAAGATATTTACTATCTCATCCTTTACAGAAAAGGTTTGCTGACCACTAATTTAGAAGAAAGAAAAGAACACCTAGCTATTACTTTTTTGAAGGGCATTCAGAAGAGTAGGGTGCTTATAGTTTAGTTCAGCAATCAAAGGAGTCCATCTTTGGGAATTCCCTGGCGGTCCGGTGGTTAGGACTCTACGCCTTCACTGCCGAGGGCCCAGGTTCAATCCCTGGTCAGGGAACTAAGATCCCACAAGCCACGTGGCACGGCCAAAGAGTCCATCTCTGATATCCTTTCCTCTAATTTCTAAAAGATGCTTTTTGCCATCTTGATGCAGGGATCATTTGTGAGGCATCTATGATATGGCAGCTCAAGGGACTAATAATCACTATCCATTCCTGTTAAGTTTTTCAAGCTTACTGTCAGACAAACACCAGGCAGACTTATAATGGTTCCTATTCCTTGCTTTCTTGCAGTAAACAGCCCAAGGTTATCTGATAGGACATACTGTTTATTTAGGACATAAACATTTTGATGTGCCAGAATCTTTTAGGGAGCAAATGACTATCTTTTAACTATAGAATGATAAATAAGGATTTCTCCTGATCAGACCAAGTACCCTGAAATATAAGTGTATCTAAAATGCATGCCTCGGGACTTCCCTGGTGGCACAGTGGTTAAGAATCTGCCTGCCAATGCAGGGAACACGGGTTCAAGTCCTGGTCCAGGAAGATCCCACATGCCGCAGAACAACTAAGCCCATGTGCCACAACTACTGAGCCTGAGCTCTAGAGAGCCCACAAGCCACAACTACTGAGCCCACGTGCCACAAGTACTGAAGCCTGCGAGCCTAGAGCCCTTGCTCCACAAGAGAAGCCACCGCAATGAGAAGCCCGTGCACTGCAACGAAGAGTAGCCCCTGCTCGACACAACTAGAGAAAGCCCACGTGCAGCAACGAAGACCCAACGCAGCCAAATAAATAAATAAATTTATTTTTTAAATAATGCATGCCTCCCAAACCAGATATCAGTTCTGTCAATGGCTGGTGAAGGAGATCAGGCCTGAGATAGCTTTGTATAAGATATTATCTGTCTAGGTTGCTCCTAAAGAGAAAGCAATGGGAATAAACAAGAGGAAACTCATCCAAAGATGCCATGAAAAGCAGGATGCTATGTTAGTGAACTGCTCTGGACAGATGAGACAAGGCCTACCTGAAGTCTGCACTGAGGGGGAATCCGATAAATTCTAACTCTTAAAGAGTGAGTACTCACTGGAATTGAAGTTTTAACCTCAACTTTAATGTCAATGAAAAATTCCTTTCTCAGACAATGGGGGAGGAGGGAATCAGCTAGTCAAAGAGAAACAAACACTAAGCCAGGGAGATGAACTTTCTCAAATCCTCCATGTCAGGGAAAAAAGAGGCTAGGAATCACTATAAAGTCTACTAGAAAGCGGGAAACATTCATTCGTTTTTCAATGAGTATTTATCCAGCACCTACGTACCAGGCACTGAGGTTAGAGGTACTAAACAAAACAGACAAAAACCCTTGTCCTCATGGAGCTTACTTGCATTCCAGTGGGGGTGTGGCATAAAATACGGTGCACATTATATGGTGTTAAGTGCTCAGAAGAAAGACAGTGAACCACAGGGAGTGTCGGGGTGGGGGGTGGCCATATAAGGCTACACTGCGGAGGTGGCATTTGAGTGTTTCTGGGCTAGCGTGCTTTGGAGCACACCCGACGGACTAGAACAGAGGTTTAGCCCAAGAAATCAAATTGTTTATACTCATGGAATATCCATGTGAGTTATGAGCTTGCAGTTGTGACTGTCACACTGTTCTTCAGAGACAGTAACATAACCTGTTCTCTATGGGGACAAAGTTCAAGAAAAGAAAGTACACAGCATACATTTTTCCCAGTTAGATAAAAGCACACTTTCAAGAAAATCCCTCTTTGAAATGTTCCCAAAATAACAAAGGACTAAAAAAGTATAAACTCACAAGGACAAAAAAATAGAAGAAACAAGGCCAGACAAGAGATGTCAACAAATAAGCAGATAAAGTAAAAAAAAAAAAAAAAAAAGTGAGGACCTTATACAGCAGAGAATTTTTTTGTGGGGGATACCATCTTAAGAGAGTACATGGCAGGATATAAGGAAAGACAAACTTATAGCAAGGCAGTACTGACAAACATCTCAAACTAGATCAAAATTTTGCAGGAAAAATGTAGAGCCTACCCTGGAAAGAACAGAAAGGAAACCCTACAGGAGGATTTTTTTTTAATGGGTCACTGCTACACAGGTAAGCAAGAGCCCTGCAGCCTTAGGGGACTGCCAGTCTTGGTGTTAATTTGACAATGGAAGAAAGTAGCAAAGAGACTAAATCAGCTGCCAGAACTAGACTTACTTCAAAGAAAAGGGTAAATTTAAACTAAAAGCTCCTTACCTCTATACCTGTTGGCCACCAAAAGCTTAAGCTAAAAACAAAAATTACTGTAGTAAAACTGGTTTTATCTGGGTCCCCACTGGAGAAAGGGGATAAGGATTGGGACACCTCCTCTCTCTTTCTCATCCATAAATTTCAAAAACAGAGAAAGAACTGAGAATTGAGCATAAGCATCCTCTAAAATATAACCAGTGAAGCAGGAAATATGACTTTTCCAACAGGTCTCAAAACTTAAGACATCTAGGTGTTGCAAAATCTTCCCTGAGATAGCATAACACCTAACAAATAGCAAAAACTCTTTCCATTCTTGAAAAATCAGGAGTACCCTATTTTTCTATCATTCATTCCTCCTTTCTATAGAAGCCAACTATTTCCTCCAAATGCTCAATGCAAATAAAAAGAACAATGCTAAAGAAATTCTATTTAAAAGGTAGGGAAAGTAACACTTTCCTATTTGTTACACTTTTACAACATCTGCACTTACTTTAACAGACTGTTGTAAAAATAAAATAAAATGTGTATCAAAGTTGCTCGGTATTTTTAAAATCAAGTTCAAAAGAACTAAACATCTCCACGTTTCAAGAGTTCACCGAAGATTTTATTAAAGTTTCACATTTGCTTACTTATTTTCTGCCCTCCATAAAATTACTGGAAAATACTTAAAAATTAAAGATAGAAATACTAGAGAGCAGAAACTAATACAAACACAAAGGTAAGAGTAACAAGATTTCTTATAAATATCATCCCAAATTTTTTTATTACTGATAACAATCTTAAAAGTACAAGCTAGACACTTCTCTCGTTTCTTAACTTAAAAACAAAAAACTATAGGGAATGCACTAGTTTCGTCTTTATGGATATTCTTCAACAGTTAAAAAAATTTATCTTAGTAACATATAGTATATATAGATATACGTCTTACCTATTAAAGATTTGATATTTTCTAAGATTAAATCACTAGTAGTATTTCCAGATAAATCTTGCCCCAATTCAGCAATCAGCTTGGCATAACCTTCATTTTCTTCTCTTAACAAATTAAATTTTTGCTGCTTATAACTGAAATTAAACATCATAAAGCAGATAAAATTAATTTCAATTAACAAGCTTGCATAAGAGTATTGTATTCTTCTCACTGAATTTTCTTACTCTCTTATATAAAACAATCATAAGAACAGTTGTTGAAAGTTTACCTCTTTGTCTATCTTTTAGGATAGAAAATAACAGTGATTCTTAAGGGACACCCCAATGTTAATTACACAAGGAAAGGATATCGCTAATAACATAACACTATTTCCATCATTGACAAGAATATACCTTAAAGCCACAGTTGTAAATTATTTTATTGGTAGTAATAAAAGCACTGAATATTATTTTAACTTCTAACACGGAAAAAAATTAACATTGGTTTCACACAGGTAAAGTTCACTGCTGACTCAATAACCATAGGCTACTCTTAAAAGGAAAAAACACAAGACACATGCTAACAGCAACAACAACAAAAATCTTCAAAACGCCTTTAGAAACTTCTAGTATTCAACATGAGAACTAAAAAGCATGCTCAGGTACTTGATCTGCAACATAAAAATACATGTACTTACAAGAGTTTTGTCTTGATTTTAACTGACTTTTGATTGAATTGCTGTGATTGTTTGATAAGCCCTAACGATTCCAATGTTTCTGGATCCAAGCGTTCCTTCAGAACTGTGTCTGAAACTAAATGCTGTATTAAAAAATATTAAAGGCCATTTTACTCCTCAGCATTCCAACTATGCATTCACAATATTAAAACATATTCGAAATTATTTTCCCAAATAAGAATATTAAAATCACCTTATATATATACATCAACAACTTTATTAAAAGGCTTGGAACTTCAATCTAACAAAAATGATGACTTTCCAAGTACTGAAACATACAGCTTTTTAAAACTTCACTAAAAATTATATGCCATGCTGTACACAACCTAAAAATGACAAGAACTACAGATGTAATTCTGATTAAAATTGAGTCTGTCAACTGAATTTTCTTTAAGATAATGCAGCATTTCAGCCTTCTTTGGCTTCTACTGTTTAAGTCAAATTCTATTGTCTGTCCTCGCAGCAAAGACAAGGACATTCTTCCAGGTCTGAGTAATGGCATTCCGCCTTGGTTTTAAATTTATGAACATAAAATGGTTTGCTAGACAATGATTATGATGAGCTCTAGAATTAATTATTTTTAAACTACCTCCATTCTTTTTCTCCTTGCCTAACAGTTTATGAAAAATTGTTCAGTTTAAAAGCTGTCCATATCATTTCTAGTCACTTGATAGATGCTTACCTTTTCCTTAGTTAGGAACTTACTAGGTCAGGAATATCACCAGAGGTTTTCTATGCATAGATAGTTTAAGTGATATGGTAGCATGCCTATTTCATAGAAAAAAATTAGCATGTCTAATTTTACAAAGCATTCCATTTCAAAACCCAAATCTCACCTTATAATGAACAGTCAACTGAATGTCAATACCCTCCTCCATTAACATGATTATCTGTGATTATAATCATTCCACATAAAATTTAGAAATGGAAAGTATTTTTTAAAACTTACCAAACATGTTAATACCAATTGTGTAAAATAGTCTCTCTTGCTTTTTTCTTCTAAACAATTTGTCTCAATATCTATAATGATGAAGAAAAAGAAAGATGAAAGTTTGATTTTTCTAGACTCCACAACTATAATAAGATACCTGTTTTCTTTAAAACTAGCTAAATTTAAAACTCCTCATTCTGAATTTGGGGAAAAAATTTAAACTGTGGTAAGCATAAGCAGTCCTTCATGTGCATATGAATACTTAAAGATTTATAAATTTTATAAATTATATATTATAAATTATTATATTATAAATTATAAATACTTATAATTTATAAATACTTATTAAAAACTTATATAAATACTTATAATTTCTCCTCATACTGAAAAACTGACCTTGTGACCAATGGCATATCCATACAATGGTAAGTTGATTATGGAGCTATGTGCTAAGGCACTGCAAGCAACAAAGCTTCCAAAAAATACTGTTTTCAAAAATGGAAACATTAGGGAATTCCCTGGTGGTCCAGTGGTTAGGACTTGGCGCTTTCACTGCCAAGGGCCAGGGTTCAATCCCTAGTTGGGGAACTAAGATCCCACAAGCCACGCAGAACGGCCAAAAAAAAGGGAAACATTCAAGCAAAGTTTAAACAACCACATGTCAGAGATGCTAAGGTAAAAAGCTGAACTGGGTGACAACGAAGATCTCTTCTAATACTAAAGATCCTATTACTCAGAAGATCAAACCCTTGACTTTGGCCACCTTGGTACCATGTTCTAACCAAGCTACTTGGTCACCAACTCTATGAAAACTGTATTAAAAGGTATTTTTAACATCCTATTTTGAATTACAATTCTAGTCAGCAAACAAAACTTCACTCAAGATTTTCATTTTCTTCCTACTGAAATATTTTTTTAAAAAACTGAGACCTCCTTGAGTTTCAGTACATTATTCAAAAAGTTTGTCAAACAATTTTCTGATCTAAAGTATAGAGGAAATAAACAATTAGCTCTAAATGGTAAGCATCAAAAACTTCAACCAGGATTAGCAGGATTACAAAATTGATCTCAGGATTGTTTTAACTGATTACACACCATTTTACCTTATTTTTAAAGTCAATTCATATTTAGAATGTGCTATAGAAAACGGCACCAATTTTAGTGATGTAATAAAAATTGCCCTCTAAAAGTTCTAGGGCTCCCCCAGACAGACATCCTACAACTGCTTTGCTTCAGTTTACTTTCTACTGCCATCACTAAGAATCAAAAGAGAAGAGGACCTATCATTAAACACATCCATATTTTCCGGGGCCTTCTCCACTTTTCCTTCTTGGACAGTGCCATCTCCCAATATTCTGGCAACTACAGCTAAGCACACAGTCAGCTCAAGCGTATTAAGGGAATTTCAGGGTGTAATTTATACAATGTAAATTGCAGTACAATCTCAATCTATCAATAAGACTTTTAATCTGTGTGTATCTCAACAATCCCTTCCAGGGACTCCTAGTTGTCTCCTCATTATCTAGTCTTCTGGTCCCTCCTCAGCCTAGAACTTCAAGGATACTGATCTTGAGGGGTCAGGACTAAAGTGGGCCTATTCTTTTAACCAATATCCATCTACCCTCAAAGGCCCTACAGTCCCTAAGATCTACCTCCAAAGTCCCCAAGATGAGAGCATTTGGGTAGCACGTTCATCCTCTTCAAGTAAAGTCTACTCTCCTCTCAGCCATCGGACCTGATTAACTCTCTGGGTTCTGACCATATTAGGAAATGCTTAATGGGACCTCAGTAAATTTCTTGGCTAAACTATCTCAATAATCAATATAGGACTCTACTATTCCAATTATGCTTTCCCTGTTTTCTTTATTCTTTTTGTTCTAACTTACGAATTCATTCATTATTTATTCATTATTTCTGACTCCTCAACCCCAAATCAGCACCTAGTAAGTTTTCTTTAATTTCCCTCTGATTTTCCTAAAAAGCCCTCAGCCATTTCCATCTCTAGGCCCAGTATCACCAACCACCTAACCCAGCTCAGAGGTCCCATCAGTGCATCAAGTCACATCAGACTCTCCTTTCGGGTTAATATAGCTCTCAGGCCCCCTCACCCTTACATGATTAATCTTTTAAAGGAAATTGTTATCTTAACCAGGGAAGTACAGCACTGATTTCTCTTATACCTGTTAAAATATTAGAAAGATAACATGATACACTAGAAAGATCATGGACTCTAGAACAAAAAAAACCCAGGTTCAAACCCTGCCTTATACTAGTTGTGTGGCCTTGAAAAATCACTTTTCTGAGCTTCGATTTTCTGATCCATGTATCTACTTTACAGAATGCTGTGAGGATTTAAATGAAATTAAATGCTTAACATACAGAAGGTGCTCCAAAATGGCACCTACATTATTATTACTGTGATCATCATTATAATTATCATCATCATTATTAGAGGTAGCTCACGTTCTCACTCCTATTCCCCTACCTCGGTCTGGGGTCACCCTTGGATCATTTTTTTTCTGCCAAGGGTGGGGGTACGTGAGTGAGGGGGCAGGTGAGGGAAATTCTCTTTCCAAGTTTGCCGTCCTGATCCTGCTTGTAAAAATGGACTGGATAGGCTAAAAGAAATTTCCCAAGAGCAACCAAACATCATCTTCATGAATTCATGTTACTAGTAAAAAGCAATGACTTGTAATAATAATTCATATTATATAACTAAATAACTATGAAGGGAAAATATATCCTAATAAAATAAGTCAATATAAAAAATTACTAGAACTTACTAGTAAGCTGATAATTGACGATTACCCAAAGAAAGATATAAAATGTACTCCTGACACTATCAATGAATAACAGCTTCCACACAATGGTACCTACAAATCACTCTTTAAGTCTTACAAATTTATAGTAAAAACAAACAATTTTCTAAATTGAAACCTGTCTCGTGTTATATTTATTAGTAACATAATATAATATCTTTAGTGCCTGCTCTAAAAATTAAGCTTAAAAGGTTTTTGTTGTTGGCATAAATCAATCAATCCAATAGACAGCAGGAACAAATACTTTATCATCTAAACCAGGATAGTTTTAAGATTGAAAGAAGGCACAATTAATAATTACGCCAGGAGAACAAAACAAAAAGGGGACATACGGTCACCAGTCAATGGTCTTTTCATTTATCACTCACGGTCCACACACATTTTGACCTGTTCCCAACCTTACTGTTGTTATAAAATCTTAAACGTCCTGAAGGATCAAGGACCAGACATTTAGATTTGTTGCAGTCAAATTTGGGATTCTCAGTAAGACATTTAAGTAACCTATCTAATTCTAAGAGTTAAGATTAATGAGCTAAAGTAATTCATTCCAACTTGACAAAGTCTCAGAGGATAACTCATATTTTAAAGCGAATATTATAATGTTTGGTAATGTTTTCTAACAGGTCAAAGTTACAGAAAGCATAAGACTGATGAGGAAAACTGTGCTCAAAGATACTTTAATTCAGATTTAAAATCAGAGAAATAAATTTGTAATATACATTATTTTTTAAATCCATGCCTCCCATGGAGGGACACTACCTTTTGTTCTAAGTCAAAGAAATATTCCTTTCTTATCTTGCATGAATTCTTATTTATTCTGGACAAATAGAGAAGCTGCTATTTCCAAAGTTGGTTTCTCATCCTCAAAACAAAAGTACTTTTGATTACTTTGGCTCTTCTTGCTCTCTCTAAAATTAAGAAGAATCAAAAGAGTACAATAGTAAAGTAAATACCTCTTGAGTATCCTAAGTTTGAGATTCTGACATTCATTGATAATCTGCACTGAATAATATTAATTAGGTGGTTACTAAAATCTGAATAATTCAGACTAACTTATCTTCAGAAAACTTGGCCTTTTTACTTGAAATGACTTAATTTAGCTCAATTTTATATAAAGATACATTCTGAAACACTCAAACTATTTGAATTATAAACTAAAACTATTTAAAGCTAGCTTATAAATAGTAATTAAACTCACATCTGACTTATAATATATATTCCCTGTAAAGTAAAATATATATATATTCTAGATTTGTAGAAACATTTGTAAAATCCGCAGTTTGAAAGACAGCATTTTATTTAACACAGTACATTAATTTACCAAACAACACTTTTTACAGGTGAAATAAAGGCTTATTAATACCTACCTAATATGCAGAATACGTCGGCAAGAATGGAGGGCATATCCTCACGAAATTCCTAATTTTAAAAAATACAATTATTCATAGTAAATACTAGAATAGCACACTAGCAATTATTATGGTTTCAGAAAAACACTCTTCAGTAAAACTTAAAAACAAAACCCTAATACCACTATGTTGACAAATAAAAGTTTTCAAGTTTCATAATATAGAGAAAATTAAGAGGGAGATAATGGTTGAAAAAAATGTTTAAATGTCTACCATGAAATAACTTGAGTTTAAAAAAAAAAAGAAACTTAAAACAAGCACCTCAGGAAATAATAAAGAACACAAATGAGTAACATTTTTCCAGTGAAGTTTCATGTCAGAAACCACTGGAATTTGGAGTACCTTACACCTACCTAAAGCAAGACTGTTAAATATGGTACATTTTTCATCTAAAACTTTAAATGTTGTGCTCATGCCTGAGTCAACACTGATCTATGCAAAGATCATAGTATTATCAGAACAAAAATCTAAAAAATGCAATAATAATTACAAGCTGTTGTCTCATAACTCAAGATTCTCTGAAGATGAAAATAATTACCAAAAATCTATCTTTATTTTCTTTATGCACTGATGTTTGCAGCCTTTGGAGAAACTGACCCGAAACTCTCCCCTCATTTCTGGATGAATACTTCAGCATTTATCCTAGATTTGTCTCCTGACTTCCCACTCCCACACCCAATTTTAGAGCCATTTTCCATTAGTAAGGATCATAGTTCAATTATTGCAATTAGTTTGCTGGCACTATAGCAACCCTAAAATTAGCCTACTTTCAGAGAGTAAAGGAAAGAAATATAATTCTAAAGAAAAAACTGGTAGCTGTAAGAGACAGACAAGATATGTTTCTGTGGCTAAGATATGGGACAGTGCAATATAGGACTATGAGAATCTAGCCACGACAAAGAATCCAGCTGCAGAAGTATATATATCACTAAGGACTCAAAGAAAGAGAAGCTAAGTAAGAACAAAACACACATTAAGTTCATTTGGACTATTCATTTTCAATAAATGTGAAAAGTATTAGAATCAAATTCCATTAACACACTAAATCCTATACTGATGCCCAATTTACAGAATGAAATAACCTTCATTGCCGATCAGACATTAGTCTCTTCTTAAGGGCTATGAAATTTGGCTATGTCTACTTGAATGCAAGTGCTCCAAAACAATAGAGCAAGACAAGAGTTTTCAAACATGGAATATTAGTTGTTGAAGAAATAGACTACTCCAACACAAGCTAATCAGATAGAGACAGTTGAGAGGTAAAGGAGAAACTCATATTGAACCTCTACTGTTCAAATACATCTCAACATGAGGGGGGGGAAAAATCACAACTACTAAACATAGAAAGTCCTTAAGACCATCCTCGGGAAAGCACAAAAATCATACAAAGAAAAAGGCTACAGAAGCTTAAAGCAGCACAGGGGAAATTCATACTGACATCAAGAAACTCCAGGTACCACCTCAATAATACTTATTATGAAAGCTGTTCTCAACTGGGCAGATAATTTTATTTATACAAGTGTAAAACCCAGCCTAATAATAATAGAATAATACACCACTTGTAATAAAATGAAACTTAACTCCTGCTTTACAATAAACACCCTTACAATTTGAGAGTTCATCTTTCAATTCAAATACCAAACAACCATGGAAAGTATCTGGTCTGAATCTAACTTAAATTTTCTAATAAATAAAAGAGTGAAACAGAATATCCACTTAAAGGTTAGGGGAAAATCTAGTTATTTTCTAAAGCAAACAACAAACAACAGGAAAATTAGCATCAAGCAAACATTAGAATCATACAACCTCAATTTAAAATAATTTAATCCTCAATTTTTTTAATACATTCAATTTCTAAACATAACCACAAACAAAAGAAAATGCCTTGTTATGCTATACTGGGAGAACAGTCTAACCAAATTATTTTTTTATAGGAGCTTTTTTTTTTTGTCCTCCCAGCTTACGTAATATTTCCTGCTCTACTCACAACCAGAGAAAAAGATTAAAATACCTATATTTCTGTCTAGCAACAATGGCTTACCAATATTATCTTAAAACATTCACTACTATAATTTTGAATAAAATGAAACACAAGTTATACACGTCAGGGATCCTTGCATCAAAGGCAAAAAGAAATATGTAACAATTATCAAATTTAAAAAACATATATATACTTACACTAATGTCATTAAGAACATTAGATGCCTGTTCATGCTTTAGATTTCCTTTAATGACATGGCATGATAACTCATAAAGAGCTTGCTGGAAATCTGTCAAACATAAAAGAAAGAGTATAATGACACAGTCTCTTGAACATGAAAGGTAGACTCTCTAGGGGAAGATCTACGTATTTCCTACTTCTCGGAATTATTACAAACATCAATAATGATTAAGAAAACTATACTTCTAATGCTTCTCTCTAGCAGACTTTTTCCTTTTATTTTCACAAAAACAATACTTAGAGTAGAAAAAAGTTAACCTTGACTCCACTACTATAACATAACTACTGCTTGAGCACTTCCTTGCAATCTTTTTCTATATGTCTACATATTTTACATACTTGCATTCATAGTTTACATCATTTGGCATTCTGATTACCTGACAAACATTTCTAAAAGCATTTTCTCGTGCTACCAAAGTCTACGAAATTATTTTTAATGAGTGCATAGAACTCTAGCAAGTGAATATAAACTAACCATTCTTCTCGCCAGGAGATTCACAGGTTTTTCTAACTATATTCAGATTATAGTCAATTCAATCGCAGGGCTACACTGACAACAGATAAGGAATAGCAGTAAATATAAAATTTAATTTTACCCATATCCTACTGTCAGAGAAATTTCTCCCCAAAATCTCATTTTCTCCTCTATTTCCATCAGAATTCAAACTAAAATACATTCAGCCCTCTGTATCCATAGGTTCTGCATCCACAGATATGGAGGGCTGACTTTAGTCACTGTACAATGCCATTTTATATAAGGGACTTGAGGATCCTCAGATTTTGGTATCAGAGGGGGCTCCTGGAACCAATCCCCTGCAGATACTAAGGGATGATCGTAGTTACATATGTACATACACACATAAAACATCAGTCCTATGAGAACTGTCAACCACATGTACAGTAGTCTCATTCACTATTAATCAGCATAGCCCCCCTTTCCTGGAGAAGGAATTTGAGGAGGGGGGAGGAGTTAATGGTCAGGTGAACACCTCCTTTCAGCCACCTTTTTCTTTAGTCCCATACACTAAAATCTTTATCTCCTTCCTCTCATTAAAAGTAGGAAAACAAGTAGCTCTAAAAACATTAATGTAAAATAAAGTCAATTTATAATCCACTTTTGAAATAAATCAAAAAATCTTTCAGGGCAATATAACAAGTTAAGAAATCAAATATCTGGGAGTTCCCTGGTGTTCTAGTGGTTAGGATTCGGTGATTTCACTGCTGTGGCCGGGGTTCAATCCCTGGTCGGGGAACTGAGATCCTGTAAGCTGTGCAGCGTGGCCAAAAAATAAAAAGTTAAAAGAGAAATCAAATATTTAAAAATCTTCTCCTTTGGTCTACTACTAGCCACAAAAAAGGAACATAACAGAAATCAAAACGTTTATCAATCCCCCTTTAAACAATGAAAATAGTATTTTACAATGAAGTAAATTCGTCCATTAAATTATTCACAAAAGAAATACAGCCAGATTATCCCAATTCCTTATGAAGAATCCATTAAATATATTCTACCTTTTTCACAAATATGCCTTCATTATGCTTATAGTAAACTATATAAAAACTAAAATGCAAAGGAAAAATTTCTGTTAGTACGGTAGGAATATGAGGTCAATTTCATGCTTTCAATTTCCATTAATAAAATGCTTTTATAACGAATAATAGCCATTTGAAGTTATCCAGTTAACTAAGATTTTTTAAAAAGCAATCACTCTTAGAAGCACAAAACAGCTGAGCATCATAAACTAAATTCCCGTAAGAATATGGGCTCACAGGGGCTGAGGGAATTCTAATCTTAATCAAAGGAGATTAAAGTAGAGAACAAATGGCCCAGGTCATCTTGCTGACACTAAGTGACATAAAAACAATCACAATGTAATCCACAAAGTAGCAAAGACAGTCCCCAATTCACATGTTATTTAAATGCCCATTTAAGTGGCTAGCCCTGCAAAATCCACAAAGCCCTGCAGAATCTACACTAAAGCTGAAAGCCCTGCAAAAAAGCCCTGCAAAATCTACACTAAAGCTGAAAAAGCCCTGCAAAATCTACACTAAAGCTGAAAAACTTTACATTTACAATGGGGAGGAAAACTTACAACCCTTATAATTACACAGAAAAGAATAAATGCTAACGTTTCAGAAAAAGCAGCTTTAAGAACAGCCACAAGTAAAAGGGACTTCTAGACATTCTTTGTGGAATTTGAACATTTTAGACACTAGTTCTTGGTTATGTCGAATATCACTAAGACTACTCATGTTTATCAGCCATCTTTACAACGTTATTTTATGGGGGTGTGGGAAAGAGACTTATAAAAAGAACAAGGAGAAGCAGCGTGTGCAAGGGAAACTGCCTGCCTGAAATGAAATCAATTTGAGGGAGAGGCACAAAGGGAAAAAAGGGCACAAGGAACACCACCCAAACTCAATCCTCCTGAGATAGACGAAGGAAATTCTGAAGAAACAACATTCAATTCCCTGCATGGACTACCTACTGGGGCCCTCAGACCAAAGCTTGATTGTTGGCAGATATCAGCCAAAGAGTGTTATGCACTGAGGAAGTAGGCAAGGGCTCATATTAAGGTAATATTTAATTTCTGATAAAAGTAAACTTATCTACAGAAAATTATCTCATATTTTTTTATTTAAAATAGAATATTGACTATAAATTATTTTTCCAGATTTGAAAAAAAAAATGTTATGGGTTCTATCCCCAATGAAAGCTACACATGAAAATGCTTTAAACTTACTGGGCATTACTGCTTTTGTTTTTGCCCCTCCTTTTCTAAATCCATATACCTAATTTTATTTATTTTTTTTATTTTTTATTTTTTTGCGTTATGCGGGCCTCTCACTGTTGCAGCCTCTCCCGTTGCGGAGCACAGGCTCCGGACGCGCAGGCTCAGCAGCCATGGCTCATGGGCCCAGCCGCTCCGCGGCATGTGGGATCTTCCCAGACCGGGGCATGAACCTGTGTCCCCTGCATCGGCAGGCGGACTCTCAACCACTGCGCCACCAGGGAAGCCCCATATACCTAATTCTAAATTAATGAAAGTTAAATAGCAAGTCCTTTAAAATTAACATAACTAAAAATTTACACCCTGTTTAATAACATTTTACTTAATATACCATATTTGTGATATGCAGTAGTAAACAACTCTGTTCCTTTTAATGTTTTCCATGACACTACCTTTAACAAGATCCCCAGATACCACCTAAACATAACCAGCTTTAGTAAAAACACTGAACCTCAGTTTCTGGAAGTTTCCTAGTGCCAAAAAGATCAGAATAGGTTTTTTTTTCCGTGCTAGCTCTTCTCTTCTGTTTATGATTGATACCTAGCCTGTATAAGTTTTACTACAGCTAGCCACTGCTGAAATGTAGGTAAATATACCATGTTACAATTATAAAAGCCAAGCAACGTTATATGACTATTATGCAGGTCAAAAGACAACCATATAAAGAGATATATAGTCTTACTATAACTATAGTTTTAATCTCAATTCTAATATATTCATATAAAAGCTTTATATAATGTGAATATCTTAGACCTTTTGCTTTTATTCATAAAATTTAATGGAAAACAGGATATTTATTAATTTTGACCAAGCCAAAAATAATAGCTATGATACTTTATTTATTTATTTTTTTTTGGGCTGCGTTGGGTCTTTGTTGCAGCGCGCAGGCTTTCTCTAGCTGTGGCGAGAGGGGGCTACTCTTCATGGGGGTGCACGGGCTTCTCATTGTGGTGGCTTCTCTTGTTGCAGAGCACAGGCTCTAGGCATGCAGGCTTCAGTAGCTACAGCAAGCAGGCTCAGTAGTTGCAGCACATGGGCCCTAGATTGCGCAGGCTTCAGTAGTGGCACGTGGGCTCAGTAGTTGTGGTGCACAGGTGATAGGGTGCGCGGGCTTCAGTAGTTGTGGCTCGCGGGCTCTAGAGTGCAGGCTCAGTAGTTGTGGCGCACGGGCTTAGTTGCTCCATGGCATGTGGGATCTTCCCGGACCAGGGATCAAACCCATGCCCCCTGCATTGGCAGGAGGATTCTTAACCACTGTGCCACCAGGGAAGTCCTATGATACTTTTAAAAGTCTTACCTCTAGAAGTTGAACTATCATGGCTTTTATTTTCACTGAGGATCCGGCATAAATGCAAACTAGAATAAAACAAACAATCTGTATTAATTTCTAATCCTAACATAGATAATCCTTATAGAGCAAATTATATCAACTAAAAATATCTGGAAATGTATCAGATATTTTTAAATCTATTAGTTTATAATTTAAATAAACCTATAAACCCTAATTGGTCAGAACTGGAGGATGCTAGTGAATCAAGTCATTATTTTGAAAACTGGTAAATAAAAGAATGAAAATCAAGCACTTATTCTGCCTTTTGTATATGAACGAATAGTTAATAAGAAATGCCTCTGTTAGTATTTCAGCTAACAAACAAAGGAATGGTAGAATTAGAACAGCACCATTTTAAGGTCCCTAATAAATTAAAGGATCTAGGCATCTATTAATGGCTGTTCACATCACAAAAGACAATCAGATATTATGTGCCTCCTGATCCTGATATACAAGAATACACCACCACCTATGAAGTTGTCTTTAAAGGGGGGGGGGGCAATAACTTAAATTCAAACTGTGAGAAACTCTATAGGACAATGGCCCAGTCTCTTCAACAAATATATTACAAGGGAAAATAAAAGATGGTGCGGGATCCTTAGGGTGAAAAAGGCTTAAGAGATGTATCGATCACAGTGTATGGCTCCTTATTTGGATCCTGTTTCAAACAAATATTTTAAAAATTAACATTTATGAGTCAACTGGAATATTTTATAACTTTTTAAACGATAGATGCTGAAATATCTACACATGAAATATTTACTTCAAAAGTATGGGAAAATGGGTAGGGTTATAGATGAAACAAGACTGGTTAGCAGTTGATAAATATTTAAGTTGGTTGATGATTTCATTGGGGAGCTATTATATCTACTTTCTCATCTGAGACTTTTTTCCTATAACAAAGTTTAAAAACAAAAAGTTGAAATTTTTTCATAAAATTAAAAAAAATACTTGTTGTATGGTGAATATTTCTTCACTAATTTAAATACAGCAAAGGATAGATATACAGTATACAGTGAAAAGAGGTATGTTTAATTGGAATTCCAGAAAGAAGAGAGAACAGGGCAAAAGCAGTATTTGAAGAAATAATAGCTAAGAATTCAGTTTTCCAGAACTGAAGTGAAATCCGTATCTGGTTATATCAATAGTAAAACTACAGAAAACCAAAGACAAAATCATTTAAGCACCTGAGGAAAAAAAGGCAATTATTACCTTCATGACTTCTCAACAAGAACATTTGATAGCTGGAAGATACATTCAAGGTGCTAAAACAAAGTACCTGTCAACCTAAAATTCTATACCCAAAAAACACAGTTCCAAGAAAAGACAAAATAAGGACTGAACTTCAGACTAATAAAAATTGAGTTCACATACTAAAAGAAATGCTTGAGGACATTCTTCAGGCGGGATAAAAATGATCCCAGAAAGAACCTTAGAGTTGCAGCAAGAAATGAGGGAAAAAAGTGCTAAGTATATAGGTAATTCTAATTTAATATTAACTGAATAATAATAATAGTGACTTATGGTATTTAAACATGTGTAGTATTAAATATAGAGAGATAGATATATAAATGGAAAAACACTGAAATACATCAAGGCTAACGTGGGTTTATCCCAAATACACAAAGTTGGTTCAAATTAACTCACCACATTAAACTGACTTTTAAAATAACACAATAATTCAGGAATAGGTTCTATTCCTAATTTTCTAAAAGTTCTTTTATGCATAAAAGACATTTGACAAAATTCAACTTCCATTCACTATTTTTTAAAAAGACTTTTAGAAAATCAGGAATAGAAAAAAACTTATAATTTGATAAAGTAGCAGTTCTGATAGTGTGGTTCACAAACCCCTGATCCCCAAGACACTTTCTAGAGCTCTGTAAGCTCAAAACTATATTCATAATAATACTAAGACTTCATTTCCCTTCTTTTGCTGTAATGACATTTGCCCTAATAATTCAAAAGCAAAGGAAGGTTAAGACGGTTAGCACCTTAACATTTATCAAGGCAGTAGCACCAAACTGTCTCATTGAATTCTTCATTATCAAGAAATCAAAGGAAAGAATATAGCCAGTCTCATGTAAGATGTCACCAAACTGTTTCATTATGTATTTCATGACCATTCACAAACAAAAGCCAGTTTCACTTAAGAATGTCCTCGATAGGAGTGACCTCAGCAAGATGGCAAAATAGGAAGCCCCAGGCCTTCCTTCCTCCCACAGAAACACAACTCAACAATACACATATCCAATTCCCTTTACGAGAAATTCAGAAACCAGTTAAGAGGCTCCTGCATCCCAGGCGAGGACTAAACCAGCTGCATCAAAGCTCGTAGGAAAACACAACACACTCTTTCACCATAGTCCCTCCTCCTGGCACACCACCACACAACTGGGAGGAAATTCCCAATTCCCAAATTCTCCCTGAGGAGGGAAAGAGGAGACTGGACTATATATACCTCTAACATTCTGATTGGTTGGGGGGGGGAGTGGGCAACAGCTTGGCAATCTCTCCCTCAACGGAGAAAAAAGAGTGTCCAATAGCCCAGCCTTTGGGGAGGGGGGACTGCCTGAGAGACTGGTTTCTGTCTAGCCTGACTTAGGGCACTGATGGCACCCAGCATACTCTAGCTGCCTGGGAGCCACTAAGAACAAAAAGAGCTGGGTGCTGTGCTGCTGCTTCACAGGACCCATGGTACAACAGATGGACACCAGAGAATGCAAGAGAGTGCCAGTTTCCGGAAAAAAAGAAACTGGAAAATCCCTCTCATCTGGAATCTACACATGAGTCCAGAGAAGACATATCCAGAGAAAAAAATTGAGAGGCCCCCAGAATCTATAGCCAAGCTGATTGGTAAAGGCCTTCCCCTGTACTAAAGCAGTCCATAAAGACTGGGATAAGAGTGTTTTTTCAAATGCAAGGATACCAACACAAATTACAAAGAACATAAAGAAACAGGTAAAATGGCCCAATACAAGAAACAAAATTAGTCTCCAGAAACTGATCCTAAAGAATTGGAGTCATATGAATTATCTGACAAAGAATTTAAAATAACCATCATAAAAATGCTCAATGAGCTCAGGAAAATGATGCATGAACAAAATGAGAATTTTAACAAAAGGACAGAAAATTTTAAAAGAACCAAATTTTGGAGCTAAAGAATGTAACAACTAAACTGAAAAAGTCACTAGAGAGCATTATGGATAATTCAAGAGCATTATGGATAGTCATATACAAAAGAATGAAATTGGACACTTCTTACATCATATACAAAAATCAACTCAAAATAGATCAAATACATAAAAATAAGACCTGAAACTGTAAAACTCCTAGGAAAAAACACAGGGGGAAAGCCTCATGACATTGGTCTTGGCAATGATTTCTTGGATATGACACCAAAAGCACAATGAAAGCAAAAACAGACAAGTGGGACATCAAACTAAAACTTGTGTGCGCAGCAAAGAAACAATGAACAGAATGAAAAGGCAGGGGACTACCCTGGTGGGCCAGTGGTTAAGACTCCATGCTTCC